>NW_012142523.1:3536022-3592645 GCF_000956105.1 Propithecus coquereli | reverse complement strand
TTGTTCCTTCCTGCAATAAAGGTGCACCTGGACTAGGACACCTTTCGGTCACTGCGGACCCTGGGACACTGGGGCAACTTAATGATAATGAAGACCCTCTGGCTTGCAGCAACTTGGAAAATGTTATTATCCCAGTGGGACCAAAGAGCCAGTCACAGGGAGGCAGGAAAAGGGGGGTGATTGCTCCCAAGACTTACACAGGATGCAGGAAACCTCTCCCCTGGGCAATATTTTATAACCACTGCGCAGCATCGCACAATCTGTCCTAATGTCAGCCACCTCTCCATACTGTGACATTTCCCAGTACAGAGTGGCGATGGGGGCTTCGAGTGTGGGATGTCAGAGGACTTTCATCCCCAGTTTGGTGATGTTTGTTCTCAGTGGTCTCCTTCTGTCTCTTTGCTTACAAGTATCTTATAGGATCTTGGGATCTTTGGCACCTGTCATATCCAAAGGATATGAGCTTTGCTAGACTTTCAATACCTAGAGTGTGACCTGGACAGCCTGTCTTGGACCAGCAATGGTAGCTTAGGTGAATGATATCGTATCCTACATAGCAACCGGGAGGGAAGAGAAAAGCGTTCTAAGGAACCAACGGAGTGCTGGCTTTCACCCAGTGGCCCCGTTTATTAGATAAAGAAGGACAGAGAGTTGAAAGATGGCTTAATGCAGGGTGGCAGGGGCTGAAGCATTGTGGGTCCGAAAGGACAAAGGAGGAGGCGTTTCTGCCCAAGCCTGTTTGTGCTGCTTAAGTGGAGAGTCTATTAGAGCTGCCCTCCTCTCAGGATTATCTGTCTTTTTTGGCCTCCCCTTCAGACTGGATGCCTGCAGGATGGGGAGAGGCATGGGACCCCCCTTCCTGGATATACACAGAAGGAACAGGTGACCTTTGAAGGTGGTGAGGAGACCGTGCATTATGTGCTGGGCACAGTGCTCGTATTTCATTTACCCTAACAGCCCTGAGAGAGAACCATCGTTATCCTCTTTCACACTGAAGGAAACTGAAGCAACTAGAATGAGGCAGAGGCAGGATCTAACCCGGTCTGCTGACTCCTAAGTCTATGGTCTTGACGCTCCATCAGCTGCTTTCCTTGAGCTCATAAGACAGGCTTAAGAGTGGGGTCTCAGGGCTTTCAGGACAACGGCTGCTGACGGTCAGGCCATGTTGTGGGATCCCAGTCCCAGAGGAGGCAGGGACAGGCTGCTCTGGCCTCAGGTGCTGGTCCATGTCAGAGCCCTTCCAGGTTTCCAGGGGGGGTCAGGGCTTCAGCACAAAACCGGGGTACATTTTAAAGAGCAAACTGAGTAGCACCTTTGCCCTTCCTGTCACCTCCCTGAGCCACTCTGCCTTACCTCATCTGCTATTTATATTTCCAGAAGAGTCTTCTCCCCAAGGGTTACTCCCAATTCACCCTTCTCTGTCAGATCAGTTCCCTAAAAGATACACTGCAGCGAGGGGCATTCCCTGCCGCGGAAGCACAGAGTGTTCAGTGCTCGGGAGGGAACCTGGGGCCTGACACCAAAGGGCCCAAAAGCCACGCGAAGGATTTTGAATTCATCCTCAGGCTCTCAAGAAGCTGCTGCGGGTTTTAAGGAGCATGACGAGTCAGTGAGTGTGTGTTGTAGGACACTCTCGCTGGGCACTAGATGGGAGATGGATTCGAGGGGCCAGATTCCCACACACCTCCATCGGGCTCTGCCCTTCCCTTCTGCCTCCAATGACCCCTGACTGGGGGGGCTGTCCCTGTTTGGTCAAGGGGCACACTTGGGAGAAGAGTTAGTCCTCAAGGGATCCAGCCTGAGGAATCAGTGGTGACGGTGGAAGCTCTTTAGGCATTTGAATTTTTATTTGTCACAGGATGTTTCTACTGGTGGCCCTATTTCCATGAAAGTCATCACAGAAATTGTTTTTAAAAATCAAGTCGATTAAATCAAGCTTCCTCCTCAGTCTCCTGGAGAGACTGGAGGTCAGAGACCCCGAAAGCTATACTGGCTGATAACACTGGGACCCCCAGGCCCCTGTGTGCAGCAGCAAGGCAGTCAACCACTGTGGGCGACTCTCGTTCTGGCTGTGTTGACAAATGGAAACAGAAGCGGCTGTGGGTCTGGGGCAGGAGCCAGAACTGAGTCAGTACTTTAGTTTGCACTGAGAGTGAAAACAGAATCACGGGACTGAACAGAGCTGCCCACTGCCTCTCACTCCCCGAGATACTACGCTGTGTTCTGCTGCCGTGGCTCCTGTATTCCCCAGGCCACCTTCCAAGTCCAGTTACTTCTTGCCTGTCACCTAGGTCACCCCAAAGCCTACCAGCTGATCTGTCTTTTCTTCATTTCTTGCCCACCCTGTCTCTCACCCACGGAAAGCTCTGTCTCAGGTAATTGTGATTCTAACCCACCTCCTGTTGCCTCTGGTCCCACTCTGAAGTCTTTAGCCTGATAGTCAGTTGTATCCTTCAGTCATCCCTTTGTCTTCTTCCCTCTGCTTCTCTACATCTGCTGGAGCTGACAGCCTGCCACATCTTGTCCAAGACCTTCTTATTACCATCTTTGTCTTTGTTGGATGTCTTTGCTTGGGACATGTTCCTGTTTCATCTCCAAGCTTTGAGAGACTTTGTAGTATATTCATTAAGTGTGTAGCTCTGGAATCAGACTCTTTGGGTTCACATTCTGCCTCTGTCACTTACATGAAATAAAATATATAAAGCTCTTGGCTCCAAGCTTGACATGAAATAAGTGTTCAATAATGTATGCTGTGGCAGTACTATTACTCCTGCGCATCACTTTCTTTGAGTTCCAGCGTTCGTTTCTTTCCTGAATTTGTTCCTGGGTGACACGTTAGCCTGGTCCTCCCTGACCCTGCTCACTCACAGGCAGTAAAACCTCCCGTGGTGAGTCTAATCAGGGCCGGCATCCTTCTAGAGTGTCTGATCCCAGGGGTGGGTCTGCAATAACTCGCGCTTTCTGCCTCTCTTTGGCCCCATGTTCAGCATGTTTTGGTGGGTTTCCATTGAAATGTCCTGAATCAAAGCTTTCTCTTCACACCCGTCATGTAGCATCTATCTGCCCGCGATCTATCCATCCATTCAGTCATGGAGCAATATTTAGAACACTTATTATGTACCAGGCACTGTGCTAGGTGTTGGGTACACCCTGGTGGACAAGACAGACTCTGCCCTGCCTTCGTGAAGTCATTGCCTAGTAGGAAGACAGACACTGAGATGGACAAGTGCGATACAGAGTGGCAGGTGTCCTGATGAGGGAAGTGCAGGATGCTGAGATAACCCAAAGCCCAAAGGAAAAGCTCTGTAGCCCTGCCTTGGAAGGTCAGGAACCACTTCAAAGGAAGCAGGGTCTAAGCTGAGACCCAAAGAATGAGCAAAATTTAGTCAGGTGAAAGAGAATTACTGGCGGAGAGTGTTTCAGCCAAGGGAAGTGTACGTGAAAAGACGCAGAGGTGAGAGAGGAGTGGCATAGTGGAATGCCGGGTGGTGTGTGTGCGTGCGTGTGAGTGTGTGTGTGAGTGTGTGTGTGCGTGTGTGTGCTGGGGGTGGAAGTGTGAGATGAGGCAGGAGAGGCAGGCAGGGGCCAGGGTATGCAGGGACTTATAAGCCACGTGAAAGGCTTTGGACTTGCACATCACAGGCGTGGAATAAAGGAGAAAGTGAGTGGGAGTGTTTGGGTGGGGGAATGGCATGATTGGATTTATAATTTAGAAAAATGACCCTGGCTGTGGTGTGGAGAATGGAGGGAGGTTGATTTGTTAGTCTCTATGACAGTCTGCCTCAGTTCTTTCCCCAAGCAATCTGATCCTTACCTGGGCTTGAGCCCCGCTAAGCCCTGCTGCCCTGCTTGGTTCTTGTCAGGCCTCCTCCTAGGTGCTGGACTCTGTCTCTGATGCTCAGCTGTTGACTCAGGTCCTGCTCAAAATGGACAAGTGACCTGAAACCAGGCTCCTGCCACCCCAGGCATAGTCTTTAGCTACAAGGGACACCTGTCCACGTGACCGGGTCTCTTGCGCACTGATACTCTTGGCCACTGGTTTGGGCCAAGCTTTGAGTTGGCTTCACATCTTTGGGCAATGTAGTTTGAAAGTTTTTTGGGTAGCAGCAACTTTATCCACTATTCATTGGTCTCAAATATTTACCTGTTATCGTCTATGTCCACAGTGATGCGCCAGGTCCTGGGTTCCCAGTGGTAAGCAAAGCTGACATAGTTCCAGTGCTCATGGCAATCGTCAGAGATAGATCTTAAATAAACAGAAATTGTTCTAACTGTGATTAAAGGAAAGAATAAGAATAAGATTCTGTGAAGGTGACAAAGAGAACGTGCTTTAGATGGTGTGCCAGGTGTCTCCACTTTGCTCCTCCAGGCCTGGTCTCTGCCCTGGGCGGTCCACACCAATGGGTTCTCTTGTCCTCTGGCTTCTAGAAGGATTCAGCAAAAGGGAGTCACCCGTAGGATATTCCCTGGCTTTCTCGGAGCTGGTCACCCTGGGCTGGCTGCATTTGTTATCTGGCTCCTTCATCCTTCCGGCCTAAGGGTGATTCTGCTCTATCCCTGGTGGTCCCCCTTTGTCTTGCGTCACACCTTCGTGAACAGTCCTTTTATCAAATCTCCTTGAATTATTCCAATGTGAGTGCGCCATTGTTTCCCACCAGGACCCTGGTGGATACAGATGGTAATAGAAAGACTCTCTGAGGAGGTGACATTTAAGCTAGACTTTCAGATGAGTGGGAGGCAGCCATGTGAGGAACGGGGGAGGAGAGACACTCCAGGCAGGAGGAAGTTGCGTGTGAAAACTCCGAGGTGGAAAGAGCTCGTTGTCATGTTCAAGGAACAGAGAGAAGGGCAGTGTGCTTGAGTGCAGCAGTTGAGAGAGACGGCACGAGATGAGAGTTTCTGAATTTCATCCGTACTGCACAGCACCAAGCAGAGGAAGTTGTTGGCCTGCCTTCCTGGTCACCTCTCTCCTCATGGTGGCCGTTACCTGAGACAAAAATATTGATAATTCATGCTTATTGAGCACTTACTATGTTTCAGGCATTTTTCTAAGTCCGTTGTGTGCGTTGGTTCATTTAATCCTTCAACAACCCCATGAGAGAGGTATTATTAGTATCCACATTTTACAGATGAAGAAACTGAGGTTCAGAGAGATTGAATAATTTATCCAACTTCTGCAGCTCTGAAATGCAACAGCTGGGATCTGAAATCAGGCTGTCTGGAACCAGGGCCTTACTCATAATCTCTTGCTGTAACTCTGTTAAACACACGATTGCCAAGTCCTCAGCCCCCACTGGTCCGTTATCTCACATACCTCAAACATGCAGTGATTTCCTATGCCTATCAATTATTTCGAGTGGTTTCCTGTATCTGTCACTTGCTTAATAAATTATGCATATTTATTCTGCCTTCTCGAAAGTATCATAGACTCCTTAAAGACCTAGACAGAGTCTTTTAATTCTCACTACCCCACAGAATCTTGTAAAGTGATGAATGCACAAAAAATTACTCCATAAGTGCTTTTTGGATTCTCGATTTAAATTAGATAGTGGGTGTAAAGTAATAGTGCCTGGAAAATAGAAGGTGTGTAACAGATGGAACCTGTCACTGGTGCTTATCAGGAAGGAAATGAGAAGGAAGGAAGTTAGTTTCCTAGGCAATTGTTGCCTCCAGATCAAACATGAGCTCACTGGATCATCACATTAGGTCATCTCCTTGGTGCCTGCAGTCCAGGATCTTGTCTTAATCTAGGGCATTAAAAGGAAAATTAGGGGAGAACAGGATCGTTCTCCTTGATATCAATTTACTGTCACCATCTTCTTTCAATAACCCAACATATATCTGCAAGTTTTGGGATCCTAATTGTATTTTCAGCTGCGTCTCCTCTTGGGATGATGAGTTCTATAAACCTGCTCCCTGCTGTGTGAAGGAGCACTTCCTTTATTGAGCCTGAATTTACCTCCTGCAAGTTTCAAGTTTCAAGATTTTCTTCCGTCCTGGTTCCTTTATCTTCCCTGGAGCGGGCATCTGGGAACAGGTGAGCAATTCTCCACACTCTGTCCCCAAGCCCACCTTGACCCATTCTTCATCCCAAGAGACCTGGTGGTTTTCTCTGTTCTCACTTTCCTCCAAACCTTTCTTTTCTGAAAGTGAAGTAGAATGGACTTTCAAAAAGGACATTTCTAAAAATGAAGGCAACCCAGACAGGAAAGAGGCAAAAATTATGAACAGTGTTGAAATTGTCCTCTGGCCCAATCTTAGGCACGGCCACTGAAGCAGAGATGCGCCTCCCAGATTGCTGGTTCCCAGGCACCAGGATCACCATGTTTGTTCTCCAAGTGGTTGGCTTGCTCTCCTCTTGGTTTCCTGCCTGTCCTTTGGCCAGGTGCTCACCAGGGATCCTGCTGTTTCCTTGTACAGCAAAAGCTCATTTGCCATCTTGTCTCGTAAGCAAGATATTTTGACAGACGAGACATTTTGTGTTGACCATTTTGATGCCACTGGGGCAAAGTGGCTATGTCAAAATGTAAAACAAAAATTTTAATGGCTAAGTAATGTGTATTTTAGACATCTTTGAGTCTCTCTGCCCATGTGTCTCCCTTCTTCTGGGAATTGTGCTCCGTTCCTGCCTCTTACCGCATCTGACCTGTACTTCAGAACTCCGTCCCCGGGCCAACTGTCCACCCCTGTAAAATCGGCTGAGGGTCATAGAGCAAGGCTGCCTCCTCAAAATGGTGTGGGCAGGGTGGGCAATGAAATAAGTCTTGTAGATTGGGGGAGTCAGTTTCACATATTACTTAGTTAAGAGAACAGCGGAAAGGCTGATTTTTTTGTTTGGTCACGTGAGAATGTCATTGGCATCTAAATGATTATGTCCAAATAGCCACATCAAAATTCATTCACCATGGAACCGTGCGGCCATGGCTGCACAGGAGAATCTGTGGGAGCCTTTATAAAAATAAAGAAAGCAGCACCTGCCTCCCTTCTGCCTCCTGCCTCCCTGCCCTCTGCCCCCAATCCGGGAAAATCAGAATTACTTTTAAAAAATTCCCCACATAATTCTAAAGCACAGCTAGGAAAAAGAGCCACCGTCCTGATCAAATATACAATCTCTCAACACCCACACACTGTCTCTCAATCTATCGTTTTCAGAATGTCCACAGCTCCAGTGACAGCCAAGGGATGGGGCTGAGAAGCTGTGCCCAAGACTTGTCCAGAAGGATATTGATCTGGGGGCACTGATCAATGAGCTTTGTATTATCACAGGTTTTTGTTTTTAATTGCTTTATTGTATTTTTACTATCAAGTTCCATTTTCCAGTCTCCAGAGCATGCCTGGTTTATGCCTGAGTTACAGGGCTCACTAAAACTTGTTTATTAATTTGCTCATTTATTTCTTCACTCATCTATTCACTCATTCAATGACTCATTCACTAATTCACTTACTTACTCTCCCAGGGATTCATTCATTCACTCATCCATCCCTCTGCCCCTCACATCCATCTGTCTATTTAATGCCCATTTATTTACTCATTGGTTCATTCACTGATTGTTTCATTTCTCTTATTTATTCAGTTGTTCATTACTTCATTCATGTACCATCCACCCATCCATCCATTCATCCATCTGTTCACACTCTCAGTCATTTGCTCATTCATTCATTCTTTGTTAATTTGCTCACTTTTCAGACATTTTCTGACACTTTAGAGATGCAGGCTCCTGAGTGTGGTCCTGGCAAAGCTCACAGGGACGCACGTGCAGTAGTGCTGTATTTGGAGGCTGAGCTTGTTGGCTCTCTGGGCCAGACATTCCTGGCCTTTTGCTCTTCCTTGTGATCAGATGCAGTGACTTTTGGTGGGAAATATTTCGCCATCCTAGTGAAAAGTCTTTACACTCTAGGGACTCCCCCAGGACTAGACCAGGAGGTCTCCTGTGGACGGAGGAAATTGCTCTGTAGCGGGAGCTGCTGGGGAGGAATGGGAGAAGGTGGGAGTGACGTTTTATGTTCTTGGTTTAGGACAAATCATCTGCTTAGAGCTATGCCTTCTTACAATAAAACTTTCTTTTAAATAGGAATAAAGAAAATGGGAGAAAATATAATAAAAAGGAATCAAATGGGCTAAAAATGGCACAATGAAAAGAAAGCAGAGAAAAGGCAAAAGCAAACTGCTGTAGTAAACACAGCATATGGGATAACACAAATACCAATCCTCAAGAGATGGTGAGTGCTGGTGAGTGAGGTAGGCATGGCAAGCCTGGGGCAGGAGAGGGGCAGTGTGGGATGGGCGATCTTCTAGAAGGGCAGACATGTAGACTGGGGCTCCCTGCAATGTTCTCTGGTCAGAGAATCTGGCTGAGAGTTCTTGGGAGAAAGGTCCTAACTCTGAATGCACATGTTTCATGGAGAAATCTGTTCATCCTGCACATATTTACGGAGCATGTGCTCCACTGCCTCCTTGTAGTTTGCCATGTAGTGGGGAGGCCAGAGGCTTGGACAGGTAGGTACCTGCATGGTGATGGGCACTGTGAGGAGAAAGCTCAGGAGCTGTGGGAATGTCTCGTGGGAGAGACTAGTTTAAGGAGGCAGGGAAGTTTCCTAGGCAAGGTGGAGGTATAAGCGGCGACTTGAGGCAGATGTGTGTAACGTAGTGAGAAAAGAGAACGCGAAGGCAGAGGGTACAGGACAGCACAAAGGGAAATTGACCCTGTGTGGTTGGTATGCACAGTGCACGGGGAGAGGGGCAAGAAAAGAGGCAAAAACCAGAAGTGTCATTCATTCGACAGACCATCACTATGCGTCTACTCTCTGCACAGTCCAGAGCCAGGGGTTGGGAAGATAAAGACATGGGGACACAGTTTCTGCCTTCAAAAGCATCTGTTGTTTGGGGAACTCAAATGGAACAGACAGCAAAGGATGGGTTAAGAGAAAATCCCTGCCAAGGCACTGACTTTGATGCATGACTCCCTGCTGTGGTTGGTTGAGAAAAGCACAACTTGCTTTGTTTCTTGAGCACATTCTGCCTGGGTGGAAATGCCTCAAGACTGGGCTTTTCCGGCCAAAATGGCAGAGTTTTCTGATGAGCAGCTAACTGGGCCATCCTGCTGTGTGGTGATTCTGTCATAGGAGGGATCAGGCAGGGAGCAGCGGGAGGAGAACCAGGGATGGAGGACATGGTCAAGGTGTCCAGATCTGCCGCCTGGGCAGTAGAGCCTGGCAGGGCTGGTCTCACCAGGAGTGGAGTGTCGACATGGAGACATGGAAGGGCCAAGGACTTATGGGGTGTTTGAATGTTGAGGTGCGTGCGAAGTTAAGGTGCCACCAGAGAAAGCCAGGTGGCCTGTTTTCCCCTAAGGCCTTACAAGATGGCATTTTCTTTGGTGAATTCACTCATGTCCAGGCTTTGGTCTAACCTTATGTACAGAAACACAGTTTGGTCATGCCCCAGGATAGCGCAGACTCAGGAGTGAATGCCAATGAACTTATGCCAATGACCTTCATAAGAGTTTGACGGGCAACATCAGACCTCCTCGAGAAATATTACCACTCGGAATGGCTACTCACGTCCTCTGACCACAGAGCATGCTCTCTCTGTGGCCATGCCAAATGAGCAGTTAAATTACAATCTGAAGGTGCTTTCATGCATCGGTCGGGGCTTAATGCTGGAAACAGAAACTCTGGATATTTGAAGAAGAAAGAGATTTATTTAACACGAGGAATTTGGTGCTTCCAAAGTTGTTGGATGGGTTGGAGAACAGACTCTAAGCTGGCCCTCCAGGAATGAGTCCTAGCAGAGAGCTGTTACCTTTGACATAATCTGGACAGTGGGTGATCAGGGAGTTGACCCTGAAATCACCGAGGTCAAGCACACAAAGCTATAGCTGTGATGCAGAGGTCAGCAATCCACTCCAGCCATCATGACAACTGCCTGGACACTGAAACATGGAGTCTGACAAAAGCCGACTGGCCTCTCTACCCCTTGCTTGTCCACAGAAAGACAGCCTCTGCCTCACTTTCACCTGCAAAATCTCACTTGAATGCATTTGAGTGGTGAAACCTATTTCTCACCCAGAACTCACTCACTCAATCAGCAAGGAAGTCTGGGAAATGTTTTTTTTTTTACAACACAATTTTTATTTATTTAATACAGAAACAAAATAAAAAGGCAGATTTTTAAAAAGCTTCCATTCCTCTGCCTAACCAAGGCAAAAGTAACTTTCTCATAAGTTGTGGCTAATTGCCAACATCCTATTAATATCCACAAACTTGAAAAGGAGGCGCAAGCCTCCCGCAGTAGTCATGTCTATGTTAGCGCTTTTGTTTATTTATTTATTTATTGTTATTTTTTATTTTTTTATTTCAGCATATTATGGGGGTACAGATGTTTAGGTTACGTATGTTGCCCTTGCCCCGCTGGGAAATGTTTTTGTTGTTGTTTTTAGGAAATCTTTCCAGCCTTTCCAGTAAACGAATGCCCAGCAGAGGGAGGTAGGAATGGATGCTGAAAGCCAGCTTACGGTTTCCATCACCCCTGGCACATGTAGAATTAGAACAGTAGGATTTAATTACACAGTTTGAAAACTGAGTAGTGTGAAGCTAAGACATCCTAAAGAATCAACCTCTGCGTTTGCCACACATATTGCCACCAGTAACTGAAGGGGTCAAGGTCATGGCCCACGGTGACCTGAATCCTCAGGGCTCAGAGACACTCCGGTGGTTCTCTAAGTACCTCTTCTGGTACCGTGCCAGTGGCTGGACACTTTCCTGCTTTGATTCACAAATAATTTCTTTAGCTGTAACACTCCAGTCAAATCTTTTATGTGACTTTGCTGACCTCAGAAAATATTTGTAGACTTATTTGTACCATTGTGTTGAATAAGCATGACTCGTGAGATGGAATCATAAAGGAACTTTATTTTTGTCTTCCACAGTCCCAGTTTACGTACATTCTATGGGGCTAATTCTTCTGCCTCTGGATGAAAACTCAGCTGGGCTCTTTACATCTGCAGCTGTTATTATGTAAGAAAGAGTCCTATGGATACTTCTAAGGGAGTGATTACACTAGCAGCCCCACAATCTGGCCTTAAAGGGGTGACTTCTTCCTTTCTCCACCACAGGCAAGAAGCTGTTGGGAAGGAAGATGTATGGTCGGTATTTTCTCTCTTTCTTCATTCACCTAGTACTTCTGCTCTCTTCCGTCTTGCTAGCCATGTTCAGGACGCCTCCAGGGCTGGATGGCGGGGAGAGAGAAGAGGTAAGGGGAGCAGGGAAGTCTTCATTTGACTGTTACCGTGGTGGTGACCAGTTTTAATGCTCTTTGAAATTCTTGTCATTCCTTTGCTACGACAAACTTCGGAAATAAGTTATTTCCCAAACTGTAGCCCTCAGCTCTGCTCTAAACAGTTAACAAACAGTCCCCAACCAAAGTGGCTTCATACCACACAAATTCATTTCTTGCTCTCAGTCCACTGTGGATCCAGATAAAATAATAAGAAGATAATTTTTATCTTAACTAGGTGCTAGATAGTCACTCAGATATTGTCAATATTTTTGGTACTTGAGTTAAATAACTTTAATAGAATTAAGTAATTAGAAAATGCTTCTGCAAGTGCCACGGCAAGGGAAGAGGGGGCTGTAGAGCCGAGTCCTGTCGTGAAATGCTTCAGTCTGCAAGCAGCACACTTCACTGGTCAAAGCAAATCACGTGCCATCCCTAACTTCAAGGGCAGAGGGGTAGATCTGATGGTGTGCAATCTCTCTGGGGCCCAGAAGTAGAAAAAACCAAACACCTGTGAATATAGTAGGGCCTCCCACAACCTCCCATGGCCTCCCACTCCTCCTCGCTGGGTAGGGGTGGGATTCACAGCATAGCTTTACTCCACGAAATTCTCTATTTAAAATATTTTTCCCAAATCCAACTCTTGGCCTGTGTGTACAGTTGATATGAAGCTGATTTTGACAGCCTACTTTGCAAATTCTGCATATGGTCTAGTACTTCCTTTGAAATATGAGAGCTATTGTCTGTTGGTGCCCTGGCTACACTTCTATTTTAACATCCTGTTATATATTTGTTCATGTTCTGTCTCTCCTATCTGAATGAAGGCCCTTGAGATCAGGGACTGCATTTGTCTTCTTTCTGGGCCTGCCTGTTGGGCTGCATGCCTAGCACGGCACTGGACACGTTGCAGAATCTTTGTAGCTATTGTGGACAGGAAGGAGGGAGAAAGGAGAGAACAAAGGAAGGGGGGAAAGAAGGAGGGAAGGAGAGGGAGAGGGAGGAAGGGAAGGAAAGAAAGAAGGAGGATGGAAGAAAGGAAAGAGGGAAGGAGGGAGGGAGGGAGGAAGAAACAGAAAGAAAAAAATAGAAAAAAGGTAGGATGGAGTGGAATCAGGCATCAGGGACAGCGAAAAGAGTTCACAGGAGGGGACACAGCCAGAAAACCCAATTTTGGGAGCAAAAATGAGACAGAGACCCAAAATACCAGGGGCAAAATCAGATCTAATACCCAGGGATGAAGCATCTCAGGAACAGAAATGAAATTACGATAGAACAAGCCAGGATTTGGTGACTGATCCTGGGTGATGAGGCTCAGTGTTTCCTGGAGGTTTCATGTTCCTTGCTGTCCCTCATGGGAAGGGGGAAAAAGAGAAGTAGCATTTGTTGAATGTCTACTCTATGCTAGGCATTGTGCCAAGCACTGCCTATATCTTATTGAACTCTCAAGGTAACCTTATTATAAAACTGGGAAATTGAAGCTCAGAGAGGTAAGGTAACTTGTCCAAGGTCACACAGCTAATCAGTGCAGTGGGAACCCAGACTTGGGTGTCTCTAGCGTCTGGGTTGTCTTCATTACAAGACAGATCCTTCTTAGTCCATTTCTGAGGACAAATGACTCCGCCACCCATTTCTCCTCTCTCTCTCTCTCTCTCTCTCTCTCTCTCTCTCTCTGTCTGTCTTTTGAGGAACTTGATTCCAGATAGCCACTCTGCTAAGTGGATAGTGTGAGATGTTTACTTTTCCCTTCCTAACTTCTGAGATGTCAGTAGCTCTTGTGAGAGGCATAAA
Organism: Propithecus coquereli; assembly: GCF_000956105.1. Taxonomy (NCBI): domain Eukaryota; kingdom Metazoa; phylum Chordata; class Mammalia; order Primates; family Indriidae; genus Propithecus; species Propithecus coquereli. The sequence continues at coordinate 3,579,582 of NW_012142523.1, read as the reverse complement.
ACAACTTCAGGGCAAACCTGCCCGCCTCCACCCCATTGATGTCTGGCTTCAGGATTCCTCCCCTTGCCTGGTCCTTGACCTGCCTCCCACTCAGGATCTCTGGGCTTTCTAAGTAGATGGCTTAAAATCTTGCGGCATAATTCCATTTTAAAGAAGATGCGTGTGTCTGTGTATCTGTGTGGCAGCGTGTGCACAGAATTGCTGATGGTGTGCTGTCTGGGGAACCTCTGCGAGGTGTGCAGGTGTGAGGAGGGTGAAGCGTGTGGAGGGTGAGTGTGTGCCAACTGTGGGCTATGTGTGTGTACGAAGTTGTTTACAGTTAGCGTTGGCCTTGGCCTAACAAGCGCCTGGAGGGCTAGTGAATGTGCCAAGTGAACTGTGCTGCCAAGGACACCCTTTAGGTGGGAACTGTCACTGAGTTCCTGACTGTGGCTTTGCTGAGTGCCCTCGGAAAATGGCACGGTGGCCAGTTCACACGGGGAGCTGGTGGCGTTTTGGCTTGTGCTGAACCCTGGCCTGTCCCTTAAGCTGAGGTTGGATGTTAGTAAGACTTGCCTGCACGCACATGCACATCTGTGCTTGATGACTGCATTTGAAGTCACCCTGGCTGGTGGTGTTGATGATCTGAGAGTTCTCCAGGAAGAAAGCATCTGCAAAACCTCCCTGGGTGCGTGGAGGGTGGGAGGGGTGGTTGGGGGCTGTGGTGGCACTGAGCATTTGTAGATCCCATTTGTGTGAGATTTGGGTTGCATCAACGTGACACCAAGACAGCCAACTGACACTGATGAAAACATATCATCATAGTGGATATTTGACATTTTTAATTTTTGCAACAGCCCATTTCCTTCTTTTTCAAGGTGGTGCTCTCTATAGGGAGCTGAAGGGGAGAGATCTCCCTCCTTCAGACCTGACTTGATGGACATCTTCAACCAAATCTACTTCCCACCCTCTGCACCTTGCTGTCTGTCCCAGGAGGCAGTTCAGCCAGTGGGGACCACCAGCAGAAGATGAGAAGGAGGAAAGAGAATGAGGTTTGCACAGTTTTTTTCAGGCCAAATTTGTCCACATGGGTGTATTCCCCTGGGATTCAGGATTTAAAGTGCCAGCGTGAGTACTGAGGAGTGGTGTTCATAGTTACAACTGGCGCGGGCAAACAGCACCCACGGTCACATCCAGCCCGCTGTGTGCTTTTGTGCGGCCTTGGAGCTTAGAATGGTTTTTACGATTTTAAATAGTTAGAAAAAAGCAAAAGAAGGACAATATTTTGTGATATGTGAAAGTTATATGAAATTCAAATTTCAAAATGAAGTTGTATGGAAACATAGCTATGCTTATTTGGTTAGGTATTGTCGACATCTGCTTTCACACTATAGAGTTAAGCAGGCCAAAGGCAGAGTTGAGTAGTTATGACAGAGACTCACTGTCTTTAGTAAGTCTCTCTACAGAAAAGGTTTGCCAAGGTCTGGTCTACTAGAGTGGTTCTCAAACTTTAGGATCAGAGTCACCTGGAGGGCTTTTTAAGCCACAGATTACTGGGCCTCACCCCAGAGTTTCTGATTCAACAGGTCTGGGGTGGGGTCTGAAAAATTTGCATTTCTAATGAGTTCACAAGCGATGCTGATGCTGCTGGTCCGGGGACCACACTTGGAGAACCACTGGTATGTGAGGGAAAGCTGGACCCAGTGGCCTATAGTTAATGAGATCAAAGAGCCAGAACTTCCCTGGCCTAGAACAGAGTATCTCAACCTTGATGCTGTTGCCGCACTTCTGTGTGGTGGGAGGCTGTCCTGTGCGTTGTCAGATGTTTAATGTCACCCCTGGCCTCTACATACTAGATTTCAGTAGCAACCCCCAAGTTGTGACAATCATAAATGTCTCCAGACACTGCAAAATGTTCCCTGGGGAGCAAAATCGTCCTGAGCTGTGAACTATTGCTCTAGAAGAAGGTGTCTGAAGACGCAGGGCATTGAGAAGGAATAGATCATTTGTGTGCCACCTACTGAGCCTCCCCTCTCCCCAGGAGGTCTGAAGCACACTCCTTTCACCAAGGTATTAAGAAACGCATTGGTCACAGGCACCAGTATCCTTGAAGAGCTCTGTAGCAACTCATCTGCAAGCTATAGGCAGAACTGGGATCCTTGATCTTGGTGGGAATAACGAGGTCCTCAAATTGTCCAGGCCGGAAGGTACTGCCGAACCATAAGAGACAAGGTGTGAGCAGTTTCCAGAATAGCCTTGAAGCAGAAATGTTCACCTTGAACTTTCCCCAGACTGTTTCACTTTCTTCTCAGGCCAGCTGCTTCTGGGAAGCAGGCAGGTGCCAAGCCCAGTGATCCATGAATTCTGATGCCCTCTCACCATTGCATGTTCCTCATACTTTGGTGAGACCAAAGCCCTCCCGCGTGGAATATTGTTTGGATATGGCTGAGTAGGTCATACGTCAAGTATAGACTTGCTGTTCCTGCCCACTACACTTCTTTCAGAACCATCAGTTCTGGACTTACAGACTCTGTCCCCTTGGTATCCCACACAACAATACCTTCAACCAGGGCACAATCTTTAAGGCAAAGGAGTAAGACAGTGAACTCAAGCCCATGAGATTCGCTGTTGTCACCACGTGCCCCATCACTCAGAAGCAGCTGGCTTGATACACGGTGGAGAGGTCTGCTGACAGCTCAGCCACACTAGCTGGGGAATGCATCTGTGAAGGACATGGGTTCTACAGGCTGTGGTGTGTGGCTTCAACCAGTAGCCACAGCTGGGATGAACAGATCTGGGCCTCAATTTGGAAGAGGTGAAAGCAGTTCTTTCACAATTACACCCAATAAACTCCCTTTTGCTTGCTGTCTCCTTGACCGTGGGCTTCACTGAGAATTAAAAGCTGAGACAGTTCCCTGGCCATTCTGGGATCCTTGTGTGGTTGAACCCACAGGCTGAAGAGGGCATCTCTGTACTGGCCAGGGTGGTTGACCCTGGCTACCGGGAGAAACTGGTTTGCTGCCACATTGTGTGGGCCAGAAGAACCCTGTTTGGAACCACAGAGTTACCAGGACATCTCTTAGTACTGCCTTGTGCAACAGTCCTGATCAATGGAAAACTACAGCAACCCAATAGAGACAAGACCACCAAGGACTCAGACCTCACAGGAATGAAGCATTGGGTCACCCCACCAGACTTAAGTCCCAACTGGCAAAGGCATTCCTAGAGGCCAATGGGAACATGGGTGGAGTGGTGGAAGAGGGCCACTATGATCACCAACTTAGGCCTCACATCCTGCTATAAAAGTGTGGACAGTAGCACCTAAGCTGTGTGTGTGTGTGTGTCTGTCTGTGTGTATGTGTGTTTGTTGTCTTATTCCTCCTCCTCTACTACCTTATATGAAGATACTAGTGGTAGCTAAATTTTTAGGTTTCAGTAGAGAGTTTGACTGAATTGGCAGCACCCTGTGATGATACATGGGATATGGACTTTATGCGCTCTCTGTATTGAACTTCTTACCCAGAAGAAGAATGACCAGCGTGGATGCCAAGAGGTAACAAGGGTGGCTGTGGTAGGTATTGTTCATTGGCTTCTTCAGACCCCATTGCTACCCTCTGCATTCTGGTCTGGTCCCTGGAGCTGACTTTTATCTACTAGATCAACAAGCTCCTTTTGGATTTCAGTAGGGTGTGGTTAATGGGAGTGTCGTATGAGACTAGAGAGAGGAAAGAGAGTGAGGTCGGGTTGTTGATTTCCCCAGATCCCTCCCTGTTGGGTAACCTTGGGCTGCCCGACTGTGTCCCTCTGCCGAAGGTGATAGCTCCTGTCGATGGCCCTCTCTCTGCAAGACTCTTTCTCTCTGGCTTCCAGTAGCCACACTGGCCTTGCCTCCTCAGGTCTACTGTGGCACCTTGCTCTTACAAACTCCAGAATGTGAAACCATTCCTGCGGTTTCCCTACACCCTCCTCTCACCTTTGTAAATGGCTCCTTTCTCAAACTCTTCTCAAATCGGCCAATTCCTGCCCGAAGCTCGACTAATACACTGGGCCTGGCCAATCAGCTGCACTGCCTGGGACTTTCAATCTGAAGCAGATTATGCAAAAAGAGAACCATGGTTGGGAATTCATCTGTGGCAGCCATGGTGGTGCCCGGTTGCAGCAGCAGTTGTGGCTGGTTTCAGTGTTGTCTTTCTGGAGTGGCCGTAGCATCCTGGCCAGCTCATTTCCTGTGTTTTGGGCCTTGGTGGGGGTAAGCCCTTGGTTATTGCTTATTTTCCATTCCTGATTCCCTGGCCTCCTAATAATTTTGTGAGCCTTCAATATCATTCTAGGAAATTCTTTTTTTAAAAATTAATATAGCCAGAGAAGTTTCCAAAAACCATTACTGATACAGCCATTGAAGCAGATGTTTGATGTCTGGTCCAAAGCTTTATTTTTTAGTCAAGTTGGAAGTGTGTGGAGCTCTCTAAAGTGGCCAGTATGGGTGGCATGAACCACTTTTGTTCTTTGTCCTTGACATTTCCCCTTCTTTTTACTTGGAATGTGGGCTGATGTTGGAGGTACAGCTGCCATTTTGTAGCCATGAGTTAATCATAAGGAAAAGGAATATGGCAGAAATGTTAGCCTATATATCCCTGAGCCTCTGGACCAGCACAGCAATAGCATCTCGCAGAGGCTTTTGTCTTACCAGAGAAGAAAGAAAATTGCTGCTTGGCTTAGGTCATTGTTTCTCACATTATTATCAGCAGAGCTAATTCCTTTAGTATTATTTCCTCCCACCTCTACAACAATCCCACCTGAGATTGAATTCTCTGTTTATCAGGTGGAGAAACAGAGGCTCAGAGTAAAGAAGTGATCAGTTCAAGTACACACAGCTGGTACCGGGGAGGGGGACAAGCTGAGAACAATGTCATGAATACATTTTGGCCCATCATTCCATGAGAATTTCTTGAGTTCCTGTGTTGTGCCTGGCCTGGGTGCAACATTGGAGATACAAAGATGGATACAGCAGGGTCCCTGCCATTGAGGTCCACCGAAGAAGTTGTCCTAGTGCAGGATGTTGGGAAGTTGGACAAGGAAGATGGAAAGGGCTAGGCAGATTTAAGAGACGTTTAGAAGGAAAGATCAGCAGGTCTTGGTGATGGATTGACACAGGGAGTCAAAGGAGAGAAAGGTATTCCTAGGTTTCTGGCTTAACACTTAGGAGAAATGTGTCATTGTTACTGGGAGAGGGAACGTGGAAGGAAAGGCAGGGGCTGTAGGCGGGGAGAGCTGGGGGCAAGTGACCAGGAGTGGATGGGTTTCCAAGGCAGGGCAGCTCTGGGTAAGCAGGAGCTCCAGGCTGTTGTCATGGGAATGGAAAGTCAAGGGCGGCTGGGAAGGGAAGCCTCAACTGCTAACTGTTAGCAGCACTTTTAGCTGTACCCCACCTTCCGGTGGCCTGTGCAAGTGGAGCCACAGGAACAGGCAGAGGAGGGCTGTGCTCTCACAGAGGGCCTTGGCAGGGCTCCCTCCTCTCCGTAGCCATTTCCTGGGCTCAAATTCAAAGTTCAGTCGATCTTCTCATTAGGAGGCGCGGCTCCATGGGGCCGCAGGATCACTCGATACAGTAAGTGAGCCAACCCCAGGGGTTCTTGTGGTAACAAGTACTTAAGCCCGCCATTAGCTACCATTAGGGCCGTGCTTACTGCTTAATGATCACCAGCTACCGGGCCTGGTGGGGCTGGACAGATGGAGCGCAGGGAGGAGCTTCCCACACAGGCCATTCCAAGGCTCTCCCCCAGACACTCCAGAATGGAGGCTGCTCTGCTCCCGGCACAGGATTAGTTACAGTGCACTGGCCTTTGTTGGAATGGGTAGAAATCTGTGTTTGATGAGTCTATGGAAGGAAGGACGGGAATGTTTTGAGAAGCTAAGGCTCCTGTTTCTTTCTAATGGGTGGGAGCTAAGGGTATCTGTGCTGTGTGTGTGCGTGTGTGTGTGTGTGTGTGTGTGTACCAGTTCTCTGCTCTGAGGGTCTGAGATTCATGGTTAGATATTCCAGTTTATATAATCTAAATTTCTCCAGGATCCACCAGTCCGTGGGGATCAATGAGATCCAAAGAAACAGAAACAGATTCAAATTTCACTGCCTTGTGTCCCCATCTTTGCCCCCTGTGAAAAATCTGGTTTCCCAAGAATCCCCAGGGTGTTGGCAACAAGCGTGCTGCTGCTTCACCGAGTACCCTATTCCCCTCTAGGGGGCGCTGCTGCTCCACTGGGCATGGCAGGCCCTGCAGCCGCCATTGCTGCTCTGCAGGAACCAGATGGTGCAGGCAGTGCTGCTGCTCTGCTGGATATTGCAGCCTCTCCTTCTGCACTCTGGGCCAACCTCTTGAGCTCTGCTGCTGGTCTTCCAGGCCCAGCTGTGTCACCAGTCACCCCCATGTCCCCCTTTGTTGGCTCACTGGGCTCTGTCATTGCTGCCATCTCTCAAGGGGCACAGTTCCAAAGCTAAGAGTGGTCTGTGGGGTAAGTGGAGAGAAGGGGAGAATGCCTCTCTCCCCTGTGCTGCACTGTCTTGGAGGCCACCCAAAGTTCTACAGAGTTTGATGACACAGGCCTTCCAGTTTTTACTTAGGTATCTTATTGTTCAGCAAATATTCAATTCATAGACCTCCAGGAGAGGAGTGTACTTCCCAGCCATTAATGTTGGGCTTGGCCATAGGACTTGCTTTGGCTAATGGTGAGTTAGCAGATGTAAAGTAAGCAAAAGCTTGAAATGTGCTTGTGCTGTTGGACTTGCCTTCTTGGGCTTTTGCCGTTGCCAGGAGAACATGTCCTCCTGCATAGACCACTGCCCCAGGGGGACCGAGAAACCTGAGAACAGATGCAGCAGATCTGCGGCTTGAGGCAGAGTCTCTCCAGTAGCCCTGCAGACGCTGGAGCAAGGAGTAAATGCTGATGGTTGTGTGCCACTGAGTTCTGGAATGGTTTGTTATGTAGCATCATTGGGCCCGCCGCTGACTGAGATTAGCTCTTGCCTGTTCAAGATCTAGACATGCATCAGCCATGGGAATAGCTAAGGAGGAGTTGGAGTTACAGCCACCATATAGTGATGGGAAATTTTCTTTCATTGACTCAATTTTTCCACTGGGTCATGCTATTTGAGTTTGACTCTTTTTTACTTAGGATGAATTCTCTCAAAAGGCTCTCAGATCTCATGCAAAGGAGCTTCACAAGCACCACCTATCTGAGTCATGTGTAGATTTGAGCTATGTATTCCTTTGCTTGCAAACTTTAAATTTATTAATTTTTACAAACACTCCGGAGTTAGGGTGGGCAAACTCTTTCCATAAAGTGACAGATTGTAAATAATTTAGGCTTCGAGGACCACACGATTTCTGTCGCAGTTATTCGGGTCTGCCATTGCAGTTCAAAAACTGACATATACGACGCCTAAATGAATAGGCGTGGTTGTGTTTCAATAAAACTTTATTTAGGGGTAGATAGAGTTTGCCAACCCCTGCTCCATAGCAAAAGCACTTCAACTCTTCCTGCCACCAACAGATGGCAGTAGTGGTTGTGCTTGGTTATCACTTGACTTGTTAGGGCATGTTTATGCTGTTTGTGCTTAGACTGAAGGTGTTTTACAAACGCTGTTATCATTATGACCAATAAGTGGAGAAGCAGTGAGTGAGCTTGTTGAGAACGCCGGTTAGAACAGACATATGGTTACGATGGAAACCAAAGTGGAATAATAATTTCAAAAATTGAAAGTGGTGAGAAAAATGGATGTTGCAAGTGAAAACGGGATACTTTTTTTTTTTTTTAGAGTGGCGTGATTGTAAAGGACAGAGAGTAAATCAGGCAACATGGAAAAATGTTGCACACACACCGCTGACAATGATCAGCAAAACATGATGAGAAGCAATTGGCAAAAATAAAAAAACTAGAAAAAACTTTTGAGTGTATGGCTAGAGAGAGGTGGCATTAATGGAGGCTTATTAGTCTAATGTGAGTTCAGGAAAGGGTAGGAGTCTGCTTGAGAACTTGGAGGCCACAGTGAAATTGCTGTTGCTTGTTTGGAGTCACGAATGATTCCACAGGTTCAGGGCCCCTAAAGTCTGTACAAGGTTAAAGCTATGCTGATACTGTAGCTGCTGAGGACTTCTCTGTAGAGAGCTTGGAGGAGGGGGTTTGCTTGCCTTAACAGATTTTCAAAGGGGGAGAACTAGGGCTATTTTGGAAAAAAAAAAAAAACAAACCATATCAGAGCAAAACAGATTATGTGAAGCATCAGTTCACTCTTCTGTTTGGTGGAAGTGGACCTGGGATTACAAGCTTAACCTTCACTGGATTCTTTGGGCTTGCAAACAAACAGACTTACAAACAGCTGTCTGGAACTGAACTTGTTGTTAACACACACATATACATGCATGCACACACGCACACATGTGCACACACACGTGTACACCCCCCAACACACAAAAGAGGGTGATAAAATGAAGGGTAAATCTGCTGCTTTGCAGAGCACAATTCAGTCATGAACCACATAATGACATTTTGGTCAACAGCTGACTGCATATAAGATGTGGTCCCATAGGATCACAATACTGTATTTTTACTGTACTTTTTCTACGTTTAGATATATTTAGATACACAAGTACTTGCCGTTGTGTTACAGGTGCCTATGGTGTTTAGTACAGTAACATGCAGTACAGGTTTATAGCCTAGGATCAATAGGCACTATCTATACCTTATAGCCCAGGTGTGTAGTAGGCTAGACCACCTAGGTTTATGTAAGTGCACTCCATGATGTTCGCACAACGAAATCACCTAAGGACACGTTTCTCAGAATGTATCTCTGTTCTTAAGTGATGCATAACTATACACATTTTGGGTGGGAGGATTGGGAAGGCTTTCAGCTCAGCTGCTCCCTCCTCCTTCAGGGGTAGGAAGGATTAAGGAGATGGTTTGCAGATGAAACACAGTGATACAGTGGAATGAATATGGGTTTTGGAGTCAGGCAGACTTGGTTGGTGTCCAAATGTGTCCCTTACTAGCCACTTGATCCTGGGTGCTACTGTGAGAAGCTTTCCAGCTCCCTCGAAGCAACTGGAGAAGAAATGCAGACCTGGGAACAGCTGGGGGATACCTCTGCTTTCGAGAACAGAGGGGTGGTCTGGGAGGAGCCTTATAGCCCTGATTAGAGAAGGAAAAATCAAGGTGTTATAGTAACATGTCACATTCCAGGTTGAGATGATAAACAAAAGATCAGGGGAAAGAGGAAGTGTTGGTCAATGGGTACAAAGTTCCAGTTAGACGGGGGGAATAGGTTCTGGGATCTATTGCACAGCATGGTGACTACAGCTAATAATATTAACAATAATGTATTGTATATTTAAAAATTGTTAAAGGAGTGGATTTTAAATGTTCTCGCCTCGAAGAAATGATATGCGAGGGGATGAATATGTTAATTAGCTTGATTTGATAATTCCATAATATGTACATGTATCAAAACATCACCTTGTACCCCATAAATATATGCAATTATTATTTGTCAATTTAAAAAAGTGAACTGAAAAAACAAGTTAATAAAAGAGAAAATCCAAAGAACTGTGGGTGGGAGTGGAGTGGGAGGTGGGAAACACCGAGGAGCAGAGGCGGGTTGGCTGTGGGCCACCCTCCTCTGGGAACCAAGATTGGGCTGGGGTGTGGGGACAGGGGATGGAGAAGTCTACTTCTGTTATCTCAGGCTCACCCAGCTGTATTAGTTAGGGTTCTCTTGGTTGCAAGTAATAGAAACCAATTTGCAGTAGCTTAAGGAATAAAATATTGGAAATATATTTGGGTTTCTCATGGAATCCAAAGAAACAGTTGAACTACCTGGCTGAGGGAAGGACTTAGCAGTAGGAGTTCATGTACTTCCTTCCCTCTAGGGCAAAACTTCTTTAACTTTAGTAGCATCAGCATCACTTGGAAGACCTCTAGCCAGAATTTGCATTTATAACACACCCCCAGGTATTGCTGCTGCTGCTTCTGCTGGTTGGCCCTAGAGCACTATTAGCCTGACCCAGTGGTCAGCTCCCAGCCCTGTCCCTCCATTCAAATGGCTTGGCCCATCCTGGTCAGGTGATCTCCCCTGGTCCAATCATTCACGGACAGGTGGTGGAGTCACATGGTGTAGACATGGCTGCCTGCAGGCCATCCCAGCGTATCATGGAACACTTCAGAGATAAGAAGAGTTTGGCAGATGCACCACAAGGCGTCTGTGATCCCACTCCTCTCAACTGGTGCATCCGGGAATCTGAGTCTTGAGCTCTGGAGTTCCTTCTGTGGCATTTGTCTTTGAGCTGCCTCTCTATCCCTTGGAATTCTCCCCGCTAAGATTTTGTCTTCCTGGTTCTTTGCTTTCTAGTCCCTTAAAACAAATAAGTAGGGCATTTACATTTTAAGGGTTATACTGCTAATCCCTACCAGGAAACTTGGAGGAGATAATAAATCTAAGCAACTTGTGAGAAGTTATACATGTTCTGGAATCTTCCAAATCCTTTATGGTGGTAGGATGTACTCAAAGACTCCTGGTTCTCTTCTGAGTTGGTAGCTGGGCAGCCAGTAGTGGGGCTGAACCCTTCCTTTCCTCTGCCAGGGAAGCCTCTCTCCTTAGCAGGAGACCTGCCTTTGCGGCCTTGGCAGAGACACGGAAGCTTTATTCTCTAGGGGGTTTATTACATCTTTGGGGACAGCTGAGGGCGATCCTTACTGGGCATCTCCCTGGGAAATGAAATCCTGGGGAAGAGAGCTGCAGATTCCTGGATGCCTGCCTCTTCTGCTTACTTGCAGCATCTTTATTTATTACTTGGAGTATAACAAGCTTTCTTAAAAAGTAAACTAAACCCTAGTTGTGTTTAGAGCAGAAAGAACAAGAGAGGTGTTGCCTGCCACTGGGGAGGCAGCATGCAAAGGCAAACAGAGAGAAAGCAGACTTCTGCTGCCATTTGGCATGGTATTTTCTGCCAAAGAAACAGATCCTCAGAGTGGCGAGAGCACATAAAGCTTCGGCAGGAGGAGCCCGTCCTAAGTGGAGAGGCTCTACCAGAGCCTAGAATCGTGGACTGAGGACTGGGAGAGACCTTTTGAGATGACTTTCCTCTGCAACTTCTCCACCAGGTAGTTAGAGTTCTGCTTGAACCTTTTCAGTGATGGGGAGATCACCACCTGTAAAGTCAGCCTGCTCTTTTTTTGGTTGTTTTTGCCCTTTGGTTCTTTGTTCCTTGGGTTGGCTTTTCTTTTTTCCCTTTCCGGGTTGCCATTGTTGGTTTCCTTGGTTCCTTTTTCGGTTGGTTCTTTGCCCCGCCTTTGGGCCCAATTCTTGGAAGTTTTGGGACCCGGCCCCCAATTCGGACCCCTCCCATTTCGGAAAGGAATTAAACTTTTCCCAAGACTCTTCCTATGTAAAGCAATACGAAGATTAAATGCGAATGGTACTCAAACTCACAGGCATCCTGATAAGGCCCTTTGTGGAGGAGAAATAGAACAGGCTGAGTGGTTCCAGTCCCTTCTCTCCTGTCCTGAGCAGTTCAGCTGTACCCCAAATTGCATACCTCCCTTAGCACAACAAAAGTGCTGCAGTTAACCAGACTGAGCCTCCTTAGAAGGAAGTGAGTCACCTATTATTTATTAAGCATCTGCCTTGAGGCTTCATCCCCACCATTGGCTTAGCAAAGTCTTCTTTTCCAAGCACAGAGCATATTCCCCCTGAGGGGAGTTCTGTGAATACAGTTTTCTCCGTATCATTGCGTGTCTAACAGTGTCTCCATGTCTCTAATGCATTGGGCTAGATTTGATTAACCTGCCCCCTCTTTCATTCACTCTTCTCTACTCTTTCCTTGGACATTTCCATTAATGGAGTCTCTGGTGTTAATCTTGGCTTCAAGGTCTGTTTTCTAGCGAACATGGGCATGTCCCCATTTTTTTTAAATCATTGTATTCCCAGTGTCTGGCCTAAGCCCCGAGATAGGTGCTCAGTATATTCTTGCAATTATGATGACAAGAATTGTATTGAAGGGTCAGACCAACAGTTCCAAACCCATTCTAGAGGCTGGCAGGCTCTGGAGAGAGAGGAAGTAGCAGGTGCCCTCTAGGAGGGAAGGGGGAAAGCGGAGCTCAGAAGCCCTGAATGAGGCGCATTTCAAAAGGGTTTGCTTACCAGGAGACTTGCTTCTACCTTTCAGTGTCCACCCCACCCCCACCAGGCCAGCCCCGGGAGGGACAGTGGTTAATTTATGGTGTCCCTGCTTGCTCCCATCTCCTCAGTTTGGAGAAGCCTTCCCAGAACCTGTGCACCTGAGACAGCCATTCAGCTTCACAGCGTGAGCAAAGAGGCTGCCTGGGCCTCAGCTCTCTGCCAGGGAGGCCTTCCAGGTGTTGTCATGGCAATGCTGGGGTCAGGAGTCACTCACCACAACCTGCTTTGCTGGTAAAAAGTAAATTCCTTCTTCCTCTTTCCTAACGTGTCAGGTGAAACCTTCCCTGCTGTGGGGCAAGGGTCAGGGAAGCAGCCCTGTTGGTGCAGGTGGCTGGACATGGGCCACTTCTAGGCCAGCCTGCCTGGGCTCCGAGAGAGCATCACCTGACAGGTCAGGAAGCTGCAGATCACATAACTGACAATCAGGTCCTGGTCCAAACTGGGGACAATTCGAATGGTCAGTGCCTACAATCAAGGGCATCTCTGATGCTAGGGTGACCTAAGAACTTACAGAATCAGCCTGTCTATTCCAAGCCAGTGAGGGTTGGCTTGGGAGTTCACTGGGTGCCCACTGTTAACAACAACAATGACGTCGACATTTGCTAACATTTGTATGGTGCTTACCATGTACCAGGCAGTGTTCCAAGGAACACGGTAAGGAGTTTGGATTTGCTGCAGTTGTGCATGTAAAATGCTCAGCACAACACCTAGCATATAGAAATGCTCAATACATAGAGCCACTATTGTCATTATCAGAATCCTTGGACTCTGATACCTCCTCCTGCCTTCTCCAACTGCTGAGGCTATCCCAGGGTAGCAGGAGGTCACCTTGCTCCCTTGGATTTAGAATGTAATGGTCAATTTGAAGGGCCCGGCTGGATGCATCCTTTCCTTGTTACTAGTTCTCCAGAGCTCTGCCCCCGGCCCCAGCTACCTCTGTTCTCTTCTGTGGAAGTTCTTACATGTTCCTAAGGGATCTATGTCCACAGACCCTCTGTGCTGGACCCCTGTACTAATGGTCAATTTTGCAAGGATCCAACTCAGAGAAATCCCCAGGTTGTATTTGTGTCCGGCTGCCAGGCTCAGCATAATGGCCCTGACAGTTGAAATAAGCAATTGGCCAATTTCCTTCAGGAACGTTTGAAATAAAAAGCAGTTTGTCTGAGTGGAAGAAATTGTGAGAACCCCAAATGGAATTGTTTAAATTTATTGCTGGAGAGTTTTTACATACTGAGCCAAAGGCATAACTTTTTGCACTCGGTCCTGGATTTTTGGAAGTGCCGCATTGCACCAGGGATGGGAAGGTCTGGGCTGGCTCCAAAGTTGGCCTGTAGGAGTATCCATCTCATTCCCAGTTTTCCCACGAGCAGCTTTAGGTCTGCCCCACCCTGTAGGAAAGATTTGAATGCCAGTATGGGAAACACTCCAGCCTTTTCCACCGGAAAGCAAGAAGTGGTACCTGCACTTCCAAATAGGACATTGATTAAGACTTAGCGTTCATAGTGTCAGCCATGACCCTCAGCTGCTGGATGGACCAAAGCCTGCAGCAGATGTGACTTTTTGGGTGGGGCTTGCTGTCATTGAGTGATGAGTGCAGGAGGTAGGAAATGTGGGGGCTGCCAGGGAAGAGCCCCTGCAACAGTTTTTCCTGGTTGGGGCAGAAAATTTTGATCTCAAGTTCTGGAAGACACAGAAGACTTTTACACAAGTCAGCATGAGAATAACTTGTAAATTATTTGTAGAACAGCAGGAGAATGTAGTCAAAAGAGCTTGGCCAGGCTATTATCAGATCAGAGATCTCGTCTGACGTGGCAGTAGTTTACTGTGTGACCATGGGCAAGCCACTTTTCTGTGGACATCATTTTCCCTATCTGTAAAATGAGGTGGTTAGACAAAATAATCTGAGGTCCTGCTCAGCCCCAACATACTGTGATCTGTGTGTCTTTATTGATCACACCCCAAAATCTTCTCTTTCTTTTTTTTCTCTCTCTCTTTCCAAATATGACTTGCATATTTGATACACGTTGAAGACCTCTCACTGCAATGCTGACCTCAGTGCATTCTGGTATCCTGAGAGGAGGCATCCTGGTACGGTGGAAAGAGTATGGACCAGGAGTCAGCCAGACCTAGATTCAAGTCCTGGGTTTGCCTCTTACTTCCTGTGACCTTGAACAAGTTACTTACCCTTTCTGATCCTCAGTCTCTTTCTCTTAGCCTAGGACTGATGTTGTGAGGATGAAATAAGGCAGTGTCATAAATCGTCAAGGAATGAGCTGGGCAAACAAAGGTGCTCACCCAGCATAAATTTCCTTCCTCCTCCCACATGCAAACCCATGTAAACTGCGTCACTACATAGCACTGCTGGAACCGGGGGGAGGGGCCCACCATGATGTTTGCATGGATCTGTAACTCTTAAGAGGAAGTGTTATCTTTCATGTTATCCTCTAAGGAGTTGGAATGAAAGATTCCTGGACCAAATGATAGATGTGCCTGGAAGAGCTACATTGATAAATGGCTTTGCTGGGGATTGAGTGAGACCCCTGGGATTATCCTTAAGTAAAATAGATTATAGCTAAACTGCCTTCTAAAGTGGGTGTGTCCTACTCACTGCAGAACTTTTGTCTTGCTGAACAGAGAGATTGAGTGGGCTACAGGACTCTAGGAACACAGTGGAATTACTCTGAGCTGTAGGCAAGAGGGATATTTTCAGGGCTGGGGGAGAGAAAAAGAACCAAGTATGGCACAAGAGAGAAGAGACTTTGGGGAAAAGATGGAAGCATTTAAGGGGAGACTTTAAAAAGGTAGACGGCTTACTCGTATCAATACACACAATACACATGCACAGAGATTTACCCTCACATCAGAGATGTTACATAGCAATATGTGCCCCCTCACATATAGGCATGGAGCTGTCTAGGGCCATGTCACTGAGTCTGTGTGCGTGTGTGTCTGTGTGTGTGTGCATGAGAGAGAGAGAGAGAGAAGGAAAGAGAGTGCAGAGTGTGTACATGCACACATGCTCTGGCCTTGTGGACACTATGTCCGTATTAACCTTTCTCCCTTCGCCTCCCTCATGCCATGAGGCCGGGCTGGTGTCAGAACTGCTGTTTGCAGAAGGAGGGCTCAGAGCCGTGCCCTGGCTTATCAGGCTGAGCTGGGAGCTGGGGTACCTAGAGAAAATGACATTTCTCACTTTCTTGCATTTGGTAGCCTGAATAATACCATATTTTTCTGCCTGTGAAAGTAATATGCTCAGTCACTGGGAATACAATAATGAGCAAAACAGGCATGGACCTGACCTTGCTGCCCTCATGCAGGATAAGGGGATGAACCCAGCCCTGGAGGACCTGAAAGAAATTGAAGAGCATTTGGAGTGTAGACAAGGAGAGGCAGTGAGACAGAGGATGAGGCTGGAAATGGACACAGGCCATATCACAAGGGTTTGTAAAATATGTTCAAAGATTTGAACTTGATCTTCAGGGCCCCAGGGAGCCATTGAAGAGTTTTTAGCTTTGCCTTCTAGAAAGATCACTTTGGCTTCTGTGTGCATGCTGAGCCCTTCCCTTAGAGCCAGCGTTCTTTAAAGTCGCTATAATGAAAGGCAGCAAAGTCCAGCCAGGACCCAAGATCACAGGCCCAGGCCAGGCCTGGCCATACAAAACTGGCCAGTCTCTCACCTC
This sequence comes from Propithecus coquereli, assembly GCF_000956105.1. Classification (NCBI taxonomy): domain Eukaryota; kingdom Metazoa; phylum Chordata; class Mammalia; order Primates; family Indriidae; genus Propithecus; species Propithecus coquereli. Next base: position 3,563,694 of record NW_012142523.1, on the reverse strand, counting down.
GGCTTGCTGTGCATAGGCTGAGACTTCATGGTGGCAACATTGAGTCAATCATTTTCGGATATTTGATTTTAATTAACGTTTAGTGAATGCCTAAAATTTGCCAGGTTGGAAATGTCATTTCATGCTCACAGCAGCCTTACAAAACATGCAAAACGAGTCTCATCTTAGAAATGAATGGAGAGAGGCAGAGGCAGGGGCCTGATATTGTGGAGTCCCAGCCATACTCCAGGTATGAAGCTAGGGGCTGGCCTGCCTTAATCCCATCTGAACATCTATGATACCAAGATTATTATCTTCGTTTTAAGATAAGGAAGCTAACCTTGGAGGTGACGCAGTTTATCCAAGAACGTCAAGTAAGTGATGCAACTGGGATTTCCCGCCCCTCAGTTCTTGGGCTGCAAGTCAAGTTCATTCTGCTAGGTCATTTCCTGAAAACTTAACAGAAAATCTTTTGCCTAGCAGAGTCATCCCAGCTCCCATGTGCTGCTTGGGGAAGACACAGTGGAGCTAAGACAAGGGCAACTGCAGAGGCTCAGGGCGTCCTTGTGCTGGCAGGCTGGCAGGGTGAGCTCTCTCCAGCTCCTTGAGGGTGGCACAGCCTTCCACACTCTCTTACGGCACCCACAGAGATGGGATTCAAGGCTGCAGGATGAAGGGATCAAGAGCCCTTCAGAGTGTACGCAGGCTCCCATGCTCAGGTCATCACATGCCTTAGACCCCTCAGGGTTCGCCGGTTGCAGGAAGACAGGCCAGCAGGGATAAATGGCAGGAGGTAATACCGTGCAGTAAAGGGCCCTAATTGTGGAGTCCGCGCTCTCTGGGTTTAAATGCAAGCTCTGCTATTTAGGAGCCGTGGAACCTTTGTACTGTACCAAGTCACTCTGAGGCAGCTTCTCTGCCCATGTGATCTTGGGCAAGCCTCTTTGTGCCTCTGTTTGCTCATCTGTAGAATGCAGATAATAATAGTGCTTACCTGAAAAAATTGTTGTGTGGATTAATGAAATAAAGCAATGCATTAACCCAGTGCCTGCATGTTCTAAGTTCTCAATAAAATGTCACCTATTATTGGCAACCCTTCACTTAGGAGGCACATCTCTAAGATGAGAATGACTAAACTCTTGGCAAAGAGTTTGGGTGGTGGTGGGAGGAATGAAAGGACAAAATGCAAACAGAGCATGCAGCACAGCAATGACCAACAGCTGGTACCTAAGGGTGCCCAACCCTTGGGTCTGCTCCAGTTTCCTTGTCCCTGGATATGTGTAAAAGAAACCACCAGATGTTCTCACCTCCTGCAAATACTGGAGGTCTTCAAGGCTGGTCCTTTGCTCTGTCAGTCCTTGAGGGAGTAGCTTAGATCGTGCCTGCTGTTACACACCCCCTCTCTGCCTGTACGCTGGGCTTCCAGGAGAGCTATGAAATCATAAAATTATTCCTCTTCCCAGATGGCAATCCCCTCACATTACTTCACTTTACCAATTAGACACATCTTTTCAGCAGCGTTTTCCCTGCCCTGATCACAAAGAGTAATGAGGGGTGAGACCTGCTCCTGCTGGAATTCCAGCCGCAGAGCTGTACTCCGGTTAGATTTCAAGTCACTTCAGTAGCTTGGGAGTTCTCAGAGCCCTGCTAGGGAGGGCGAGATGCTCTGTCCTGTCCTCGAAGGTGGCAACAAGGTGCATAGGTGCCAGATTGGGGAGACCATTTACTCTCTACTCAAGTCAATTCCATTTCTGGTTGCCAGAAACTGACCTTGACGTTCACATCTCCCTTTATTTTCCATCCCATTTTTCCTGATTCTTTTTGCAGCAGGACCTCGAGAGTCACCTGTTCTCTTTGTCTCTATGTCCTCTCCTCTCTTTCTCACCTGGGTCACTCCCGTCAGGCTCTAGTTTTTGTCAAGGTCACCAATGAGCTGTGTGTTGTTACACTTGATGGTTAATGTCAGAAATCGGTGGTTCTCGGGAAGCATTTGTGTGGCTTCTCAGCAACGTCTGGCCCTGCCGAGCACCCTCCTTCTTGAAACGCTTTCTCCACTTGGCTTCTGTGTCATTAGTCACTCTTGTTTTTCTTTCTGTTTTATTGGCTTCTCCTTTAAGTCTCTTCTACATTCATCTCATCCCCACAACCTCAAGGACCTCTCTCCTTCCTATTTACACCCACCCACCCCTCCTCCGTGATTTCATCCTGTGATATGGCTGTAGATACCACCTGGGTGCTGCTGACTCCGAAATGTACATCTTTAGCCTGACATTGTCTTTTGCACCCCAGACTCATACTTAACCTCTCCAGTCTTGATTTTTTTCCTTTCAAACTCACTTTCTCCTCTGTTTTCTGTATCTCAGTTAATGGTAACTTCATTCTTTTTTTTTTTAACTTAGGCCTATTATCTTGGAGTTTTCTTTGGTTCTTTGCTTTCTCTCACACCCTACTTTCAATCAGTCCATGAAAACTTGTCTCTGTTTTCAAAATATATCTCCAATGTTTCATTTCTTGCCATCTCCAAATCTATTCTTCTAGTTTAAGCCGCTCTTTTCTTATTTGGATGACTACGAAGGGCTCCAACTGGTCTCCCAGCCTTCACTCTTGCCCCTCCCACCCACTTTTCTATTTGTCCAATGGCAGCCAGTGTGATCTTTTAAAAACAATTAGGTCTTGCCATTCCTCTGCTCAGTTTCCTCCAGTGGCTCCCTGTCTCAGTCAGAATAAAATACAACATGCTTATCATCATCCATAAGCCCACCACAGACTGGCCTCTTTATCTCTCTCACTTCCTTGTCTACATCTCTCCCCTTGCTCAGTTGACTTTACAGCACCCTGGACTCCTGTCTACCAAACACATCAAGCACACTCCCATTTGCCGTGGCTGCTCTTTCTACTGGAACACTCTACCTCCAAATGTCTGCCTGGCTTGTCCTCGCATCTTTCAGGTCTCTGCTCAAATGCTAACTTATCAGAGAAGCTCCCTTGACCTCCCTCTACTCTCTATAAGATTACTCTCTAACCTCCCTGATAATTCTTAAAAATCTGTCTGCTGGTGGCAGTGGTTGTTTTTGTAGTCTCATTGTTGTTGATTTTTGTGATTCTGTCTTGCACTTCTTTAAGCATTTCCTGTAAAGTTATTTTCTATTCTGTGTCTCACAGTTCCAGTATCTGAAGCCTTTGGAGGAGGATTAAGTCTATTGTTTGTTGATTCTGGTCTTATTCATGGTGCTTTGTTTCCTTGTGTGTTTGGCGATCTTTGAATGTAAGTTTCTATGTGATCTTAATCTATGGAAAATCTGGGTCAATACATTGAGTATGCTTTCCTCCAGAGAAGATTTATATTTACTTCAGCCAGGCACCAGAAGTCATGATCAACCAGAAATCTTTTTAGCCCCTTTTAGGATTCCTAGCTAAATCTGGGAGTCTCAGGCTCAGGTCTCCTGCCATGCTGCTGGCTCAGGGCTCCATCCCTAGGTTGCCTCTCTCCCTCCAAGCTCACGGCTTACTCTTTTTATTTTTTTTTAATTTCAAAATATTAAGGGGGTGCTAATGTTTTTGGCTATATGAATTGCTTCTGTAATGCTTGAGTCTTGCTATAAGTGTGCCCATCACCCAAATAGTGTTCATTGTACCCGTTAGGTAAGTTTTTGAGATGAACAGAAGCTTTTTAAAAAAAGGTAGATGAGATCAGGCACGTTCAGTGTGGTATATATATACCATAGGGTGGTATATGTATACCATGGAGTTCTATTCAGCCACAAAAAACAATGGTGATATAGCACCTCTCTTATTCTCCTGGATAGAGCTAGAGCCCATTCTACCAAGTGAAGTATCACAAGAATGGAAAAACAAGCACCACATGTACTCACCATTAAATTGGTTTTAACTGATCAACACTTAAGTGCACATATAGTAATAACATTCATCGGGTGTCAAGGAGATGTGAGGGGGGAGAAGGGGATGGGTATATACACACCTAATGGATGTGGTGCTCACCGTCTGGTGAATGGACACTCTTGAAGCTCTGACACAGGTGGGGCAAGGGCAATATACGTAACTTAAACATTTGTACTCCCATAATATGCTGAAATAAAAAAGAAAAACAAACAAACAAACAAAAAATAAAATAACAACAACAAAAAAACTCACAATGAGATAGCACCTCACCCCTGTTAGAACGGCTTTTATTGAAAGTCCAAAAACGATAGACGCTGGCATGGATGCAGAGAGAAAGGAATGCTTATGTACTGTTGGTGGGACTGCAAATTAGTACAACTTGTATGGAAAACAATATGGAGATTCCTCAAAGAACTAAAAGTAGACCTACTATTTGATCCAGCAATCCTACTACTGCATATCTACCCAAAGGAAAAGAAATCATTTTATCAAAAAGACATCTGCACTCCAATGTCTATTGTAGCACAATTCACAGTTGCAAACATGTGGAATCAACCCAAGTGCCCATCAATTCATGAGTGGATTAACAAAATGTGGTATATGTATACCGTGGGGTATATTCAGGCATAAAAAGGATGAATTAATGCCTTTTGCAACAATTTGGATGGGATTGGAAATTATTATCCTAAGTGAAGTGTCTCAAGAATGGAAAAGCAAACACCACATGTACTCATGATTAAATTGGAGCTAACTGATGAGCACACGTGTGCACAGAGGGAAGTAAAACTCATTGGAAATCATGCAGGGGGGAGAGGGGAGGAACAGCTTACTATTGCCCATAGTTCATGGCCTTTTTCTTTTAGCCTTTTAGAGATGTGCCCCATCTCCTGAGAGCCTATGTTTAGTGCAGTATATAATTGTGTTTGAGTAGAAGAGCCCCTCAGAATATCTTGACGATAGCTCTAGAAGTGGAAGCATCTTTTCACTACCTTGACTCCCTTAATTAATCACAATTTAACATAGTACGTGTTTTTTGTTTGTTTATTTATTTTATGCCTTCCCCAACTAAAATGCAGGCCCCAGGAGGGCAGGGATTTTGGCTGATTGGTTCATTGCTATATCCCTAGTGCCTAGAATAACATCTTGCATACATATAGTAGTAGGTAGTCAATTCATATTGTTGACTGAAAGAATAAGGACTCCTTTAAGTTAGTTCAAGCCAAGGAGCTTATTTTAAGGATTCGCATGGAGAGATGGGACCTCTCAAGATTGGCAGCTCTGCCAATCCAAGGACAGGCAGAGCTGCTGGGCTGGGCTCCACAAGCCGTGGCTGCTTCTAAATCTAAGGTGGTTCTGGGTTTGAGTCAGGTGTCCACCCCCGACCTAATCCAATATGGCAGGTCAAGAAGATGGCCAGGTATGATAACAGATGGAAGCTGGGCAGCAGGGGTGAAGTAATTTCCTTTAGAGGAGGGCATGGTTTGGGCACATAAGGAGACTGCTAAATTCAGAGCAATGTCTGAGAGTGAAACTGTGAAGAATCAACATTTGATGGAAAAAATAACCATCTTGAAAAGGCAGAGACCCACCCCGAGTGACGACAAAACACCCAAGTCCACGCAAGGGAAGGAGGCAGTAGTCTCAGGAAGACGTGATTACGCTGAATAAAGTTGTAGTTGTAATCAGTTATATTGCACCACATTCCAAGTGGTCAATCAGGGAGCAAGAAGTGTCTGTGTTTCTTCTTGCCCTTGCCCAGGGGAGAGAGGCCAGTGCACAAGGAAGCAAGGTGTTAAGTTGAGCCAGCTAGTCTAATAAAGTAGACAGACGGTAATGAAACAATGACTCACATACCTAAGCTAACTGGTGCTTAGGGATATGAAGGAAGAGAACAGGGAACCATGAGTGCTTAGAACAGTGGGTTTGATCTAGGCTGGCGGGGGGGGCGGTCAGAAAAGGCTGCTTGGGGGAAATGATCTGTGACATGTAAAAGCAGCTTAGAAACTTGATAAGCAAAAGTTGAGGATGGATAAAGTGTTACTGATGCCCTGGGGTTGTTTGCTGTTCTTCAGACACACGTGTTAGCACTTCCCTACCTCGGTCCTTGCATTGGCTGTTCCCTCTGCCTGAAAAGGCCTTTCTCCAGATAATCTGATGGCTCATTCTGTGCTTAAAGATCATGTCCCTAGTACTCTAGCTAGCACAGCACTCCCTGACACTCTGCACCCCTTTCTCTGATTGATGCTTCTTCTCAGCACTTACCCACCCCTGATTTCGTGTTACATAGTGATCCATTCATTTATGATCTGTGTTCCCTCACTAGAATATAAGCTTCGTGCAGGCAACAGTTTTGTCCTTTGTTCACTACTATATATCCACCCCAGTGTCCAGTACATAATTTTCCTCAATAAATATATATTAAAATTTTAAATTAAAAGGAGCAAGGTACGTCTAGGAACAGAAGGGAGGCCAGTGTGACCAGACTTTAATAAGCAAGAGGGTGGATGGTAAGAAAAGAGGAGAGGCAGGTAGACAGGGGCTAGAGCATAGTAAGACAATATGGACTTTGTTTAAGAGTTTAAGCCTCATTCTTTGAGCAGTGAAAAGCTGCCAAAGCTTTTAGATAATGGGAATATTGGGATGGAATTTCCATTTTAAAAGACCTTTCTGGCTTCTGTGGAAAGACTAGATTGTTGTGGGTGGCGGAGTGTGGAGAGATGGAGATGCATTTGGAGGCTATTGTAGTTTCTCAGCCTGAAGATGGTGGTGCCTTGGACTACGGAGATGATGGTGGAGGTGAAGAGAATAGGTGAATGCAAATGATGTTTATGAGGCAGAATCAGTGGGAGGTGGGAAGAAATTTTGACATAGAGAGTGAGAGACAAGGAGGGGTCAGGGGTTTCTGACTTACGAAACTGATGGATGGTAGTCCATTTGCTAAAAATGGAACTTTGGAGAAGGAGGTGTATAAGGGCAGGAGAGGGCTGGAGAGAGTTGGAAAAATCAGACCACACCAGGCCTTCAGATACTGGAATTTAAGATTTAGAACATGGGGTGGGTCTAGGTGATGGCCATAACTAGGGATAACCTTGGGATTTGGTGGATTAATTCACTCAAAAATATTTATTAAACATCTATTATGTTTCAGGCACTATGTGGGCCCTGGGCTTGGCCTACAAGAATGGACAAAACAAAGTCCTTGCCCTTAACTGAGAGAGTCATACTGAACTACTGTACTTTAAAAAAAAAATCTGTAACTCTAGATAGTAAGAAGAAAAACAAAGCAGAGTAAAGGGACAAAGAGCAGAGTGTATCTCAGGAAGGTTGGATGGGGAATGCCTTTCTAAAGGTACCATTTGAACACAGACCTGTGAGATGAGAAGCAGCCATTCACACACAAATCTGTGGGAAGGGCAATTCCTGGTCAGGGAAACAGCGAGTGCAAAAGCCTGAGATAGGAAAAGCTTGACATGCTTAGGGAATAGCAGGAAGGCCAGCACAGCAGAAACAGTGAGTGGTAGGAACGCTTGCAGAAGAAAGGTTAGAAGTAGGCAAGGAACAGGTATATGAAGAAATGCTCAACATCACTAATCATTGGGGAAATGCAAATTAAACTACAGTATCATCTCGTACCTCTTAGAGTGGCTATTATCGGTAAGATTAAAGATAAGCCTTGGCAAGGTTGTGGAGAAAAGAAACCCTTATACACTGTTGGTGGGAATGTAAATTAGTGCAGCCATTATGGAAAACAGCATGAAAGTTCCTCAAAATATTAAAAATAGAACCACCCCATGATCCAGCAGTCCCATTGCTGGGTACACATATATCCAAAGGATGTGAAAACAGTGTGTGGGAGAGCTGTCTACACTCCATGTTCACTGCAGACTCATCCACAATGGCCAAGACGTGGAGTCAACCTAAGCGTCCACCAATGGATGAATGGATAAAGGCAATGTGGGATACGTACACACAACGGAATGTTATCCAGCCTTAGAAAAGAAGGAACTCCTGTCATTTTTGACAACATGGATGAACCTGGAGGACATCATGTTAAGTGAAATAAGCCAGGTGCAGAAAGACAAATACTGCATGATCTCACACATATGTGGAATCTAAAAGAGTTGAAGTCACAGAAGCAGAGAGTAGAAGGGTGGTTATCAGGGGCTGGGGCTGTGGGGTAGGAGGACTGGGGAGATGCTGGTCAAAGGATACAGAATTTCAGTTAGACAGGAGGAATATGTTCAAGAGATCTGTTGTACAACGCGATGACTATAGTTAATAACAATGATTGCTTGAAAGTCGCTGAGAGAGTAGATTTTAAGTGTTCTCATTACAAAAATTGGTATGTGATGTAACACATATGTTAATTATCTTGATGTGACCATTCCACAATGTATATGTCATGTTGTACACAATAAATATCTACAGTTTTTGTCAAACAATAAAAAATTAATTAATTAATTAAAAAGAAGCAGCAATGAGCAGAGGAGGTCACCTCATCCCTTTTCTGCCTGTGTTTGGGACTTGGAAATTATTCTAAGTGTAATGAGAAACCATCGGTGGGTTTTAAGCAGGGAAGTGACTTCATCTGACAAATGTTTTCAGAGGTCACCCTCGTGCCATGTGGAGAATGGGCTGGAAGGGGCAAGAGTGCAAGGGGACAGACCAGTGAGGAGGGCATTGCTGGGATCTGGTGATCCGGGACGGTGACCAGGCCAAAGTGGTGGGGGTGGGGCGGAGCCACGGGGCTGGCTGTGGGACCGTCTCAGGGTAGTACAAGGCGTTCCCATGCTAGATGGTGACCAAGGCGAGGAGGGCAGAGGCCCATCTCTCCTACGCTGGATCCCGGGGGCTTGAGAGAATGAGGCTGGGAGGAGAGTGGGTCTCAGTCACCCCCAGAAGCAGAGGAGGAAGCTAGGAGTGGGGGCGATGCCAGAGCCTATCACCAAGGAATGGAAGTGGGGGGTGCGGGTGGGGTCTGCCCAGCCCGATGGAAATGTTGGCAGGGGTATAGTACACTTGGTATCTGGATCAACTTTTAAACAGTCCCTCTCCTCTAGCCACCAAAATTATCTTCAGTACTAATTGTGAAATAAAACCAATAATAACAATGACCAGAAAAGAAACTCAGTTAAATGTTTCTTTTATTGAACTTCATATACGTTATCATGCCGGTAAAATCAGTAAAAAAATCAAATATTATAATATAAAAATTTATAAAGTAATGAATCAATAGTTTGTGGTTATATTAATGTATATTTTGAAAAAAAGGTGGAAAATGTATGTCTACTTTTGGTCTGTCGCAATAACAAACAATACATTACAATTTTTTTCTCATGCTCTTTGAAGTCGGAAAAAAATAATATATTACAATTTCTGTTTCCTCGATTCCTTCTTTTATTTTAAAACAAGCAGGAATTAAAAAAGAAGAATTAATTTTAACATTAAAGATAGGATTCAAATCCAGTGAAATAGTACATGTGCGAGCTAAAATTTGCACTTCCAAACAAAAGACGGTTCACCTCGCAGTTTGCATTCTGTTTTACTGTTCTAAAAATTTATACACAAATAAAAATTCCATGTAGCTCCATAGAATGACAGAATTGAATTAACTCAAGTTCAGTATCTTTGCTTTAGCATCACTGTGCTATCATTGTTTATTTAGAAGCTTCTCTTTAAACACAGGAATACGTAGTATCCTGGGAGTTGGAGACATAAACCGCTCCTGAAGTGAGCTTGCATGATGCTGAAGGTCGGAACACTCTGGAAATGAACATGCAGCTGAGTCCCCCATGAGTGAGGCCAACTGTGTAACTGAAAGGGCTCTGGCTTAACCTCCAGGAAGACTACAATGTTCGTTAGGGAACGAGCAATCAAAAAAGACTAATTTGAATATATATTATACGTGCATATATATATATTAAAACTCAAGAGTAATTACAGCAATTGTTAGCATTTTACAGCAAAAGAATTTTTGGGGGAAGGGTGTTTTATCGTTGACAATGTTTAGAATCATCAGTACGTGGTGATAATAAAAAGAGACTGGTGGTTACCAGAGGCTGGAGTGGGTGGAGGCGGGGGAGGAGGATGCGGAGACGTTGGTCAAAGAATACATAATTGCCGTTAGATAGGAGGAATACATTTCAAGAGCTCTATTGTACAGCAAGGTGACTACAGTTAATGATGATATGTTGTATTCTAGGAAAATGTAAAGAGAGTGGATGTTAAATGCTCTCACCACAAAAATAACCATGCAAGGCGATGCATTTGTTGATTAGCTAGTTTTAACCATTCTGTAATGTATATGTACTTCAAAACATTATGTTGTACGTGATAAAAACATACAAGGTTAGCTGTCCATTAAAAAAAGAGAGACTAACTCATAGTTGGTTTATTACTGTGTTAAGAATCTCTGCAGAAAACACATCCCACGTTGCCTGCTCCAGGGGCACCCCACCCCCCACCGCCCTGCCCTAGGCATTCACTGGTGTGGGGACAAGTCCAGGGCAGGTGTGGTGGGGGCGAGGTTTGGGAGAAGGGGGGCTATGGGATCTGCCTGGATTGGTGGGGGTGGTGAAGGGTGTTTGGGGTGAGAGGTCTCCTCCAAGAGGCCCTACTGGGAGCTTGGGAGGAGGGAGCCTCAGCCATAGGTCCCCTTGGCTTTTATTGGAGACTCCTTTCACTGAGACAGAACAAAACTCGGATCCCAAGGGAGAGGGCAGTGGAAACCACAGGTGTGGGGTGTGCTGGTCCCTGGGTGCTGGGGAAGTTGTACCCCTTATATAAATGAGGAGACTGAGGTGCAGAAAGGCGCCCCAATGGGATGAGCCTGAAGTCCATTCAGTCCGGTTTCCTTCTTCTCACTCCCTCCCCTGGATCCTCCATACTCCTCAAACACCCAGAACGCCTCTGCCTCAGGGCCTTTGCACCTGCTATTCCCGCTGCCCGGAACTCTCTTCCCCTAAACATATGGATGGCTTGTTCTCTTCCCCCTTCAAGTCTTTTGATGAAATATCCTTCTTAGTAAGTCTTCCCTGACCATCTTATTCTTCTAAAACTCCCTGCTTAATTCCCTTCCTGCCTTGTTTTTCTGTGGTGCATTTATCACCTGACACACTGTAGCGTTAATTGGCTATTTTTTTATTGTCTGTCTTTCTCACTAGCAGGTAAGCTCCCCTAGGGCAGGGAATTCTGTCTATCTTGTTGAAGACTGTCTTTCCAGCTCCTAGAACAGAGTCCAGGACCTTGAAGGCAACTGCTAAACATCTGTTGAATGAATTTCGAGGCGCTGGCACAGCATCTGGTCCATAGTGGATGCTACCATTGTACGGGCCATCGCTGACTAAGTGACCCCAGCTTCCCTGACTCGGCAGGACGTCAGGCAGCTCTGAGGCCTGACTGCTGCGGTGGCCCTGGCTGCAAGGCCCCTTCTCTGCCGGCCAGGAGAATCCCTGCCTAACCTTGAAGGCTCTGCCCACGTCCTCCTCAAAGCCTCTCCCAGTCTCCAGGCAGATTTCTCTCTCCCTCCACCTGCTCCCCCTTCACGCTTCACAAAACACCTGTCGCTCTTGAGTGATCAGGAGCTTCTGAGCCCACCAGTGGTTCACATCTTTGCTTCATCTCTTCCTGGCCATCGACCAGTGGCCTAACTCCTCTGGGCCTCAGTTTCCTCATGCATAAAATGTGCTAATACAAATGATATACTATAACACGTTTCTGAGAGAGCCGTTCTGAGCCTTCCACGAAATGGACCCGCCACTGCAGGCTCGAGCCGGTGGGCCAAGCTGGTGGCGGCGGTACGTTTTCGGCAGCAGAGGCTCCATCCCAGATTCCTGGGGGCGGTGCAGGCTGTGCTCGCCTGTTGCAAGCCATGGGACAGAGATGCGGCAGTGTTCAGCGAGCATTTGAGTCTGTGAGGAGGACCCTTCCATGGGCGGTGTGAGCACGCGTGACTGGGCCTGCTAGGACAAGCCACTGCCCTGTGAGACCCCATGCCCAGGGGGACATGGGCAGGGCATCCATGACTGCCCACTCCAGACCCTGTGCCTGTGCTGCCACCTGTCCTGTGGAAGCTGCAGTGAGGACACCATCACCCCACTGTCCACATCTACAGGTGAGCCTTGGACACCCACCCGCCTGCCCCCTTTGGGCTGCCGTGCCTTTGGTGGGAGGCAGAGGACTTTGAGGAGGTACAGACTCTCTCTGAGCCGGCCAAGAGGGGCTTTTATAGAGGGCTATTTTTCCATTTGTGGGAAATTGGACTTGCCAACCTGGAACATCCCTTCCAATTCTGAGAACCTACAGTTCTAGGAATATTTATGCTCTACATCCAGCCAAAGTTTCTTTTGCCAACCTTTTATGTCTGCTCTTTGTGTTCAGAAATTGGAAAGCAAATACTCAGGCCTTGTGTACCCAGAGGCAAGTTCCTTCTCCTCTAGTGCTCCTTTGAGCCAGGGAAGGAATTCCTGGTCAGCTATGGGCAGTCGGCTTCTTAGAACATCGGTAGATCAAAGGCACTTTGGGCGGAAGAGAAAAGTCGACTCTGGTGTGTGTTCAGCCAAATAGCAAATGCCAATGTCCTTCTCAATGGAGCAGCTTCTCTTAATGATCTTGTGCCTGTGAAACCAACAAATACATTTGCCTGGAAATGGCTTTTTACTGATTAATACAATATGGTGTATTGAGTGACTTCTCTGCTAGGTGCCAGGCTGGGTACTGAGGACATTGCCTGTGCAAGACCAGACACAGAACCCCCACTCAGTGCTTGCTAGCTAAGGGGGCAGGTGGTGGTGGGGGCAGATCTTTGCACCAGTAGAAATTCCAGGACTTGAAAGAAATGGCAGTCAGCTGCTCTTCTAGAGGGGGATAAAGACAGGCCTGTGTTTCAGTCAGTGGCCAATGAGCGCAATGATCAGAAGCCACTGAAGCTACGTCAACACAAGCGATTTGTCATAAGGGAACCTGCAGACTCTTAGTGTGGGTTGCATGGCCAGGCCAGGTGAGTCCTAGAAAGTTATTAGGCAGCTACTCTGCCTTGAGGTCATGTGGTTTTTCTTCTACAAGGGCCATCATAACTGCCCCCAAATTGTGACCTCAAGCCATGAAATCTATGAGCCTTTCCAGCGAGGCTCTGGATATTGTGAGAGGTCCAGCAGGACACACCTGCTCAAAAAGGGTGATCAAGGAGCATTTAAGGAAGGGATTATTTAACCAGTGCAAGGTTCAGGGAAACCAACAAGGGATGCTCAAGCACTCTGGGACTGGCAACATGGAAAACCATCTCCTCCCGTAGACTGGGAGGGTGAGGGGAAGGAATGGTGTTCCTGAACGTGGCAATGGCTGTAGCAATGGGAGAAGTCATGGCCTCAGTTAGAGGAACTCAGCTACTGGCAAACTGTAGGCTGGAATTTATGCCCCTCCTCCTCTCTCCTTCCACTCTTCCATGTCCTGCTGGTGCCTGTGTTGGCCAAATCTGACTAGAATCTAGGAGGTCAGGCAGGCCAGTGGATGACCCCACAGACAGAGGTCAGCCTCCCAGGGCACAGAGCAGAGCAGAGAAGGATGGAAGGTGGAAGTGGAGGGGCAAGTGGGGAATGTCCACGGCCATTTTATGTGGCCTCTCCATCTTACTTTCAGATGCCCTAGAGAGACAGTCTAATTGGATCAGCTCAGACTGAGGCAGCAGTAGAAAGAGCTTCTTGGGAGACAAGCATCATCCTCATTTGCAGGATGAGCAAACCAAAGTGGGGAGAGAGGAAATGCATGCCCAGAGTAACACAGAGAACAATGGCAGTGCCACTGTGCTGTAAATGACCAAGAGCCACACGCTCAAGTGAGCTGTCTGGTCTCGCGGGGACATTCCTGGCATGGGCTTAGGGATGCACTTGCTGGGTCTCTCTCCAGGTGTTTCAGGTGTTACATTTAGGTGTCTCTTTAGAAATCATCAGAGGAGTTTATTTTTTTTATTTATTTTAAATTTTTTTTTTTATTTCAGCATATCACAGGGGTACAAATGTTTAGGTTTACATATATTGCTTTTTTCCCCACCTGAGTCAGACCTTCAAGTGTCTCCATCCCCCAGATGGTGCACAAAGCACCCATTAGGTGTTAATATGCCCATCCCCTCCTCCCCCCTCCCACCTGCCCGACATCCGATGAATGTTATTACTCTATGTGTACTTAAGTGTTGATCAGTTAATACCAATTTGATGGCGAGTACATATGGTGCTTGTTTTTCCATTCTTGTGATACTTGGTAGAATGGGCTCCAGCTGTATCCAGGATAATGCAAGAGGTGCTAGATCGCCATTGTTTTCTGTGGCTGAGTAGAACTCCATGGTATACATATACCACATTTTATTAATCCACTCATGTTTTGATGGGCACTTGGGTTGTTTATACATCTTTGCAATTGTGAATTGTGCTGCTGTAAATGTTCTAGTGCAGATGTCTTTTTTATAGAATGTCTTTTGTTTTGGGTAGATGCCCAGTGATGGGATTGCCGGATCAAATGGTAGTTTAAAGATTATAAAGACTTAGGTACGAATCCATGTGTGTCTTTCAAAGTCTGTTCCATTTTAGCAGAATACTGTTCCTGACATTCTGCTCAACCCACTGTGGACTGTCTGGTCTTGCATCCTTGACTCCCATGATGCTCCTCTCCTCCTGCAATCTGACTCCAGAGTTCATCTTTGCCTGGGCTTGCCTGGAGACATTCTGGACAGTGCAGAGTCTCCACACCATGGTCACTACACCTTCACTAGAGTCACAGCCTGACCTTCACAGGGCTCTTGGTGTAGGCTCAGACCATGCTTTTGACTTTGCATGTGCCAAGTGCCTGGGTCAGCACTGCACCTTGAATGTCAGTTTCCCTAAGAAGCCTCTGAGTAGAACTGCTCTCACTCCATCCGAGAAACCTGTTAGTGCTTTCTTTTCTGGGAATCTTCAAAGGAAGAGGTTCCTTGTGGGAGTTCCTGAAACTCTTCTAGCTAGAAAGCTCCCTTAGGTGTCTTCCCTAATTCACTCCCAGTGTAACTGAAGCTTGTTTTGTTTAGTGAGAAGAGTCATTTGAGTTGTGTTCAGAGGCCAGCGCAGACTGCTTTCTTCAGAGCAGGGAAGAGTGAGAAGCTTCCAGCTGGTGCAGCAGCCATTCTGGGGTGCCAGCTGCACGGAGTGGGTACCGGCTGTGAGGACCTGGATTCCAGCCAGCTGTATGGACTGGGCCACCATCTGTGGGTTGCAGTGCCAGTCAGTTGTATGGACCTGAGTGCCTGCTGTGTGCCTCGGGGTGCCAGCCAGGTGTTGGGACTGGGTGCCAGCTGTGAGAATAGGGGTGCCTTCGGGGGCCAAGTTGAAACCGGACTCCATCTCAGCAGCTTGCTTATGGCATGTGCTTCTGTTTATGGCACAAACAATTTCAATAAATCAAGGACACTGAATCAAATCGACTTCACCCAGCGACTTTTGTTGCAGAACTGAAGAAGTGTTTCTCTGATGAGAAGAAAAGAAAATGTCCTTAAGGAGAATAAAATCATCATTAGGAATGGACCAGATCTTTCAGAATCAGATTTGCATGAGAGACTATTTATGTTAGAATGTTTGTTTGTTCAACAAATATGTTGAATTCCTACTATGTTGAAATTTGTTGAATGCCTACTATGTGCCAGACAGTGTATAAAGAATCCCACTTACAATAGGTAGCTCAGGGTCAAGGTAAAGTACCTGGAGTTATTTTGATATTTGTTACATCCTATAAGTGAGGACTCCATGGCAGAGGCCAGAAGAGGTTCAGATGGATCTTAGCTTGATCCTTTTCTTCTCATGGGAAACAATCTTCATCCTCAATCTGTCAGGGCCCAGCTGTCAGACTGGGCCCACTCAGGAGAGCCGCAGAGGACCACCATTGGCACAGCAATCACAGACCAGAGCCGTGGGGCACTCACAGGTGCTGGTGGTGACCGGGGGAAAGAGACGCACTCACAGCTGAGACCTGCACAGTTCTGCAAAGGGAGGCGATCCCCTGACTTACCTGGTCAACCAGCTTGGTTATTTCCACGGTTATGCTACATCATTCCTCCCTCTTTTCAGCTACATCCTAGAATTTCACTGTGTTACCTTGGGGGAAGTGCATTTGATGGTTGTTTTGAAAAAAATAAATGAACAAAGGAGGACCAGCTCATATTACCTTTCAAAAGGGCATTGGAATGACACATACATATGCATGTATACATAGACACACCACACACACACACAAAGACACATACGGTGGGTTCTTGTTATTCGTGGAAGTCGTTCTACAAAATTACCACAATCACTGAATGAGTGAACTCGTTAATCATTGCTCCCAGAGGAAATATGGGGTTAGGTTGCTGTGAGCCTGGGGTCACAACATTTCTGTCAACTGATCGATACGTAACCTTATTTTATGTGGGTTTCTCTTTAAAGACGCCTTATTTAATACATATTGTTGATTCATGAATATTGAATTCACGGGCAGCAGCACAGTAGCTCTTGCCTGAAAGAAGCTCACCTAACATGTGTCTTTTCCCTGTGAAGCACATCGAAGGCACACTAGACAGCATTTTAGCACTATGCTTGGGGGCCATTCTAAATGCAAAATCACCAACAAAAAGCACAAAAATGCAAATAAAAAAAGTGACACTAAACAGACTGTGAAAAGGACGCTTGCTTTCCATATGAGAGCTGAAACAAGAAGGCAGAGGGTTACTGTCTGACCTCAGCTGGAATGTGTGTGCACTGGGGGGCTTGAATTTTCTGCTCCCAGCACATATCCACAGATGACTGAGAAAGCGCTGCAGATGTTGATTTTGGGGTACAAATAAATTTTAGCAGGTAGGTGAATTCACAACCACAGAATCTATGACTAGAGAGGATCCATGTATACATAGCTGTACATTTATCTGTGTACATGCACATACAGGCACATGAAGGGCATATTACTGTGAGGCTAGAGACTCAACCTAGAGGCACAGAACACCAATTAGATGTGATCTGGCGCTTTGCAACAGAGACAGGTGAAGATGTGTTCCTCTGAGGTGGTCTCTATGCTGGGTTTCTCTAAGCATCTGTGAGTGACCTAGGGTAGGGGATGGGGTGGTGCACACTGTCTAAATCTACACTTCTATTGAGCTTGTCAGGAGATATGTTACTAAATCTTTTAGGGTAGACTCTGGGGAGACCTTCCAACTCTTCTCCGGTGGACAGAAAATAGAAACATGAAGTTGGTGTGACTGTAACACATTTAGAAATGAATAGTTATAAAATCAACAGGTTCCAGGCCTTGGGGTGGCCCTGGGGGTAGCAAGTCAGTGTAGATTTTTAAACAACTCTGGTGCAATGTGCTGCAAAGATCAAGGCGGCCAGTCCTGGTCTAGGCAACATCATATCACCCACCCAGATACACCAAGTCGGACACCTGAGAGGCATCCTAACAACCTTTCCTTCAAGATTTGTGATTCCCCTTCTTTCGTAACTCCTTAACCAGGCCATTGGCCATTCTCTGGACCATCGCCAACCAGAAGTGCCAGAACCGTCACTCGGGTGTGGCCCGTGAGTGTTATGTAAGAGGTGGGAGATTTTTGCTTATGTTTCCCGGGCCATAACAGCAGGCTCTAGTCCCTGGGTGGGTAGAATGGTGGGAAAAAAATTGTCCTTGGCTGATATTATTTTCCTGTCATTATTCAGGTGTAACAACTGGAGGTCTATCACTATCTTTTCTATCAAATTGGACCATGTGGTAAGAAATGATGATGATGATGATGATAAAAATAATGTTAGCTAACATTTTTAAGTGCCTATATATGCTGAGCATTGAGCCAGGTATTTCATTTTTAAATGTTAACTTTATCAGAATAAAATATGCACCTAGTTTTTCCTTCAATATTTTATTTTGAAGAATTTTAAAAATGACAGAAAAGTTAAAAGAAAAGTACAACGAACATCTATACACCATTTATTTAGATTCACCAATTACTGTGTTGTTGCATTTGCTTTATTTTCTCATCTATCTTTTTTTGATGAATGATTTCAAAGTATATTACAGACATTGTATTATTTTACCCCAAACACTTCATTATGTACTTACTTGGTTTTGTACATACTTTCACTGTTTTGTTTCATTCCTGAGCTCTCTGGAGGAATTACAATTTTCTTTTAAAGATATACATATATCCAATAATATGTTGGTTTAATTCTTTCCTTGGCCTCCTGCTCTAACCTGGACTGCCTCTCATCTGTCATCCTGACACTTCCCTTCACCATCAAATTGGGAATGCCCTTGGCCCTCTTGTGTATTAAACTCCTTGCTTCCTGGATCCTGGGCATCTTCTTTCTTGATTTACTTTCTCATCTTGGTGGGGAATATACTTTAGTAACTTTCTCAGTAAGGATTCACAGGAGGCAATATTTTTTGCCATCTTGTATGTGTGACATGATTTTCTATTATATTCTCACAATTGATTACAGTATGGCTGAATATAAAATTGTAAAATGGAAATCATTGTCCCCACCTCTGGATTTTGAAAGTATTTCTTCATAATTTCTATGTTTAAGTGTTGATGTTGAGAAGTCTGATGCTCTTGTGGCTCCTGATTCTTTGAATTCCAGCAAGTGGGGTATGTTTTCCATCCATTGTTCTGGCACTTGGTGGCCCTTTTGTTCTAGAAACATAAGTCTTGATTTATTGCTTTGATAATTTCCCCTCTTAGTGTCTCTCTTTCTGGAGCTTCTGCTATTCAAATAAGTATTGGCTCTCCTCACTGGTGTTATAATCTTATACTTTCTCCCATTTTCTATCTCTTTGGAGTTGTGTGCTTCTCTTTGAAGAATTTCTTAATTTATCTTTCTAACCATCCTATTGAGTTATTTAATTTCTGTTATATTTTTAATTTTGAGAGCTCTCTTTAATATTTCTTCTTTAATAATTACATGTTCTTACTTAAGGATATAATATTTTCCCCTATATCTCTGAGAGTATTAGTTGTAGGTTTTTTTTCTTCCTACATTGCTTTTATTCCCTTTAATTTTTTTTTCTGTTTGCTTATTTCAGTCTTTCTTTTCATGATAGAGTAGTTCCTCAAATGTGTGGTGGACCTTCATTGCCTTTTATATTTAAAAGGGAGGCACTAAAATGCTTAAAGGAAGCTCCACGTGTGCAGGTTTATAGATGCGTGAGTTCCTCTAGGATGATGGGGCAGGACCAGGCTGTTCAAGCAGGATCCCATAAAGGCTGATACCATAAGGTCTCTTCTCTTGGATCAGTCAGTGGCTGTGCTCTCTAGACCCATGGCGAGATATACTCTGCTCTCCCACCCTTTCCCCGACCCAAGTACACAGGCTGCTCTCTAGCCAGACTACTTCTCCTGGTGGACCTCTGGAAGGGAGCAGTTAGGTGTCTGTGTGGATATGTGCCTGGAATGCCTTTTCTCACTCTTACCTAACAGGGCTCTGTTGCACCTACCTCTTTTGCCTCCCTACTTCTTCCCCACGCCCCATCCCAGGGCAGAGTTAGCCTCTCCCTATGAGTTAGCCTCTCGTAGCTCCTAGTAGCTCTCCGTGGGCATTTCACCTGCAACGTCACAATTTCCTGCCTGTTTGTCTCTCCCACCAACCTCAACGCCTTTCGAAGAGCTCTCTTACTCTATTACCTGGTCCTGGTCTGGCCAGTTCCGTTAGCAGTGGTGACACCTTAGCATCTTGGGGTGATATAGAGATAATAGAGAAACTGTGGTTTCCGGAAATCAGGGAAGTTTTATGGATCAGCCACCATCACAGGCATCTAAGCCGAACTCAAGGAACTTAAGTCTTATCACCAAGACTTATACATTTTTTTCCTTTTTATTTGTACAAATTTATGGAGTACATGTGCAATTTTGTCACATGCATAGATTGCATAGTGGTCAAGCCAGGGCTTTTAGAATATCCATCACCCGAATAATGTACGTTATACCATTAAGCAATTTCTCATCATCCTCTCTGTATCCCCTCACTCTTCTGAGTCTCCATTATCTCTCGCTCCACTCTCTATGTCCACATGAACACATTTTTTAGCACTCACTTATGAGTAAGAACATGGGATATTTTTTTCTTTCTGTGCCTGGCTTGTTTCACTTAAGATAATGACCTCCAGTTCCATCCATGTTGCTGCAAAAGACATGATTTCATTCCTCTTATGGCTGAATAGTATTCCATTGTGTATAGATGCCACATTTTCTTTATCCATTCTTTCATGGATGGACACTTAGATTGACTCCACATTTTCGCTATTGTGAATAATGCTATGATAAACATATGAGTGCAGGTATCTTTTTGATGTATTGATTTCTTTTCCTTTGAGTAAATACCCAGAAGTGGGATTGCTGGATCAAATAGTAGTTCTATTTTTAGTTTTTTTGATAAATCTCCATACTGTTATCCACAGAGGCTGTACTAATTTACATTCCCACAAACAGGGTATGAGAATTCCCTTTTCTCAGCATCCTCACCAACATCTGTTATTTTTTGTCATTTTAATAGCCATTCTGATCAGGGTAACCACATCTCATTGTGGTTTTGATTTGCATTTCTCTGATGATTAGTGATGTTGAACATTTTTTCATTTACCTGTTGGCCATTTTTATGTCTTCTTTTGAAAAATGTCTATTCATGTTCTTAGCCCACTTTTGGATGGGATTATTTATTTTGTTGTCGTTGTTGTCTGAGTTCCTTGTATATTCTGGATATTAGTCCTTTGTTAGATGAATAGTTTGCAAATATTTTCTCCCACTCAACAGGTTGTCCCTTCATTCTGTTGATTATTTCTTTTGCTGTGCAGATGCTTTTTAGTTTAATTGGGTGCCATTTGTCTAGTTTTGTTCTTGTGCCTTTGAGGTCTTAGTTATAAATTTTTTGCCTACGCCAATGTCCAGAAGAGTTTTCCCTAGGTTTTCTTCCAGTATTTTTACAGTTTCAGGTCTTACATTTAAGTCTTTAATCCATCTTGAGTGGATTTTTGTGTATGGTGAGAGATAGGGATACAGTTTCATTGTTCTGCATATTGCTTTCCAATTTTCCCAGCACCATTTATTTAAGGTGTCCTTTTCCCAATATAAAGGCCATAAATGACAAACCCACAGCCTTTATTATTTTGACAAAGTTGTCTGTTTGTCAAAGATCAGTTGGTTGTAAATATGTGGCTTCATTTCTTGGTTCTTTATTCTCTTCCATTGATCTATGTGTCTATTTTTATATCAATACTTTGATGTTTTTGTTATCATTCCCTTGTAATATATTTTGAAGTCAGGTGATGTGATGCTTCTAGCTTTGTTCTTTCTGCTCAGGATTTTTTTGGCTATTTGTGCTCTTTTTGGATCCATATGAATTTTAGGATAATTTTTTCTAATTCTGTGAAAAATGACATTGGTATTTTGATAGCGATTACATTAAATTTGTAGATTGCTTTGGGTAGCATGGTTATTTTAATGATATCAATTATTCAGATCCATGAGCATGGAATGTTTTTCCCTTTTGTGTCATCTACAATTTCTATTATCAGTGTTTTGTAGTTTTCCTTGTAGAGATCTTTCACCTCCTTGGTTAAGTTTATTCCTATTTTTTTTTTTTTTGATAGCTGTTGTGAATAGGATTGCCTTGTTAATTTCTTTCTCAGCTAGATGGGTATTGGGGTATAGAAACACTACTGGTTTTGTATATTGATTTTGTATCCTGCAACTTTGCTGAATTCATTTATCAAATCTAAGAGTTTTGGTGGAGTCTTTAGGTTTTCCTAGATAGAATATCATATCATCAGCAAATAGAGATAATTTGACCTCCTGTTTTCCAATTTTGATGCTTTTTATCTTTTTCTCTTGCCTGATTGCTCTGGCTCGGACTTTCAGGAGTATTTTGAATAAGAGTGGTGAAAGTGGGCATTCTTGTCTTGTTAAAATTCTTAGATGAAATGCTTTCAACTTTTCCTCGTTCAGTATGATGTTAGCTGTGGGTTTGTCATATATGGCCATTATTATTTTGAGATATATTATTACTATTCCTAGCTTGTTGGGAGTTTTTATCATTAAGTGATGTTGAATTTTATCAAATGCTTTTTCTGTGCCCATTGAGATGATCACATGGTTTTTATCCTTAATTCTGTTTATATGATGTGTAACATTTATTATTTTGTGTGTTGAACCATCCTTGTATCCTTGGTATAAAACCTACTCAATAGGGTGTATTATTTTTCTGATATGTGGTTGGATTTAGTTTGCTAGTATTTTGTTGAAGATTTTTGTGTCTATGTTCATCAGGGATATTGGTCTGTAGTTTTCTTTTTTCTTTTTTATTTTTTTTGGTTGTGTGCTTGTCTGTTTTTGGTATTAGGGTGATATTAGCCTTATAGAATGAGTTAGGGAGAATTACCTCCTCCTCAATTTTTTTGAATAGTTTCAGGACAATTATTATTAGTTCTTCTTTGTTTGGTAGAATTTGGCTGTCCTGGGCTTTTCTTCACTGGGAGATTTTTTATTACTGATTCAATCTTACTGCTCTTTATTGGTCTGTTCAGGGTATCTAATTCTTCCTGATTCAATCTTGGTAGGTTGTATATTTCCAGGAATTTATCCATTTCCTCTAGGTTTTTAATTAATAGTTTGTGAGAGTATAGCTGTTCATAGTAGGTTCTAATGATCCTTTGTATTTCCATGTTATCAGTTGTAATGTTTCATTTTTCATTTCTAATTTTGTTTAGTTGGATTTTTTCTCTTCTTAGTCTAGCTGGCTGTGTATAAATTTTGTTTATCTTTTCACAGAACTAACTTTTCATTCCATTGATCCTTTGAATTTTTTTAGTCTCTATTTCATTTAGTTTTGCTCTGATCTTTGTTAATTCTTCTGCTAAATTTGGGTTTGGCTTGTTCTTGCTTTTCTAGTTCCTTGAGGTGTGCATTAAATTGTTAACTCATAATCTTTCTGCTTTTTTAATGTAGGCATTTAATGTTATAAACTTCTCTTATTTTGCTGTATCAGGCAAGTTTTAGTATGCTGTGTTTCCATTTTCATTTTTTTCCAAAAAATGTTTTGATTTCCCTCTTAATTTCTTTGTTGATCCCATGGTCATTCAGAAGCATCTTGTTTAATTTCCATATTTTATATAGTTTCCAAAGTTCCTCTTGGTATCAATTTCCAGTTTTATTCTATTGTGTTGTGAGAAGATACTTGATATGATTTTGATTTTTAAAAATTTGTTGAGACTTGTTTTGTGGTGTAACGTGCTGTATCTTGGAGAATGTTCCATGTGCTGATGAAAAGAATTTATATTCTGCAGTTGTTGGGTAGAATATTCTGTAAATGTCTGTTAGATCCATTTGGTCTAGTGTCCAGTTTAAGCCCAATATTTCTTTGTTGTTTTTCTATCTGTATGATCTCTCTAATCCTGTGAGTGGGGTGATGCAGTCCCTCACTAGTATTGTGTTGCTGTCAATCTCTCTCTTTAGATCGAATCTGGGTATAATATCTGTTTTATATAATAATATCTATTTTATGAATCTGTGTGCTCTGCTCTTGAGTACATATATGTTTAGAATTATTATATCCTCTTGCTAAATTGATTCCTTTATCATTATCTAGTGAACTTCTTTGTCTTTCTTTTACTGTTTTTGACTAAAATCTGTTTTATCTGATATAAGTACAGCTATCACTGCTCACTTTTGGTTTCGGTTTGCATGGAATATCTTTTTCCATCCCTTTACTTTCAGTTTATATGTGTCTTTATAGGTAAGGCAAGTTTCTTGAAAGCAGCATATAATTGGATCATGTTTTTTCATACTTCAATCTCTATCTTGTAATTAGAGCATTTAACTTATTTATGTTCAAGGTTATTATTGAGATGTCAAGTTTTGTTCCTGTCATATTAATTGTTTTCTAGTTTTTCTATAAATCTGTTTCTTTCTTTTTCTCTTAGGGCTTATCATTGTGCTTTGGTGAAATTCCATAGTGCCATTTGATTCCCTTCTCTTCCTCCTTTGTGCAATGGCTTTACCAGTGATTTTTATACTTTTGTGTGTTTTCATGATGGTAAATATTGTTCTTTTGCTTCCAGATTTAGGACTCCTTTGAGCATTTCTTGTATGACAAGTCTAGTGGTGACAAAGTCCCTCAGAGTTTGTTTGGGAAAGACTATTTCTCCTTTATTTACAAAACTTAATAAAGCTGTATATAAAATTCTTAATTGGCAGTTTTTTTCTTTTAGCACTTTGAATATATCATTCCATTCTCTTCTGGTCTGTTAGTTGAAATCTGCTATTAGTTGAATGGGATTTCCTTTATGCGTGATTAGGTGCTTTTCTCTTGCTGTTTTTAGAATTTGCTCTTTTACTTTGACTTTAAACAGTCTGATTATAGTGTGCTGTGGTGAAGACCTTTTTGTGATGTATTTGTTTGAGGATCACTGAGCCTCCTATATCTGGATGTCTAAATCTCTTGCTACACTAGTGAAGTTTTCATCTATTATTTTGTTAAGTAGGTTTTCTAAACATTTTGATTTCTCTTCATTCTTAGAGATGTCAATAATTTGAATACTGGTTGCTTTATGTTGTCCCAAATGGCTCAAAGTATTTGTTCATTCTTTCTTGTTCTTTTTTCTTTATTTTTTTCTGATTGGATTATTTCAAAAGACTTATCTTCAAGTTCTGAAATTCTTTCTTCTGCTTGGTGTAGTTTATTGTTGGAGCTTACAAATCTATTTTATATTTCCTTTAATGAATTCTTCAGTTCTAGAATTTCTGTTTCTTTTTTTTTAATCTATCTCCTTGGTAAATTCTCATCCATATCCTGAATTGTTTTTTTGGAGTTCTTCTTATTGGTTTTCAGATTTCTCTTGCATCTTGTGGAGCTTCTTTAAAGTCAGTAATTTGAATTCTTTGCCTGGGATTTTGAAAATGTCTTTTTTGTTAATATCTATTGTTGGAGAATTGTTGTGCTCCTTTGGAGGCGTCATATTTCCTAGCTTTTTCATGTTTCCTGTGTCTTTACATTGACATCTGCCCATTTGGGTAATAGTCACTTCTTCCTATTTTTGATGTATTTTTGTTTGGGAGATGGACTTTTTTTTTAAGCTGTGTCAATGATGTTGGTTTGGTAGTGCCCTTTGGCTTTGCTTCTGGGCGTGTGCAGCAGCGAATTCTCTGTATGATTTCTTTGACTATAAACAGTGTTAGTAGTATCTGTGGTTTCCTTGGTGTGTTAGGGTGTGGTTATTAATGGAGGCTGTGGTAAAGTTATGCTGGAGACTGGAATACCCAATGGGCCTGTCTTCAGGCTTCAGTGGTAGCAGTGGTGGACTAAGCATTTCTACCCTCGTGCCCCAGGGTGGCATATGCTGGCATCTGTGGTGGTGGTTCCAGGTGGACCGATTCTTGAGCCTCTGTGTGGCTTACTTGGATGATGGATTTGATAGCAGTGGACTGGATGAGTGAGTGGGCTCTGGATCCTCTGGGTGGCCAGCATGGCATGGATGATGGCAGTAGTAGTGGTGAGATGCTCTTCTGGGTCCCAAGTGCTGTGTGTTTGTGTTGACAGTGGTTGTGATGGAGCCAACCCCATGCAGAGCAGCCTCCAAGCCAGCAGGTGGCACTTAGAGGTAGAATCCAGCTGAGGTGGAAGCAGTAGAGTGTTTAGATGCAGCTTCAGTCCCCCAGTAAGAGGGCTCAGGTGCTCTAGGTGGTGGATTGAGTTTTGCAATCCCCAGGATTATGCTCAACCCTTCAATGGTGAGTGCGTCTACTCACTATGATGCATGAGGGTGGGGCAATACTCAGGCCCCTAGCAGAATGCTTGGGTGAGGTGCAGCAGCCACCATGCTGAGGTCCTGCCACGAGGAGCATGGGACTGGCTCCAGCAGCCACAGCCTTGGCTAGCAGGTGGGGGACCCATGTCTCTCTCACACCCTAGTTTTGGGAAGGCTCACTTCCCAGTCCTGGCTCTGGTGCTGACCTGGCTGGGCCATCAGACCCAGCAGTCTGTGCCTAGCCTGCTGCTCAGCTCCAGGACATAGGAGCCCCCACCTGGCTCAAGATCAAGCCTCCATAACAACTCATGTCCAGCTCAACTTCTGGGGGCAGTGCCTGCTTCCCAGTGCTGGTGGCTGCAGCCCATGCCATGCTTGCGTCTCATTTCTGGCTATCCCAGTCCCACAAGCAACAGCCCAAGTTTCCCTAATGCCTAGGACTGGCTCTCCTGGTTCCCAAGACAGAGCATAGTCTATTAAAAGCTAGGAAAGAAGATGACATCTTGCTGCAGCCACTTATGTTCCAGAAAGGTGTGGGGACCCAGGTTGGCAGGGGGGAATCCCTCTCTGGAGCAGTTCCTCCATGAAGAAGTTCCTTCTCACAGTCTTCAGCAGCTCCCTAAGTGAGACTCAGGGACTGCAAGGGTCAAGCTGCCCTCCTGTGTCCTGGGTTGTATGATTCCTCAGTGGGCAAGTGGACCATGGAAACTCTCTCACTCACCCTCTCCCCATAGTGGGGAGTCATTTCTGGCTCCCAACCAGTTCTGGCCAAAGAAGCTGCTTATTTTCCTTCTCCTTCCTGGTTTTTGGTGTTTCCTCTCATTTTTCTGTTGAACTACTGCGTTCTCTCTTGGATAATGTGTTCAAAGTGCAATTGTCTACACACTATTTTAGTTCTTCTAAGTGGATGAGGTGCATGAAATGCTTCTAGTCAGCCATCTTTTCAATGAAGCTCAGACTTATAAAAGTTTTTAAAACCCCATGAAACCTTCCCCCGCCCCACACTTTCCTAGTCTCTTCTTCCAAGCATGGCAAGCAGACACACTATACCACTACTTAGCTACCACACCCTATGACCAGGGTGGACCTATTTTCTGGAGAAGCAGGAGAAAAATGCCCACTATCATGACCCTTGACCCTTCTCTAAAGACGTCTGTCCGTGAAAGTGTCAACTGACATGAATAGAAAGTCCCGGAGGATTTGGGGTCAGTCTTCCAGAGTCTTTACAGCTAGGCTCAGCTAGACTTCTTGCACATCCATCATCAATATATCAGAAAAATGTCAACATCACACGAATACATACTAACTAGGGCAGGGGTGGCAATTTTATTTCCTCTGCAGTGTAACTCCACCTGATGACTGGTGGCTGCCTCAAGTGCTTGTTAAGGGTTCTGAGGTCCTAACCAGGTTCAGTATGAGAGAGTCCTGTGATCAATTAATGATGTCTGCCATGGGCAGTTAGTTATTCACCAGCCCAGAACCAGGGGGAAGATGAAAGTAAAGACAGTATTTCCCAACTGTGGCATATGATAAGAATTACCTGGAGGTACTTGTTAAAAATAGATTCCAAACTCTTCACCAGGAGATTTGAATTCAAGAGGTCTGGATTGAGGTCTGGGAATCTATACTTAGCAAACACCCACGTGACTCATGCCATCAGGCAAGTGTGGAAACACTTGTTTTAAGAAAACAAGTGGGTTTCCAGGGGCTCCCTGCTTAAGATGGGGAAATGCAGAAAGAGGAAGTAACAGAACCCAATCCTGGGGAAAGAAAGAGAAAAATGATTAACCCAGGCAGACAGGACACCCTATGCTTAAGTGTGGGCTCTGTATGCATCTTCAAGCCCTTTTTTTTTTTTTTTGGAGACAGAGTCTTGATCTGTTGCCCAGGCTAGCGTGCCATGGCATCAGCCTAGTTCATAGCAATCTCAAACTCCTGAGCTTAAGCAATCCTTCTGCCTCAGCCTCCTGAGTAGCTGGGACTACAGGCATGTGCCACCATGCCCGGCTAATTTTT
>NW_012142523.1:3529786-3534337 GCF_000956105.1 Propithecus coquereli | reverse complement strand
TTTCTGTAGGACAGCTCAAAATAGCAGTTCGTTTGCATCAGAGTGAGCAAGAGCAGGAAAGGTGGCCACAGAGATCTTTCTGCAACCCAATCTTGGGAGTGACATTCCATCATGGTTGCCATATTCTCTTCATTAGAAGAAAGTCCTTGGGTCCAGCCCACACTTGAGGGGAGGGGATTACATAAAGGCATAAATACCAGGTGGCTGGGATCACTGGGGCCACTTTAGAAGCTGCCTACCACAGTAGCAATGATCTAGAGAGTAGGGCGCCAGAGCTCCCTCCTAATGCCAAAAGGCAAGAGAATGATAAACACAGAATTAAGGAATATTGTGAGGGGAGGAAGGAGATGGGATGTGAGAGGAGCATAAAGGTGGATGCAACAATATCAATAATATTCTAGTTTTTAACTGGGTATTCATTTTGTTGTCATGCTATATAATTTGCATGTAGGTTACATAAATTCTTTTGGATGCACCAAATATTACCTGATAATTTTCAAACATTATTTACGTATTTCATTTTTTTGAAAGTGAAAAGAGCAAATGCCAACTCTGAAGAATCAAGAATTTCTGTGTGCTTAAAATGGTGATATGCAACAGAACTGCATATATGAAGTAACTTGGGAATATTTAAAAAAAAAATAGACTTTATTTTTCAGAGTAATTTTAGGTTTCCAGAAAAATTGGGTAGAAAGTATAAACAGTTCCCATATGCCCCCTTGACACCCCCTGTTTCCTTTATTATTAATATCTTGCATTAGTGTGGTACATTTGTTATAATCAATGAGCTAATATTTATACATTACTATTAACTAAAGCCAATCATTTACATTAGGGTTTACTCTTTGTGTTGTATATTCTATGGGTCTTGATAAATATTTAATGACATATACCCACCATTATAGTACCTTACAAAATAGTTTCACTGTCTAAAACCCCCCTGTGCTCCACCTACTCATCCCTCCCTCCTCTCAAACCCCTGGCAACTGCTGATCTTTTTACTGTCTTCATAGTTTTGCTTTTCACAGAATAATATTTACCATAGTTGGAGCCATACAGTATGGAGACATTTTCAGATTGGCTTCTTTCACCTAGCAATATGCATTTAAGGTTCCTCTGTGCCTTTTCATGGCTTGGTAGCTTGTTCCTTTTTATCACAGAAAAATATCCCATTGTATGGATCTGTCACAGTTTATTTATCTATTCAGGTATTGAAAGACCTCTTGGCTGTCTCCAGGTTTCTGAAATTATGAATAAAGATGGTATAAGCATTCATGTGCAGGTTTTTGTGTGGACGTAAGTTTTTAACTCCGTGTGTGAATACCAAGGAACACAATTGCTGGATCATATTGTAAAAGTATGGTTAGTTTTGTAAGAAACTGCCAGACTGTCTTCCAAAGGGGCTGTACCAATTTGCATTCCCAAGTGAGAAGTCCTGTTGCTCCACATCCTTGCCAACATTTGATGTTGTCAGTGTTTTGAATTTTTGCCATCCAAATAGATGTGCAGTGGTATCTCTTTGTTTCAGTTTGCAATTCCCTAATGATATGTAATATTGAACAGCTCTTCCTGTGCTTATTTTCCATTTGTATACCTTTTTTGGTGAGGTGTCTATTTGGATTGCCCATTTTTTAATTGGGTAGTCTGTTTCCATATTGCTGAGTTTTAAATGTTCTTTGTATATTTCGAATACACTGCCTTTATCAGGTATGTGTTTTGCAAATATTTTCTCCCAGTCTGTGGCTTATTTTTTTCAGTCTCTTAACAGTGTCTTTTGCAGATCAGAAGTTTTTAAGTTTAATAAATTCCAACTGATCAATTTTTTTCTTCATGGATCATGCTGTGGTGTTGTATCTAAAAGGTCATTGCCAAGCCCAAGGTCACCTAGATTTTTTGCTATGTTATCTTCTAAGAGTTTTATAGTTTTGCATTTCACATTTAGGTCTACGATCCATTCTGAGTTAACTTTTGTGAAAGGTATAAAGTCTGTGTTTAAATTCATTTTTTTGCCTGTGGATACCCAGTTGTTTCACCACTGTTTGTTGAAAAGACTATCTGTTCTCCACTGAGTTACCTTTGCTTCTTTGTCAAAGATCAGTTAACTATATTTATGCGGATGTATTTGTGGGCATTCTATTCTGTTCCATTAATTTATTTGTCTATTCTTTCACCAATACCATATTGTCTTCATTACTATAGCTTTATAGCAAGTCTTTAAGTTAGGTAATGTCAATCTTCTGATTTATTTTTTTCCTTCAATATTATTTTGGTTATCCTGGGTTTTTTGCTTTTCTGTGTAAACTTTAGAACCAGTTCATTGATATCCATGAAATAACTTGCTGGGATTTTGATTGAGATTGTGTTGAATCTATAGATGAAGTTGGGAAGAACCAGCATTTTAACAATATTGAGTCTTCATATCCGTGAACCATGATAATTTTTAACAGCTTTATTTAGACATAATTCACATACCATACAATTAGCAGATTTAAATTGTAGAATTTAATATTTTTTTAGTATGTTGACAAGTTTATGCAGCCATGACCACTATCTAATTTTAGAACAGTTTTGTTTCCCCCAAATAAGCTCCATGCCCCTTAGTAGTCATTCCTTATTTCTCCCTACCTCCCACTCCAGCCTTAGGTAACCACTAGTATATTGTACTGTCTGTACGTATTAGGTTGGTACAAAAGTAATTGTGCTTTCAGACCATGAATTTTAAATCGTTATAACTAGGCTCAAACACACCTAATACAATCTGTATGTATTTATATTAATTTTCCTATTCTGGACATTGCTGGGCATTTTATATAAATGACATTTTCTACAAATACAATATGTGGTCTTTGTGCTGGCTTCTTTCTTTTTTTGAAACATTAGCATAATGTTTTCAAGGTTCATCCATATTGTAACACCTATCAGCACATTATTCCCTTTTAATGTGGAATAATATTTCGTTATATAGATATACCACGTTTTGTTTATCCATTTACCAGTTGATGGACATTGGAGTTGTTTCCACTTTTCGGCTATTATGAATAATGACACTATGAACATTTTTGTACAAGTGTTTGTATGGATGTATGTTTTCACTTCTCTTAGGTACATGGCATAGAAGTGGAATTGCTGAGTCACATGGTAACTTATGTTTAACATTTTGAGGAACTGCCAACGTGTTTTCCAAAGTGGCTACTCTAGTTTGCAATCTCACTGGCAATACGCAAGGGTTCCAATTTCTCCACATCCTCACCAACATTTGTTATGGCTTGTCTTTTTAAATTTATGCTATCCTAATGGCTATGAAGTGGTATCTCATTGTGATTTTGATTTGCATTTCCCTAATGACTAATGATGTGGAACATCTTTTTATGTGCTGATTGGCCATTTGTATATCTTTCTTAGAGAAATGTCTATTCAGATCCTCTGCCCATTTTAAAACTGAGTTATTTGTATTTTTATTGTTGATTTGCAAGAGTTTTAAAAAATATATCCTGGCTACAAATTTCTTGTTAGCTATATAATTTGGAAATATTTGCTTTTCTGTTGGTTGTTGTTTCACTTTCTTGATGACATCATTCACAGCATGAAAGTTTTTAATATTGATGTAGTCCAGTTTACTGTTTTTTTCTCTTTTCACTTGTGCTTTTGATATAGTATCTAAGAAATCACTACCTAACCCAAGGTTCCAAAAATTTACTCCTAGTTTTTGTCTAAGAGTTTTATAGTTTTAGCACTTACATTTAAGTCTGTGATCCATTTTGAGTTAATTTTTGTGTAAATTGAGGGAGAGGTCCAAATTTGTTCATTTGCAAGTGAATATCCAGTTGTTACAGTTCTATTTGTTGAATGATTGTTTTTTTCTCCATTGAATTGTCTTGGCACTCTTGTTGAAAATCAATTGACCACAAATATAAGGGTTTATTTCTGTACTCTCAATTCAATTCCATTGATCTTTATATCTGTCCTTATGCCAGTACCACACTGTTTTGATTACACTGTAGTTTTGAAATCTGGACATATTAGTCCTCCAACTTTGTTCTTTTTAAAGATTGTTTTGGCTATTTTAGGTCTCTTGAATTTCCATATGATTTGAAGACTGGCTTTTTAGTTTTGCAAAAAAATGGAAGTTGGGATTTTGATAGGGATTGTGTTAACTCTGTAGCTTAATTTGGGAGTATTACCATCTTAACAATATTAAGCCTTCCGATCCATGAACATGGATGCCTTTCTATTTATTTAGATATCCTTTAACTTCTTTCAATACCATTTTGTAGCGTTCAGTGTACTAATCTTTTGTTACAATTCTTCTGTTAAATTTATTCCTGAGTAGTTTTTTTTTATTTCAATATATTATGGGGGTACAGATGTTTAGGTTACGTATGTTGCCCTTACCTCCCCTCCCCCCTCAAGTCCGAGCTTCAAGCGTGTCCATCCCCCAGATAGTGTGCATTGCACTCTTTGTATATGCATATACCTGTCCCCTCCTCCCCCACTGCCCCTGCCCAACATCCAATAAATGTTATTCTTATATGTGCACTTATGTGTTGATCA
>NW_012142523.1:3516855-3518551 GCF_000956105.1 Propithecus coquereli | reverse complement strand
TTTTTCTATGTAATTTTAGTTGTCCAGCTAATTTCTTTCTATTTTTAGTAGAAATGGGGTCTCACTCTTGCTGAGGCTGGTCTCTAACTCTTAACCTCAAGCGATCCTCCCACCTTAGCCTCCCAGAGTGCTAGGATTACAGGTGTGAGCCACCGCGCCCGGCCTATCTTCAAGTCCTAACTGAATCCCCCTGAACATATCAGTGTTGATGACTGAAGAATAAACAAATCACCAAGTTTTAGAAATATGCATCTCAGTATCTTGTTTAACTTTCACATGTCTGTGCCTAGATCCCTGTGTCTTGCTTTTGTCACTTCTAGTTTAAGATGATCTAGAAAGGCCCCAGAGGAATGGTAGATATAACTGTACGAAGAAGTTACAAAGATCTGCATTTGTCAGTCAGGAAAACCAAAGGCTGAGAAGGGATAGGATCTCCCCTGTGCAACATAAATTTCTTCAGAGAGGGCTTACCACATCCTTGACATGAAGAACCCCCTGAATATTGAACGGTCAGTTTAGACAAATTTCAATAAATCTCGTCTCATAAGTGGGGGATCAGTTCCTCAAACTAGTTCCCCTACCTTAATAAAATGAGAGCTCCTATGAATAGGCATAGCTAATGTGGACCAAATATCCCAGCATCAGCAGTGTGTGCTCATGCTTATGTAAGGAGAGGTCGGGTCTCAGATACATATTCACTGAAGAATCATGTACATCATGTAATCAAAACAGATAGCTAAAGTCGAGCACTTACTATGCACCACAAACTATCTTAAGCCTTGTCTTAGTCTGTTTTCTGTTGCTATAGCTGAATACCTGCCACTGGGCAATTTATAAAGGAAAGAAATTTTTATCTTACAGTTCTGGAGTCTGGGAAGTCCAAGGTCTAGGGGCTGCATCTGGTCAGGGCCTTCTTGTTGATGCGGACTCTCTGCAGAGTCCCAGGCAGTGCAGGGCATCACATGATGAGGGGCAAGTGTGTGCTACCTCAAGGCTCTCTTCTCCTTCTTATAAAGCCATCAGTCCCAACAACAGGATCCCACCCTGATGACCTTATCTAATCCTAATTACCTTCCAAAGGCCCCACCTCCAAATGCCATCAACACATGAATTTGAGGATTAAGTTTCAAACACATGAAAATTGGGGGACACCTTCAAACCATACCAAGTCTTTATGTATTAATTTATTTTATCCTCTCTAGACCCCATGAGGAAGGTTATTTTCTCTATTATTTTCTCTATTTCATAGCTATGAAACTGAGGCACAGAAATTATGAATAATTTTCTCAAGATCACATAGCTAACATGTACCTATATTAGTTATCTGTCGCTGCATAATAAATTACTCCCAAATATAATAGTTTAAAATAACAAAATTTCTCTCACAGTCTCTGTGGGTCAGAAATCTAGGTGTAGCTTAGCTGGGTCCTCTGACTTAGGGTTTCTCACAAGGCTGCAAGGTGTCTGCCAGGGCTTCAGTCATTTCAAGGCTTAATTGAAGGATGACCCACTTACAAGCTTACTCATGTGGCTATCAGCAGGATTCATTTCCTTTGGCTTGTTGGACTGAGGGTCTTTCTCAGCTTCTTGCCATGTGGTCCTTTCTGTAGGACAGCTCAAAATAGCAGTTCGTTTGCATCAGAGTGAGCAAGAGCAGGAAAGGTGGCCACAGAGATCTTTCTGCAACCCAATCTTG
>NW_012142523.1:3503903-3504390 GCF_000956105.1 Propithecus coquereli | reverse complement strand
TGAAGGGAATTGAGTCTTTGATTTGGTTCTCGGTATGACTGCTATTGGTGTATATGAAAGCCTCTGATTTGTGTGTATTTATTTTGTATCCTGAGACTTTACTGAATTCGTTTATCAATTCCAGAAGCCTCGTGGTTGAATCCATGGGGTTTTCTAGATATAATATCACATCATCAGCAAATAGTGAGAGTTTGATCTCTTCTGTTCCCATTCGTATGCCTTTAATTCCACTCTCGTGGTTGAATCCATGGGGTTTTCTAGATATAATATCACATCATCAGCAAATAGTGAGAGTTTGATCTCTTCTGTCCCCATTCGTATGCCTTTAATTCCACTCTCTTGCCTGACTACTGTGGCCAGGACTTCCAGTACTATGTTGAATAGAAGTGGAGATAGTGGGCAACCTTGTCTGGTTCCAGTTCTAAGTGGAAATGCTTTCAATTTTTTCTCATTCAGTATGATGTTGGCTGTGGGTTTGTCATAAATG
>NW_012142523.1:3489735-3494603 GCF_000956105.1 Propithecus coquereli | reverse complement strand
ACCCTTGTCACTGGTCTCCAAGCCTCTCGGGGACCTTTCTCCTTCCAGTTCTTCTCCGCAATGTCTTCCCGTGGAGTCTCCTGTAGTTTCAGGCACCCTTCCTTCCAACTCTCAGCTGATCTATGTTTTTCTGCTAGTTTATTTTTTTCACTTTCTACTAAAATCTGTCTTTTTTGCATAGATACTCTGACTGGCAGCTTTTCTCATCCGCCATCTTGGTTCCTCCCCCACTAAATAGTTTTTGTTGCTATTGTAAATGGAATTGTTTTCTTGATTTTATTTTCAGAATTTTTATTGCCAGTGCATAGAAAGACAACTTGAGAGTAGGGGGGGGGATAGGAGGGAGAGGAAGAAGGGGAAAGGATCGAAAATTACGTATCGGGTACAATGTATTCTGTTTGGGTGATGGGTACACTAAAAGCCCTGACTTCACCACTATACAAATTATTAATGTAACAAAAAACCACTTGTAACCCCTACATCTATTAAAATAAAAAAAAACTTTTAAAAAAAGAATATGACGAAAAAAGAGAAAGAAAACTAATTTTTATATGTTGATCTTATATCCTTGCTGAACCTGTTAATTTAATTTTGATTTTTTTTTTTTACTGGATTCCTTAGGATTTCTTGTTTACAAGATAATGTCATTTGAAATAGAGATAATTTGACTTTTTCCCCTCCAATATATATTCTTTCCCCCGCATTTGCTTGCCTAATTGCTGTGGATAAAACCTTAGAATCCCCAGTACAAAATTGAATAGAAGTAGCAAAAGTGGACATCCTCGTTTTGTTCTTGATCACAGGGGAAAAGCACTCAGACTTTCACCATTAACTGTCTTGTGAGCTGTGGATTTTTCTTAGATGTATTTTATCATGTTGAGGAAGTTTTCTTTCAGTCATAATTTGTTGAGTATTTTTATTATAAAAAGGTATTATGCTTTTTCTGCATTTTTGAAAGGATCATTGTTTTTGTCCTTTATTCTATTAATATGGTGTATTATCTGAATTGACTAAACCAACTTGCACTCTTGGGATAAATCCTACTCAGTTATGGTGTATACTCCTTTTCATATGTTGCTGCAATCAGTTTGCTAGTATTTTTTTAAAGGATTTATGTAAGTATATTCATAAGAGATATCAGTCTGTAGTTTTCTTTTCTGGTGATGTTTTTGTCTATTTTGATATCAGAGTAATACTGGCCTCATAGAATTAGTTGGGAAGTATTCCTCCTTTTCTATTTTTGGGAAGATTTCATGAAGGATTGGTATTGATTCTTCTTTGAATGTTTGGTAGAATTTATCAGTGGAAACCATCTGGGCCTGGGCTTTTCTTCATTAAAAGTTTTTAAATTACTAATTTAATCCCTTTACTTGTTATAGGTATATTCAGATTTTTTATTCCTTCTTGGGTCAGTTTTGGAAATTTATGTCTTTCTGATAATTTAGCCTTTTATCTAACTTATCTAATTTGTTGGCATACAGCCGTGTGTAGTGTTCCTTTATAATTCTTTTTATTTCTGCAAGGTTAGTAGTGATGTCCTCTCTTTCATTGCTGATTTTAGGAACTTGAGTATTCTCTTTTTTTCCCCTTGGCCACTTTAGCTAAAAGTTTGTCAATTTTGTTGACCTTTTCAAAGAACCAACTCTTTTCTTTATTGTTTTCTATTCTCTATTTCATTTTATCTCCTCTAGTCTTTATTATTTCCTTCTTTTTGCTTGTTTTGGGTTTAGTTTGCTTTCATTTTTCTAGTCTCTGAAGGTAGAAGTTTAAGCTATTGATTAAGTTCTTTCTCATTTTTAAAATTAGATGTTTATGGCCATAGATTTTCCTCTGAGCATTGCTTTAGCTGAATTCCATGAGTTTTTGTATGTTGTATATTTGTTTTCATTCATCTCAAGGTATTTTCTAATTTTCCTTGTGATTTCTTCATTGCCCATTGGTTATTCAGCAGTGTGTTGTTTAATTTCTACATATTCATGAAGTTCCCAAATTTCCTTCTGTTATTGATTACTAATTTGATTCCCTTATGGTCAGAGAACGTATTTTACTCTGTATTAATTCCAGTTCATTTTAACTGTATTGATGTTTATTTTGTGCCCTAGTAAAAGGTCTTATCCTAAAGAAGTTCCATGTGTGCTTGAGAAGAATGTGTATTCTGCTGCCATTATGTGGAGTGTTCAGGAGTGCGTTATAGATGTCTTGTAGGTGTAGTTGGCTTATATTGTTCAGGTCTTCTATTTTCTTGTTGATCTTCTGCCTAGTTTTTCTGTCCATTACTAAAACTCAGGAGTACTGAAGTCTCTAACTATTATCGCTAAATTGTCTATTTCTTTCTTCAAGTTTGTCACTTTTTGCTTTGTGTATTTTGGGTTGGTCTCTGTTGTTAGATGCATGTATGTTTATAATTGTTATATCTTCCAGATGGATAGATTCTTTTGCCATTATAAAATGCTCCTCTTTAGTAACATGAAAACTCTTCTCTATAAGTGAGCTGGGGTCTGGGGCAATGGGGCCCCTGGTATTCTTGGCCCATTGTGCCTAGGGCAGAGCTTCTGCTCTATGAGTAGGGGACTGAGTGGGGGAAGGGAGGCTGGTCCTCTCTATTGTGTCAACCAGAATAGAACTTCTACAGCATAGGGCTTGGTAAAGAGATGAGGAAAGTCAGTAGTTGGTCCCTGCCAGGGTGAAGCTGTAGCCCCAGACTGGGAGCTGAGGAGCGAGGGAACCTTCTTGACCGTGCTGGCTTAGGGAAGAGCTTCTGTAATACGGAGTTGGGGGTGGGGGATAAGGGGTGGGTTGTGGCTCAAATGCCATAGACTATCACTGTTCTTACTGAGATTTAGTAGATTTTCTTAAATAAATGTTTGCCCCATTGCCTTATGTCCTTAGGACAATTTCCAGAGACATCAAATAATTTCTAAAAAATAATTTTCACCAAATTGTTTTGTTGGGGAGAGAGTATGCCAAATTCTTTACCCTGCTTATCTGGAAATCCTACCCCTCCGTGACAAATTTTTAAAAGAATAAAAGAATAAATAGGACTAGATGGAACCGGTTTGGTTGAACACCACCTGGAAATTCCTGACTATTGAGGTCGCCATGACCAGAAATGAGGAAAAACAAGATCTAGTCCTTGGCAGCACCTAATTATAAAGAAATAAGAGTTGGCTGCTGAGTGGCCACATATTTGCCTTTCACTTCTCTGAGAGATCAATCTCATTACTCAGCAACTCAAAATTATGGCAGCAATAAAAGCGCAATTGCGTTTGTGTGAAGGCCTAACCCAGCTCAATGCTTTGGATTGCTTGTAAGCTCTGTGGGCAAATGCCAAGGCAGGAAACTGATTAGCAAGAGGCCATAGATTTAAAAAAAAAAACCAACATTCCAATTATGTAGTTAAAATAGAAAGTGGAACCTGGTAGGAATGAAGAAATGTCATTCTCAAACTGGGTAATGTTTGTTAGAAGAGGACTTCGTGGTGGGCTGGTGTAGGCTGGGGAGGTCTCAGGAATGGAGATTTGACATGTTTACTGGGAAAAGGTATTTGCTTGGTGGTATAATTATCAGAAGGCCAAAGGCATCCCACCAACCAAGCAAGGATGTAGCAGGAGAGGAAAGTGAAGAGGTTGTCTTAGCAGGTGGTCAACCCCAGGGAAGTTCAGCCATTCTCCACCCCTCATAGCCCTAGGAGAATGGATACTGGGGCATGAGCCAGATCCCATTGTCCATGGGGCACAAAGTCAGAATGGGACCCAGCATCCAGGATGGCAAGGATGGATCATGGACAGCAGACTAGGGGAGTCATAAATGCTCCTAAGTACCAGATGATTGGGTCCTAAGCCTGAAGTGAGAGCCGATTGGCTGCAGCTATAGGCATCTGAGACCCTGGGGGCAGAGAATTAGGTAGAATTAGGTAGAAGAATACATCTCTCCTTACTGGACAACACAGGTAATAATAATAATCACAGTGGTAACAGTAGTAGTGACAGCAGCAGCAAGCACTTATATAGCACTTAACATGTGCCAGCCTCTCTTCTAAACATGCATTTAATCTTTACAGAAGCCTCTGAAATAAATCTAGCAGTACTCCCATTTCAGAGATGAGAAAGCTAGAGATGGAGAACATTTAAGTATCAGCACATATTGGAGACAGGGTTGAAACCCAGACAGTCTGGCTCCGGGGTCCATGTCCTAACTCCTGCTCTCTACCACATCAGACAATCTCAGAACCTACTTCCTCACCCTTAAATGGGAGGAATAACAGACACCTCTTCAGATTGTAGGGGGCAGTAAATGAATGTGGAAGCACATGCAAGCCAGGAATTATGGCTCCTCCCTTTGTCGTTGTTCGTGAATGCCCCAACCCCCAGACTGTCCTCAAATATGACCCCTTCTGCCTGTTGCTTGTAGTAATTGAAAATGAACTGGAGATAGAATGTTTCACTCTGTATGAGTGTTTTATTGCTTGAGCTGGATAGGGCACATAGATATTCATTGCATTATTCTTTATGTCTTCTGTATGCCTCAAATATTTCATGATAAGCTAAAAAACCAAAGTAAGTGTGTGTCAGGGTGGGGTAAGGACAGTAGACCTCAGAATATATAACCCTAGAGTGGCCTTAAGATCAACTTTGTTGACTTACAATATGGCTGTTGGACAGTTCTAGCTTTCTAGAGTCCATCTGGAAACATCCAGAAAGAAAGCAAATGTTTCAGCTTGAGAGTGATGAGAAGCAGGAAAAGTCCACTTGAGGAAGTGATTAGAAAGTCCCTGGTGATCTTCCAGAGAACAGCTTCAGAATAAACTTTCAATAATTCTGCCTCTTTCTACAAAAGAATCATTATACTTTGTCCACAGACATATATCT
>NW_012142523.1:3487901-3489685 GCF_000956105.1 Propithecus coquereli | reverse complement strand
GATTCTTCTTTGAATGTTTGGTAGAATTTATCAGTGGAAACCATCTGGGCCTGGGCTTTTCTTCATTAAAAGTTTTTAAATTACTAATTTAATCCTTTTACTTGTTATAGGTATATTCAGATTTTTTATTCCTTCTTGGGTCAGTTTTGGAAATTTATGTCTTTCTGATAATTTAGCCTTTTATCTAACTTATCTAATTTGTTGGCATACAGCCGTGTGTAGTGTTCCTTTATAATTCTTTTTATTTCTGCAAGGTTAGTAGTGATGTCCTCTCTTTCATTGCTGATTTTAGGAACTTGAGTATTCTCTTTTTTTCCCCTTGGCCACTTTAGCTAAAAGTTTGTCAATTTTGTTGACCTTTTCAAAGAACCAACTCTTTTCTTTATTGTTTTCTATTCTCTATTTCATTTTATCTCCTCTAGTCTTTATTATTTCCTTCTTTTTGCTTGTTTTGGGTTTAGTTTGCTTTCATTTTTCTAGTCTCTGAAGGTAGAAGTTTAAGCTATTGATTAAGTTCTTTCTCATTTTTAAAATTAGATGTTTATGGCCATAGATTTTCCTCTGAGCATTGCTTTAGCTGAATTCCATGAGTTTTTGTATGTTGTATATTTGTTTTCATTCATCTCAAGGTATTTTCTAATTTTCCTTGTGATTTCTTCATTGCCCATTGGTTATTCAGCAGTGTGTTGTTTAATTTCTACATATTCATGAAGTTCCCAAATTTCCTTCTGTTATTGATTACTAATTTGATTCCCTTATGGTCAGAGAACGTATTTTACTCTGTATTAATTCCAGTTCATTTTAACTGTATTGATGTTTATTTTGTGCCCTAGTAAAAGGTCTTATCCTAAAGAAGTTCCATGTGTGCTTGAGAAGAATGTGTATTCTGCTGCCATTATGTGGAGTGTTCAGGAGTGCGTTATAGATGTCTTGTAGGTGTAGTTGGCTTATATTGTTCAGGTCTTCTATTTTCTTGTTGATCTTCTGCCTAGTTTTTCTGTCCATTACTAAAACTCAGGAGTACTGAAGTCTCTAACTATTATCGCTAAATTGTCTATTTCTTTCTTCAAGTTTGTCACTTTTTGCTTTGTGTATTTTGGGTTGGTCTCTGTTGTTAGATGCATGTATGTTTATAATTGTTATATCTTCCAGATGGATAGATTCTTTTGCCATTATAAAATGCTCCTCTTTAGTAACATGAAAACTCTTCTCTATAAGTGAGCTGGGGTCTGGGGCAATGGGGCCCCTGGTATTCTTGGCCCATTGTGCCTAGGGCAGAGCTTCTGCTCTATGAGTGGGGGACTGAGTGGGGGAAGGGAGGCTGGTCCTCTCTATTGTGTCAACCAGAATAGAACTTCTACAGCATAGGGCTTGGTAAAGAGATGAGGAAAGTCAGTAGTTGGTCCCTGCCAGGGTGAAGCTGTAGCCCCAGACTGGGAGCTGAGGAGCGAGGGAACCTTCTTGACCGTGCTGGCTTAGGGAAGAGCTTCTGTAATATGGAGTTGGGGGTAGGGGATAAGGGGTGGGTTGTGGCTCAAATGCCATAGACTATCACTGTTCTTACTGAGATTTAGTAGATTTTCTTAAATAAATGTTTGCCCCATTGCCTTATGTCCTTAGGACAATTTCCAGAGACATCAAATAATTTCTAAAAAATAATTTTCACCAAATTGTTTTGTTGGGGAGAGAGTATGCCAAATTCTTTACCCTGCTTATCTGGAAATCCTACCCCTCCGTGACAAATTTTTAAAAGAATAAAAGAATAAATAGGACTAGATGGAACC
>NW_012142523.1:3486105-3487851 GCF_000956105.1 Propithecus coquereli | reverse complement strand
TATTTTTTGTGGTTTCTTTGTGTTGGTCATCCATTTTTTCTTGCATGTCATTGAATTTTCTTACAATCCATGTTTGAAATTCTTCTTGTGTCATTTTAGTGTTCTGAGTTTGGTTAATGTCAATTGCTAGAGAGCTGTTGTTCCTCTTTGGGGGTGTGTTTTCCGTTTGAGTTTTCATACTTCCAGAGTTCTTTCGCTGATTCCTTCCCATCTGGATCAGTTGTTCCTTCTTGCCTTTAGATTTTCGTTTGGATAATGGCATGCCTTGTTTAGTCTCTGAGCCCGTAGGTGGTGTTTGTGGGTGAGATTCGACCACACCCTTTATGATGAATCAGTAGATGCAGTAAAAGTGTTTGCAGAATGACCTCCCTGTCAGTAGGTGGCACTTGCTGGGAGTAGTGAGCTGCAGTGCTGTTTTGGGTCCTGTATCCAGCTCTTGCTCCTCTGGAGAGGCTCTCTTGTGCCTTGAGTGGTGGGTGGGGCCC
The DNA here is from genome assembly GCF_000956105.1 of Propithecus coquereli. Taxonomy (NCBI): domain Eukaryota; kingdom Metazoa; phylum Chordata; class Mammalia; order Primates; family Indriidae; genus Propithecus; species Propithecus coquereli. Next base: position 3,487,366 of record NW_012142523.1, on the reverse strand, counting down.
TGGGACTTCCAGGTGTGTCCTTATTCTCCACCTCAGTGGGGGAAGGTCCGGGAGTGAGTCTGAGCAGTGCTGGGTGGGTAGGCCTGCCCTCAAGTTCCACAAATGGTGTTAGCGGGGATCAAAGGTCTGTTCTTTCCTTCTGTGCAAAATTGCTGGGAGGGGCCGAAATGGCTCCACTAGGCTGAAAAGTCTGGGCTTGGGGGGTGGGGCTGTCTGAGACCCACACTCTGCAGCAGGTCTCGCTCCCCTCCAACCTCCCCCACTCCGTGGCCTCTCCCAGGCCTCTGCCAGCAGGCAGAACCTCAGGCCAATGGATCTCCCCTGGCTGTGCTGTGGGCTGGGAGTTTCCCTACCCAGGATCACAGCCTGAGCTGGGTGCACAACCCTGTTTTGGGAGGAGGGTTGCCGCTCAGGCACGCTGATCTGCCCCTGAAGGCACACACTGCTCATTAGGCTCTTTCACAGATATCCCTTCTATACCCTGGGGCAGTGTGATCATGACCTGGGTTTACGGGGTCTGATCTGCAGAACTGTCCCCTGGGCCCTGGAGATCAATCCCTGACCCTGCCAGGGGGAGGGGTGCTGGTCTTGAATCACCTACAGGGCCAAGCTGGATTAATTTCACTCCACCTCGGGATTTGTCCTGCTCTCCTGGAGTCACCAGGCAAACAGCATCTGGGAGGGCTGGTGGGTAGGGAGCTCGCAGTCTGAGTACCCCTCATTCTGCTGTAGGACCCCAAAAGGAAAGGTCCCATTCCTTGGAGATGCCTCCATGTGATGGCTAAATTGTCTCTTTGGGCACCCATGGGTAGGGAAGGGGAAGCAGAGAATAGTGCAATATGGTGTCTGCCGATAGGCTCGGGTCTGCCCTCGGGGAGGTGCCCCGAGGGAGCTGGGAGCCTGATGCCCTGTCAGAAGAGGTCACTGCTCACTGGTGGCAGCCGTCCCTGGGCTGGTGTTGGCAGGTCTCTCCAACCGCTCAGGAGCCCACCAACACTCCGAGATGCAAGGGAGGGGAAAGTTATTTGCTTCACCTACCCTTGTCACTGGTCTCCAAGCCTCTCGGGGACCTTTCTCCTTCCAGTTCTTCTCCGCAATGTCTTCCCGTGGAGTCTCCTGTAGTTTCAGGCACCCTTCCTTCCAACTCTCAGCTGATCTATGTTTTTCTGCTAGTTTATTTTTTTCACTTTCTACTAAAATCTGTCTTTTTTGCATAGATACTCTGACTGGCAGCTTTTCTCATCCGCCATCTTGGTTCCTC
>NW_012142523.1:3469757-3474575 GCF_000956105.1 Propithecus coquereli | reverse complement strand
CTGGATTGAGTGGTAGGTCTACTTTCAGTTCTTTGAGGAATCCCCATGCTGTTTTCCATAGAGGTTGTGTGAATTTGCATTCCCACCAACAGTGTCAGTTTGCATTGAATCCCAGGGTATTGCTTATCTGTCACCCAGTGAGACGTTGAGCAATGAGGATGTAGATGGCATAGGAAGGAAAAGACCCTGGTGGGATGTGGGAGGAAGGTGACAGAGTGAGGACGAATGTCCTAAGTGGAGACCTTTGCTTCCCTAGGGAACCTTGTAACCATGTGGTTCAGACAATGGATGTCTGAGTAAGGGCAACACCTGTACTGAACTCTTAAAAGGTTTCCCAATTGCCCCTTATAAAGAGGACCACGAGTTAAAGAAGCCGTAAACAATATGCTGCACAGCAGGTGTACAGCAAAATTGGCAGCACATTTTACCTGGCTGTTTTTTGTAACTGCCACTGATAAAAGTTGGGGCAAAATACACAGACACAGCTTAGAGGAGGTGATTGTGTCAGGGGCTGACCTTAATATGGTCCAACATGTAGTCTGCCTGTATTAGTTATCTATTCCTGTGTAACAAATGACTCTCAACTTATCAGCTTAAAACAACAAACATTTATTATCTCATAGTTTCTGTGCATAAGAAATTCAGGAGCAGCCTAGCTGGGGGTCAACCAGGGCTGCAGTCACCTGAACATCACCTGAACATCACCTGAGTCTGGAGGATTTGTGCCTGAGATCATTCATGTGTCTGTTGGCAGGAGGTGAGGCTTTGATTCTTGCTATGGGGGCCTTAGCATAGGATTTCTGATCACATGACTTCCTCTAGATGGAGTGATGGGAGAGAGAGAGGAAACAACCAAGACAGAAGCCACAGTGTCCTTTATAAGTTGATCTTGGAGGTGACATACCATCATTTCTGCAGTATTCTATCAGTCACCCTGGTACAGCGTGGGAGGTGACTGTGCAAGGCTGTGAATACCGGGAGGTGGTGGTCATCTTTGCAGGGATGGATTTTGGAGACTGGATATAAGGAAGAAGCAGTTTTAACACATAACAAAGAAATATGAAGAGGCAAGGGGTTGAGAGAAAGGGGAAGGGAGGGAATAGATTGAAAGAACTCATGGAGTAAGGGGTGTGGATGCTGTGGCAGGGCTATCCTGTACAGTTATGCTGGTTGCGCACTGCACTATTTTAGGAGGTTCCATTTACATAGACCACATATTAGGTGCCCTGAGTAAAGGCAAGCACAGCCTCTTCTCTGAGGAAGGTTGACATTACAGGGCTTCACTCTTGTCACCTCTTCACCATACAGAAATGACCCATGAAGAAATGGAAGCTGCGTCTGTGTAGCCCATTCATTTTCTGTGTAGATCAGATGGAAGGTGCACTCTGTGGCGGTGTCTAACTGGCATCTGTGAGCTCCTGGACCTGGGGTGATGCTCCTTTCTTCTGCTGAAGGAACCAATGAAAGTGGGTGTGATGGCAGTGTCCCAGGAGAACTGGCTGAACTTGGGGATGGCACCACGACTCGCTAAGCAGGCACAGCAGTGAGGCAGAGCTGCTGCTTTGTTTTGTAGCATCTGCAGTTCCATTTACATCTTTGTCAAAAAGAAAGGTTGATAGGGACACCGTGACTCTGGAATAAAGCCCCAGAGATTCATAGATGGGAAGTCAGAAAATATCAAGTTCTATTTCTGGCATCATCAGTGACTTTCTGTGATGGGCTAAATTGTTTTCCCCCAAAATTTATAAGTTCAAGCTGTAACCCCCTCAGAATGTGACCATATTTGGAGAGAGGGCCTTTAAAGAGGCATTAAGTTAAAATGAGGTCTTTAGAGTGGGCCCTAATGCAATGTGATTGGTTTCCTTATGAGAAGAGGTGATTAGGACAAAGGCATGTACAGAGAAGCAACCATGTGAGGACTTGGAGAAGATGGCCATCTGCAAGCCAAGGAGAAGAACCTCAGAAGAAATTCTGCCAACACCTTGATCTCAGACTTATAGCCTCCAGAATTGTGAGAAAATGAATTTTGAATGTTTAAACACCCATTCTGTATACTTTGTTATGACAGCGCACCAAACTATCGCACCCTGAACGAGTATTTACCCTCTCTGTGCTCTGGTCTTGCAATGCTTAAAGCAATGGTAACTCCGTGTCTACGGTGCTCACACACAGTGGATATCAGACACATGTTGCACGTATGGCAGCTGCTAACCCACAGGGTGCTTTTGTGCAAAGTAAGAAAAGATGCCCTTTTCTCAGGTAGATGCAATCTTGCACCAGCATGCTTGGCTTGGTGAGCAGAGCATGGGCTGGGTTCCAACACTCCCTCACCCCTAGACTGGACGCAATTGTGCTGGACACAACCTGCATGTCTTTACACGGTGACTCTGCCCACACAAGAAGCTCTTCATGCCCAGGAAGCAGGGTGGGACAGTGGCTCTAACCAGGGAAGCCATCCATGCCATTGTTCTCAAGGGGAAAGGTTGAGATGACATCCCTTTCTCCTCATTGCCCTTTCTTAGAGCAAACTCAGTGGAAAACTGCAAATGATGCATTAAACTTTTAAATTTACAACATACTTAGCAAGTCTACTGTACCTTAATGATATAACACACCAGAAGGTTGGAGAGAGCTCCTTTTAAACATTTTATGAATTCATGGCTCTGTACTCACCGCCTCATTCTCATTCTCAACCAGATACTTACAAACCTAGAAATTTACATATTGATGTATATAGAACTACCACCTAGCTCTCCATAGAAATACATTTTAATATCACTTTGAGGAAATTTGTAGACCTGGCTACCTTGTCACAGGTTAATGAATATTTGGTTAGATGAAACTGGCTCTTCCTTGACATATCTTCTTCTCCTAAGCCAAAAGCTCAGGAGCTACCATAATTCTCTTCCCTTTCTGTGGTGCCTTCCAGACAGCCCAGGAGAGCTGGGGAAGCTCAGGAAGTAGAGTCAACAGGGTGAACTTGGACCTGGCGTGGTCATGGGTGGCTGAGGCAAAGTGCTAAGGAGTGACAATCCCTGGGAGTAGCCTTCGACCAGTGATTGGTGGGAGTTTGTACAGCAGATGCCCCCGCAGCTTGGCTGTGTGTGGTTTACAGCATTGCCCAGGGTTTCCTCCAGGGACTGTGCTGTGGTCCCGTACTGTGGGAGCTGGCTTAATAACATACAAACTGTGACTGCCTCTTTTCTCCTGTGTCACTTCCTCACTCCTCTACTGGTGTTTCTGGTATGTCCCAGATAAATTATTAGCACCTGAATCCTGTCTCAAGGTCTGCTTCTGGGGTATAGCTTAGGCTATATCCCCTTCCATCTTATAAAAGACTCTGCTTCAACCTTTAGATAGAATCAGCTAATGGCTCTGACCCAAAGAGCTTGACCAGAGTGGTTCCTGCTGCTAATTTGCTACCCTAGGGCACATTTGTGGTTCACAGCCTGAAACACATTCAGTGTGTTTTACAACAACTCTATAGACTGGAGATTATTATTCTGTTTATAAATTCTGGGCGTAAACAGTGGAGTCAAGTTCAGGAAGCGGAGGGATGAAAAGGGAATTCACAGGCCTTGCATATCTGTAATAAGATAAAATGTTTCTTTATATTTCTCAGCTCACTTTCATCTAACAAAACTCCTCGCTGCCCTTTCTTTCAACATGGGTTGATGCACATACATTTATTTCCCAGCTCTGTTTGATGAGAGGGCCAAGAATCAGTGGCACCTCAGTAACAATGAGCACACCTGGCACCCAGACCGTGGTCTCTAAGCATCATCCTCTATTCACTGGAACCAGGGTTCCTAGGAGAAATAGTTGACTCCAGGGCTAAAGAATGGAAAATATAAGATGAGCTTGGAACATCTGGAGGCATAGTGAGAGAATACAGGAGCCAACCTGGTGAAGCTCCTAATGGCCAATACCGGAACAATTTGAGCAGCAAAATCATAATGCTGGTATTGGATTTTAAGTCAGATAATAAAATATAAACATTAATATCTGTTTCTAATTTTTACAACAACCCTAAGAGATAGATATTATTATCCCCTGTTTGTAAATTCTCAAGATAATAAGGAGTCAAGATCTAAATCCAGGTTCAGACAGGACCAAAGCTCCACTTACCCTCCCATTGTGGGAAGGCAAATAGAATCTCTCGGGACATTAAAGCTCTCACTTCTGCTTTGAGTCAAGCCACAGGCAGACTCTCACCCAAGTGAGAGTGGGATTTATTTTCTTTCACCAACTTTCTGTCTTTCCAGCAAACCTTTAAGTCTGACTGGCCTCACACTGACCTCAGAGAGTCACTGTGTTGTTTACTTTGCCAGCTTAAATCAGAGGTCACTTGGCAAGAGCATTGCAGTAATCTCCCTTTTCAAAGCCTACCAATGTTCCAGTTGTTTCAGAGCAACTCTTCCGTTCTCCTCTGTAACTCCGACAAAGTCTCACGTCCTATCTGGGCAATTCTGGGGGATGGGAGGGAGTTAAAATAAGAAGTAGAGAGGGCAGGGGGCGGAAACTTGACATCCCGTTCTTAATCACCCCTCTGTGCCTTGATGCCTTCCCTGATAGCGTGGATGCTGATTCCTTATTTGTTCACATTTCCTGGGGGGTGGCAAAGAGAGCCGAGTACTCCCACACTGCTATAAAAATAACGAAGGTGATGAATGGCCCCAGACGTTGAGGAAGGGAAGAAAGGCATTCCTTTCCCGCTTTCCCTGGGCTGTAGATAAATTACATCTGTCGTGGCTGGGGCCGTGGAGCTTTAGCTGTGATGTGGTTGGGGTGGCTATCTGCCAGACTCTCCTCCCCTCC
>NW_012142523.1:3467167-3469707 GCF_000956105.1 Propithecus coquereli | reverse complement strand
AAAGTGTATAATGGAATGAAATAACATTCTGAAATTCATGTTTGACTTTGGCAGCATGATCATAAAAAGGTTTATTTTTTTGCAAAAACTCTTCGAGCACTTTATCAATTTTCTGAAGAGCTTCTCTTATTCCTTTGATATTCAAACCATTCTCTTTCAAAGTCTTCATAGTATCATTGTCCTTGTGTTTTCTCGTCTTGAGTTGCTGACTGCTTTAACTCTCCCCATACCCATTTGTCAAAGCCTTTGCACATGATGCCAGCAGTGAGTTCTTTTACTTCACTTTCATAGACCTGATGAAATCCTGCCTCCCCCCTTTTATAGCTATTAAATAATAAGTGTGTTTACTTTTCTTTTAAACATAATAAATTCATAAGAGATCTGGGAAAGGTAAAACTATATTGAGGCAAAAATGTATTTTGCATGAAAATTAATTTTACATCTATGTAGTTTTTGTCTATGCACTCAGTTTACCTAAAATAGGACTTAACTAAGCCTTTCTGGGTTGTGTGGCCAATAGCTTTGCTTTTTTAAAAATTTCAATAGATTTGGGGGTACAAGTGTTTTTTGTTGCATGGATGAATTGTATAGTGGTGAAATGAGGGCTTTTAGTGTACCCATTGCTTACATAGTGTACATTGTCCCCAAATAGGTAATTTTTGATCCCTTACTCCCTCCCCCCATCCTCCCCTCTTCTTATTTTCCAAAGTGCATTATTCCACTTTGTGTGACCATATATACCCATTATCTAGCTCCCACCTATAAGTGAGAACATGTGGTATTTGTTTTTCCACTCCTGAGATACTTCATTTAGGATAATGGGTCTCTACTTCCATCTGAGTTGCTGCAAATGACATTATTTCATTCCTTTTTATGGCAGAGTAGTACTCCATGGTATATACATACCACGTTTTCTTTATCCACTCGTCAGTTGATGGGCACTTAGATTAATTCCATATCTTTGCAATTGTGAACTGTGCTGTGATAAACATTGAGGTGCAGGTATCTTTTTGAGATAATGACTTTTTTTCCTTTGGGTAGATACCCAGTAGTGGGATTGCTGGATTGAGTGGTAGGTCTACTTTCAGTTCTTTGAGGAATCCCCATGCTGTTTTCCATAGAGGTTGTGTGAATTTGCATTCCCACCAACAGTGTCAGTTTGCATTGAATCCCAGGGTATTGCTTATCTGTCACCCAGTGAGACGTTGAGCAATGAGGATGTAGATGGCATAGGAAGGAAAAGACCCTGGTGGGATGTGGGAGGAAGGTGACAGAGTGAGGACGAATGTCCTAAGTGGAGACCTTTGCTTCCCTAGGGAACCTTGTAACCATGTGGTTCAGACAATGGATGTCTGAGTAAGGGCAACACCTGTACTGAACTCTTAAAAGGTTTCCCAATTGCCCCTTATAAAGAGGACCACGAGTTAAAGAAGCCGTAAACAATATGCTGCACAGCAGGTGTACAGCAAAATTGGCAGCACATTTTACCTGGCTGTTTTTTGTAACTGCCACTGATAAAAGTTGGGGCAAAATACACAGACACAGCTTAGAGGAGGTGATTGTGTCAGGGGCTGACCTTAATATGGTCCAACATGTAGTCTGCCTGTATTAGTTATCTATTCCTGTGTAACAAATGACTCTCAACTTATCAGCTTAAAACAACAAACATTTATTATCTCATAGTTTCTGTGCATAAGAAATTCAGGAGCAGCCTAGCTGGGGGTCAACCAGGGCTGCAGTCACCTGAACATCACCTGAACATCACCTGAGTCTGGAGGATTTGTGCCTGAGATCATTCATGTGTCTGTTGGCAGGAGGTGAGGCTTTGATTCTTGCTATGGGGGCCTTAGCATAGGATTTCTGATCACATGACTTCCTCTAGATGGAGTGATGGGAGAGAGAGAGGAAACAACCAAGACAGAAGCCACAGTGTCCTTTATAAGTTGATCTTGGAGGTGACATACCATCATTTCTGCAGTATTCTATCAGTCACCCTGGTACAGCGTGGGAGGTGACTGTGCAAGGCTGTGAATACCGGGAGGTGGTGGTCATCTTTGCAGGGATGGATTTTGGAGACTGGATATAAGGAAGAAGCAGTTTTAACACATAACAAAGAAATATGAAGAGGCAAGGGGTTGAGAGAAAGGGGAAGGGAGGGAATAGATTGAAAGAACTCATGGAGTAAGGGGTGTGGATGCTGTGGCAGGGCTATCCTGTACAGTTATGCTGGTTGCGCACTGCACTATTTTAGGAGGTTCCATTTACATAGACCATATATTAGGTGCCCTGAGTAAAGGCAAGCACAGCCTCTTCTCTGAGGAAGGTTGACATTACAGGGCTTCACTCTTGTCACCTCTTCACCATACAGAAATGACCCATGAAGAAATGGAAGCTGCGTCTGTGTAGCCCATTCATTTTCTGTGTAGATCAGATGGAAGGTGCACTCTGTGGCGGTGTCTAACTGGCATCTGTGAGCTCCTGGACCTGGGGTGATGCTCCTTTCTTCTGCTGAAGGAACCAATGAAAGTGGGTGTGATGGC
>NW_012142523.1:3435231-3455912 GCF_000956105.1 Propithecus coquereli | reverse complement strand
GGGGCCGTTACCGCCACATTGGCGCGGCTTCCTCACAGAGAACAGGGCCAACCTGTGTGCTCACAGAGGTCTGTCCTTCGCTGCACCTGCGGCTGACTGCTTCAATGGGCTGAATGCAGATGGATCCAGAGGCAGAGGGATGGCTGAGATGACCTCTGACAGGTTCCTTCCTACCATGGGTTTAGATTGCAAGATGGGTTTTGAGTTCTGGCCCAGAATGAGCCTGTGATAGAGGGCTGCTGTTTTAGAACTATAAAGGGAAGTGGTGGGCCAAAACCTGGGGGTCGCCCTATGGCTTCCCTCTTTCCCATTCCCCATGGCCAGTAGGATCCTCTATCTTGACAATTCAATCCCTTTAACATCTCCTGCTTGTGCCTCTGCCTTTCCTCCCTGCCTGAGCTGATGCAAGGGCTCTCTGGACATCCCGTCTCTAATCCACCCTCTACAAACAGCCAGAGTAAGCACCCGTCCGGGTACACATCTGCTCCAGGTAACACCTTTCCACGGCTCCCATCGTTGTGAAGATAAAACCCACGTTCGGCTGCGTGGTACACACAGTCTTGCATGACCCGGCTGCTGTTTCTCTCTGCAGCCTTGTTTCTCCCTGCCTGCTCTGCAGCAAGCTCTAATCCCTGGGGATACTGAACCTCCTCCCTAGGAGTCCCCCAGTAAGACTTGCTTTTTATTGCCTTCAAAAAGGTGCTCAAACAAGCTGCTATTTATCGTCAGAGCCTCTGCTGCTGTGTCACCTTCTCTAGGAAGCCCTCCCGAGGCTAAAGAGGCCCTCCCCTGCTGTCACATGGAAGCCTCCTGACAACCGTCCGTCTTGCAGTATCGTCAGCCTCCTTAATAATAAGGCTCGTATGACCTATCGTACACTGTTCTAGCACGTGAACGGACTAATCGAATCTCCATACCCATCTCCTGTTTAGCATTTTCATTTTATGGGTGATGCCACTGAGGCACAAAGCAGTTACGTAACTTTTCCAAATTTTCAGAGCTTGGAAGTGACAAGCCAGGCTTGAACTCAGCCCATGCTCTTCTTGATCACGAGGCTGGACAGTGTGTTAAGTGAACAGCAGGGTGTTGCTTTCTCACAGCTTTGCAGCTTTCCTTTGAGCAGCTGGGCTCAGCTCCTGCGGCTGTAATCAGAATTTTGAGAGTTGCACCTGAACTGGGAGGATTATAAGGTCGGCCAGTTACACCTTGAGTGCGGGCCACCTGCTTTTATAAATAAAGTTTTAATGGGACACAGCCACACTCATTCATTCATGTCCGTGACTGCTCTGGCACTACAATGGCAGAGTGAGAAGTGCCAGAGATCTTATGGCCTGCAGAGCTTAAAATAGTTATCACCTGACCCTTTAAGAAAATCTTTGCAGACTCCCATCAGAGTAGCCCATACTATTCTGAAATTTAAAAAAATAAATAAATAAAAGAGTAAATATGAAAAAAAAAAAAAAGAAAGAGTAGCCCAAACAGCTAGTAAGTGGCTGAGCTGGGGGTGGGGAGAACCTTTCAGACTACAAATTCCAGAAATTCCAGATTCTGCCCACCAATTGGCAGGGCATCTCCCTGCAGCCAGGTGCTGGGATAGGTAGCACGCAGCAGCCACACGACCATGAAAGGAGGTGGCAAGGGCTAGAGCTTGGCTGGCTGCATGGCTCCTTCTTCCCTACTCACCTCTCTCTGTTGTCTCCTCCCCACTCGGTGTCTGGTGTCTTACCTGAGGCTGTCAGTCTGTAGAGCTCACTGGCCTTGCCCTGGGTCTCCAACCCCTCGTGAAGCCCGGCTTCTCCGGGAACAGCTGGTCAGCCTCCTCGTGCCCAGTGCCAGCTCGCTCACTCCAGGCAGGTGCCAAGAATCGAAGGCCATGTCGCTCCAGCCGTTTCCTCTCTCCAGGCTCCATCACTCAGGACTGGTTTCAGCGCCACAGATGGAGCCGGTTATAAAAGTGCATCAATAAATGGAATTGGGGAAGATAAAATCCCCGCGTGGAGAAAAGCTTTGTGTGTGTGTGTGTGTGTGTGTGTGTGTGTGTGTGTGTGTGTGTGTCTAGGGGGTGCAGGAGGGTGGCAGTGGGAGGAGGGCTTTGCCGAGAGGGCGAGAGGGCAAAGGCCCCAGGAAGGGGGGTTGTGTGGGGCTGTCAGCAGCAAGAAGGGTGATTTAAAATCAATTTTCTGGCCAAGAAGAATCACTCTTGCCAGGGTGAAATATAATGGGAAATGGGAAAGAGAGGCAGGCTCGGGCCCTGCCACGATATGCCTCAGGCCTTCCTGCTTATGAAGCAAATAAATAACCTTCTCCACAAGGCAGCCGGTCTGGCTGTTATCACAGCAGGGGCAGGTGTGAGGTGCTGTCCGCTCTGGTTACCAGGCTGGGGGCATCGGACACGGGAGGGATGCAGCCCTCAAGGACTGCCTGGGCCCTGCGTGTGAGTGGCTTTAGCATCAAACCACCTTGGGTACTAACTCACTGCAAACCCACCCTTTGGGCTTCAATTCTGATACTAGAATTCTTTTCATTGCCGATGGCAAACCCAATTCAAGTCAGTTTAGGTGACAAGGAGCTCTGTTGACTGAAGTTGCCAAATCTCAGTTCAGGCAGGGCTCGGACACTGCGTCTGTCTCTCTGGGATGTCAGCGGAATTCTGCCAGATGGGCTTTCTCCATCGGCTGCTCCTGGACTCACAAACCCTAGATCTCATCACTAGAGAGGAAAGTGCTTGATTCCCTGGTTTAATCTGGGAAATGCCAGGGAGGGAATCTGCTCGGCCTGGCTTAGGCTCATGCCCTCTTCTGGCCCCACGTCCCACTGAAAATAATGGCTGGGGTTGCGGGAGGAATGTGATCCTAGAGCGAGAGGGCATGTGGTTCTCAGAAGAAGGAAGGATCTGAACACACGAGCTGTGGATGTCCAGCCCGAGTCCCTGCCTGACGCCCCTGCCCACCCCCACCTCCCAGCAACAAAGTCCTGCCCTTGGGTCATAAAAGCCTTGTCTGCATTTCCTGCCTCCAGCCATCCTTCTCTCCTCTGCTCCTTGCAGGGTGCCTGTGGTCCCACCATGCCATGGAAAACCTTCCTCAAAGGTTCTGATGAATCACTAGACAAAGCACGTGGTCTCATCTTACTCTGTGGCTCTCTCTGCAGGTCTGCCTGGTGTGAACGGCCCACAGCTTAGGGACAGCGTCCCGTCCTCCACGTGCCTCCCTGGCCTCCCACCTGCCTCTCTGTTCCTTCTCAGTTCCCTTCTCTGGCCTTTCTTCTTTAGCCCATCCCATAATGTCAGGGTTTTCCCAACGTGCTGTCCTCTTCTGTCCTTATCTCAGCACCCTCTCCAGTAACTTTAATCAACCTCAGGCCACAGTAAGGGAAGCCACGTGAATAGAGAAACGGGCTGAAGCTCCTGCTCTGCAGGCAGACCTCGTCCGTGGCAATAGTCTTCCCTCTGGGCAGCGTGTTTTCAAGGGAGCATTGAAGCTTAGTGTGTGTTCACAGGGTCACAACGAGGTGGCAAGAAGACCCAGTACTGGGTCATAGGGGGGAAGAGGTAGGAACTGGAAATGCTTAACCTGGACAGGAGAAGCATGAGGGGGCTGCTTCCGGGACTGCCAGCTTCATTGGTGGGGTGGGGTGGGTCTCAGAGCACTGCCGGGGATGCCAGGGTAGCTATTTTCATCTGTGTCCTCGGGGCTAGTCCAGGCTTCAGCATCAGAATAGGGCTGTGAATAGACAGCCGGGCTGTTCTGAGTGTGGGGAACAGGCCCGCAGGGAGGGGCAGCCATGACCCAGAGTGCTCTGGGGGGTGTTAGTCCTGGGGAGGCTGTTAGGCTTCCTGATACGTACAGGTCCTCCTGATTTCCAAGTCACGGGGACTCTGCGGCTCAGTGATGAGATGTGGCAAGAGGCCTGGGTGCTCCTGTGCCTAAAGGGCATTGGGTAGGGCCAGTAAGACGCTCCCCTCCTGGGTCAGCTGGGCCTCATTCTTTAGCCCTGGAGAGACACCTGTGTTCAATCCCATCCTCCACCCAAACCTCAGGGGCGTCTTGCTTCTATGTTTATTTAATTGTTCAAATAATATTTTTTCAGGACTTGCTATAGGCCAGGCAGTGTTCTAGGACATGGGGTATATAATAATAATAATAATAAGACTAACACATACAACAATAAATACACCACCACCACCAACGATAACTGTAAGAACAGCACTCATAGAGTGCCTATTGTGTGCTAGGAACATCGAAGTCGGCAAGTCACACAAAGTAAAGACACTTTCGTGGTGGTAACCGCTATGACGAGAATAAATTGGGTAATGGGAGGAGATGGGAAGGGGGTTGGGGGTGCAGAGGGAGCTCATTGAGAAACGGTGTTCAGAGAAGTCCCTGGAGAGGAAGGGTTTAAACTGAGAGCCACACGATGAGGAAAACCACACAAAGAGAGGGAAGAAAACATTCCAGATGGGGACACAGCAGTGCCAAGGCCCCAAGCAGAGGGCAAGGTGGCTTGTTTGCACACCAGAGGGAGGGCAGAGTGGCAGAAGCCAGTGAGTAGGGGGGAGGTGGTGTGAGGTGAGGCCACAGATGTGGAGAGGGGCAGTCGGTGCAGATCTGGAAGGCCGCGCAAAGGAACTGGGATTTGAATAAGGAGGTGATGTGATCAGTCATGCATTTTTACAAGACCAGCTGGCTTTTTACAAGACCATGGGGCCAGACAGTGGGTAGGGGGTGGGGAGGTGAGGATGGAGCTGCAGCACCAGGTAAAAGGCTGCGACAATAATACAGGCAGGAAGAGGTGGCAGCTTGGACTAGGGAGGCAGAGGTAGGGATGGACAGAAGGGATTGGGCTGCAGTTTAGAGGGAAAGCCACAGATCTTGTTCATGGATTGGGTGGAGAGAAGAGAAAGGGGAGAATCAAAAATGGTTTGATGGTTTGGGGCCTGAGCCACAGGGTCGATGGTGGTAGCATCACCAAATAGGGGCTCCTGGGGTGCAGGAGGATGAGATGTGGGGGGAGAGAGGGACGAGAGGTTTTGGCTTATTGTGCCACAGCCCGGACACTGGTTATCAGTCATGAGGGGCTGATGTCAGATGCTGAGAGAGACCCTGGAACCCAGCGCTGTGACCCACGGGGATAATTCCAAAGCTGTCCCAGGGCCTCTGGCACAGTCCCTGATGGATAGAGTGCAAGGTCCTTCATGTTACTCGCAGCCCCTGAGGCCAGGCCCTGCTCTACACCCCGTCATCCTCCCCAAGGACTTGGTGGCGTAGCCAGACCTAAGAGTCCCCCCCAAGGTCTACGCTCCGTCCACCGCGTGTCTGAGCGCCTGCTACGTACCAGACACTGTGTTGGGCATAGAAGACACAGAGAAAAAAATAAGATGATCCTTGACCTAAAGAGCTCATTGTCTGGGACAGACGGATAATTACAAAACAACGTGGTGAGGGACGAGTAAGGACACTCCCAGCACATGGATGGAGAACAAGGGAAGGTGATGGCCCAGGGTGGGGGAGGGTTTGCACAATCTGTTTCCTCTTCCTGGTAATCCTTACAAGCTGGGGGGGTGGTGCTGATCTTGACCCTCCTCCGTCTCCCCCCTCCTCTGGGCTTTCCTACCCACGACCCTCCCGACAGTGCTTGGGTTATACTTTACCTGCTTCTCCCTCTGTCCCTCCCACTCGTCCCAGCAGGGCCCTTGCTAGTTCACCTCTGCATGCCCAGGGGGTCTGGTTTGTGCCTGCCCCTCTATGCATCACCCTGCAGTGGGAGGAGGCCCCACTTGGCCATTGACAAAAAGACCATCTCGCGGCCTCTGCCCCGTGCTTCCCGCCTGGAGGAGGTCTCTGTCTCTTCAGCCGGACAGCTGCTCCTCCTGCCTCTGGCGGCCAGGAAAGCTCAGCCTGCTTTCAGAAGGGACCTGACTCCCCATTGAGGCCAATACAGAGGATATTAGTTGAAAATGTCCATAGGCAGAAAACATGCAAAGACGTAATATCTAGAGAGCATGATGGTTCTGACTTGTCTTTATTTTTTATTTTTGGTGCCAGAGGAGTTTAGCCTAAGTTTGTGCATGTTGGGGAGGGAGGGGACGGCACAAACCTCTTCGAGCCTAACCTAATTCTTCCTCATTTGTCACCTTTCTCACCCACTGATTGAGGGCCTCCTGCGTTCAGAAGAACTCGTTCCGGGGGAGAATCGTGCACAGTGTGGATGGGTGCAGAGGGGATGTGGGAGGCAGCACCCCGAGAATTACCGGCATCGTCTTTCCACATTTAAAATTCGAGTTTATGGGCTTTGTCTCTCTAGCTTGTGGTTTCCTCGTTGTGGAGCTTACATTTTTATTCGCAGGAATAAAAGTCAGTGGCAGCTGATGTGGCCCTCTGGAGTTGGAGGCAATAATCATCGTGGGCAACGCAGCCCGGAAAATAATAATACCACTAAGCAGCAGACGGGGAGATGCCTTTTTGAAAGTGCTTGATGAAGGGCTATTGACTCCATAACATCTCCCACCACGAACCCCATCTGCCACATACACCAGCTTCCCTGCAGCCCTGCACGAATCCCACTGAACATGCAGCACAGAGAGACCGGTGCAGAGGAAGGAAGCTGAGAAGGCTTGTCTGAGGAGTCCTGCGACTGGGAGGTTAAAGCAGCCGCTGGGGTGAGCAGGTGACATTGCATCTGGAACAGAGAGGGAAGGGAGATGAGGCTCTCTCAGCCTCGGTTTCCTCATCCATATAATGGGATGAGCGTGGCTGCCTCCTAGGCTTGGGTGGATGACGTGACATAGCGTTTGTAAACTTCTAGTGCACAGCCTGGCACACAGTAGGGCCTCCATAAATAATAGTTCCATATCTTTCCTCCCATTCCAAGGCTGAAAATGGAAGCAGTCATGCTTTTCCAAGAGCAGAGGGAGAACCGCTAAGAGGAAGCACTTGGGTTTGACCTGGCCTTGCCCGCTGGAGGGATTTTGAAAGTGCCACCAAAGACCAGTGGAATTCCTCCCGTCCCATCCTTCCCCGCCACCTCTGCCCATGTCCTGCCCTCCCAGCCTGGCCCTCTCCCTTACTGTCTGCATCTGTCCTGTTCTCCTCACCACACTCTGTCATTCAGGAGGACTCTGCGTTCCCTGCTGTACTGTGTGCAGGGCCTTGCCGATAGTGATGTGGGATCTACGAGGATGACCATCATTTCTTTCTTTCAAGGGGAGGTGAGCTAACATTTATTGGGCTCATACCGTGTGCCAGATATGATGTAAGTCACGTTTTATTGCTATATTTTTTAAATCCATAAAACAGCCCTGGGAGTAGGCAGGCAGTTCTCCAGCCTAGAGAGGAAACCGCTTGGGTCATGCAGGGTTGAATGATTTGCCCGCCGCAGGCCGTGCTGTGAGTGATAGAGGAGGGGTCTGGAACCCAGGCTGGGAAGACTCCAGAGCCCAGGCTCTTTCTGTGGCACCAGGTTGCCTCTAAAGGGGGTAAAGAGACCTGAGCTCTCATGGGCACTCAGTTAACAGGCTGAACTGAACCTGCCTGTCCCCCAGATGTCCTGGGCACCCTCCACTGAGTGCCCAGACTGAGAGCCTCTTGGTGGGAAGGCAATGTAAGGAGCACTTGGATGAATCCTCCCTTCTCCTACTCGGTGACCAGCGGTCACTCAGCCTCTGCTTGCACTCTTACGAAGACAGGGAACTCACTCCTCTGGGTGGGCAGCCTGTCACGTAGTGGTTCTCAAAGTATGGTATTCAGAACAGCAGCTTCAACATCACCTGAAATCTTATTAAAAATGAAAATTCTTGGGCTCCACCTAAGACTCAGAATCAGAAACTCTGGGGGGTGGGCCCAGTAACCTGTGTGTTAACAAGCCCCCCGCATGTTCTAATGCTGCCCAGTGTTGTGTGAAGGCCAGCGGTTTAGTGGAAAGGAAGAGGGCTTTGGGGTCACAGAGATCTGAGCTCACAGCCTGGTCCATACCATTCGTGTGACTTTGGGCAAGGTAGCTGTGAGGACTTTAATGTTATTAACGTTTATTGAGCACCGTGGAAGGAGAATGATGCCCCCCAACCAAAGACGCCCATGCCCTGTGACTGTGTTAGCTCAGATGGCAACAGGGACTTGGCAGATGTAACTGAGTTAAGGATCCTGAGATGGGGAGATTATCTGGGTGGGCCCAATTTAGCCACAGGGGTCCTCATGAGGGGAAGGCAGAAGGATCCAAGAGAGGAGAGGTGATGTGACAACAGAGACAGAGACTGGAGTGATGTGGCCACGAGGCAAGCAATGCAGGCGGCCTCTAGAAGCTGGATGGGAGAAGGAACGGGTTCTGCCCTGGAGCCTCCAGAAGGAACCGGCCCTGCCAACACCTTGCGTTTAGTCCTGTAAAACCCACTTCATACTCCTGACCTCCAGAACCGTGAGAGAATAGATCTACGTTATTATAAGCCACTAGGTTTGTGATAATTTGTTATAGCAGCAATAGGAAAATAATATAAGCACTTGCTATGTGCAGGGCTCTGTTCTAAGTGCCGTACCTACAGAAAAGACAAAATGAGTTATCTGTTATTACTAATAACTCATGTCATCCCAGCAACAACCCTATTATGTGAGTACTGTTATTAGACCCAAAAGAGGGAACTAAGGCACAGAGAGGGTTAGTTACTTGCCGAGGTCATACAGCTAGCCAGGGGCAGAGCTTGGACTTGGCCCCTGGCTCCAAGCTTGTCTCACAAGGTTGGATTCACTCCTTATCCTACTAGGCTTGCCTCTGCACACGGCCTGCCTGCCCTTCTGCATTCTTAGCAGAGCTTCAAAGCTTCCTTGTAGCTGTTTTACTCTAGAAGCAAAGCTCTGCCCGATGCTGGGGCAAAATTGTCCAAGCTAAAGCCTTGGCCTCCTCTTATCTTATCTTCTCCTTCTCAACCTGGAGCAACCTTAGTTTTGGGGCCATTCCCAGATGCTGGGCTTGGTTCCCAGAGGTTCCAGCTGTGCCCTTCTTGCGTGCAGTAGAAGGACCCCCAGGTTGGCTGCGATGCTGGGCCTTGGAGCCGGGTGTGCCACAGAGACAAGCCTCGGGAGAGCTGTCTGGAAGCTGTGCCCAACCAGAATGCCCTCCCTGGCCAGGTGCCAGGGCTCTCTCTAAGGTTTCCATCCATCCCGCAGCGAGAACTACATTCTGGCTCTTGTTGCAATGTATACACGTGTGTGGGCTGCATTTCATTCATGCCAGAATTTGACACATAGGCAGAATTTTTGTAGCAAGCATATGGCTGGAAACCCTCAGATAACATGCTCAGTGGGGACCCATTTTGAACCACAATTTCCAGTCAGAACATAAGTCAGCAAAGAAATGAAGGCTGAGATATACACAGAAGAGCCCTTAGCCTTCAAATGTAGAACTTCCTCTATGTGTATGTGTGTGTGTGTGTATGTAACAGTGTGCACTATATGTTCTACAGTGTGTGTTGGAATATGTTCGAGCATGTAGCCACGTGTGAATTGCATGACCACTTCTCTTTTGTGAGGTACGTAAAGTCTGAGGGTGATTGTGACCCTGTGGGTGGATGGTTCCAGGGTGTGAGTGTGTGCATGTGTGTGTGTGAGTGTGTGCTTAGTATGTTTTCATGAATGCAGGGGAGCATGTGTCATGTGTGAATAGTGGAGGAAAGGTAGTGCATCTGGGTGTGAGAGCACCTGTGTGAATGGTGAGAGGCAACCACGTGTGCCTGGGCATGAGCTACGTGGGTGCACACGTGCTCCTGTATCCCAGCGAATGCTCCTGGCTAAGCAGACTCGAGATTGACTCTCCAGCTCCTGTTTTCAGAGCTTGCTGGTGTTTTATGACCGAGCCTCCCAGGCACAATCT
Source organism: Propithecus coquereli (assembly GCF_000956105.1). Taxonomy (NCBI): domain Eukaryota; kingdom Metazoa; phylum Chordata; class Mammalia; order Primates; family Indriidae; genus Propithecus; species Propithecus coquereli. The sequence continues at coordinate 3,446,054 of NW_012142523.1, read as the reverse complement.
AGATGCCCAAACAATGAGGCCGTTCAGCAAAAGATCCTGACAGATGGACCCAAGTTCCTTACATTCCAGGCTCATGGTGTGCTGTTGATTAGACCTTTTCTCCCTTCCCTCAGCAGTCCTCGCCCAGGGCCTGGTGGTCTTGGATGCCACTGTGCCTACCAGATCCATGGAGGCTGCTCCACCTACGCTGGTGGCTCCCAGCAAACAAGGGAACACGGTCTATGTAAATTCCCTTGCATTTGGTCACCAGAACCCGACCCTGGGGTGTTGTCCCTCCCTCAGTGCTGTCTTGCTCTGCAACCTTTTGCAACATACGAAATCATCTTAGTATGTTGCAAACAGGCTGTGCAAAAAAAAACAGGTCACACATTTTCCAAATGGGGTTTTTTCTCCATTCTGTAGATCTGACGGAGAGCTGGAAATTGAAGCTGGGGGTGAGCTTGACGGATCCCACATAGAGAGTACAGAGCGGGAGAAAGTGGTGGAAAGGAACGAGTGGTGTGTGCCCACGGGAACAGCTGGCGCTGACTGCTCCTCAAGCTGTGGTTGCAGTTTATAGAGTGCTTTCATGTACAGCACCAAATTTGTTTCCACAACAATCCTGGGAAATAGTATGGTTCACATTTTATAGGTGGAAACTCTGAGACTCAGAGAGGTTAGCTGACCTGTTCAAGGCCACACAGCTGTAAACTGCTGGAGCTGGATCAGAGTTTGGGGGGATAAGATTCTGCATCCATCATGTGACATCTGAATAAGGGTCCCAGCCTTGGGACAGGTCGTGTCATCACGCTTCCACCCCATACTCGAGGCCCAGGCTCTTCTGTCATATGTTTTCCACGGCAATCTCTCCTTGGCCATTTGCTTCTGACTCCAACTGAGGGCAAACAAATCAAGACAAAAAGTCAGGAGCTATTATTGATGGAAGCTCTGCTCTGTGACAGGTACCATGAGGGTGATGGAAGAGAAACTACAACGTGCCCTTTGCTGTGATCTGCTCAGGAGGCTGGCCTCAAGCACCTGTCACTTTCTTGCTGGGTGACAGTGGGTAAGTCATTTGTTCATTTACTCACTCCCTGACAGGGCCATCTGTTACTCTGGCTCTCCAGTGGCCCCCCTGCCTGCCCCTCATAACTGAAGCCCAGATCTCCTTGGGGGATGCACTCCTCCCTCACCATATGGCGCGTGGTGGTACTTTACCCCCTGACACTCGGGACGGAGTGTTCAGCTCAGGCACGGCTAATCACAACATGGTGTTCCCCTGGCCACAGTGATTGGCTCAAGGATGGGCACGGGGCTTGGGCAGAGCCAGTGAGTGCAAGGAGACTTTGGCTGGGATTGTTGGAAGTCAGGGGCACTTGCTTTCGGACTGGACGTGGACCGAGAGTGGCCGGGAGGCCGAGTGCCATAGGCAGTGTCCCCACTTGCTGCCTGACAGTGGAGCCAGGCAAGGTGCAGAGTCAGGCTGGACCCCGAGTCAGTAGCTGGTGACATTGCTTGAGCCTCTGACACCAGTTACACCAGGAGCTGGTATATTAATTAGTGCGTATATTAATTAGTATACTATGCTATATAATGAAGAAACTGTCATATGCAATGGTGTAAACAAAACACATCTCCTTTTTGAGTAACAGCCCAGAGACAAAGTGGTCCAGGGACAACCGAACAGCCCTGCCATCCTCAGTTCAGGGCTTCTATCCCTAGGTCCAAGGCAGCTGCTCTAGAACTTGTCTCCTCCCTGGTGGGAGGGAGGAAGGGAGCAGGAGAAGTTTTCTCCAAAGTTGTTAATGAGCTTTATGGAGGTATAATATACATCCAATAAAATTGACCTGAAGTATCCAGTCCTGTGATTTGTGACAAATGCATACTGTCCTGTAACCACCACTGAAATCAAGATACAGAACATTTCCATTCTTCACAATTTCCTTCCTCAGCCCCAGCCCCAAGTAACACCGGCCTGTTTCTACATCTATAGTTGTTCATTTTCCAGAGCTGCATATAAATAGAATCATATAATATGTATTCTTTTGTCTGGTTTCTTTGACTCAGCATAATGCTTTTGAGATTCAGCCATATTGTTGCATAGATCATTCATTGTCCCTTTTTATTGCTGAGAAATATTCCATTTTATGGATACACCGTAAGTTGTTTTTGTATTTACCAGTTAATATTAATTTGGATTGTTTCTAGTTTTTGACTATAAAGCTGCTATGAACAATTGAGTACAAGTATTTGTGTAGATAAGAGCTTTCATTTCCCTTGGGTAAATGTGTACCTAGGAATAAAATTTTCTGGTCATAAATTATACGTTCAACTTTGTAGAATGCTGCCATATCATTTTCCAAAATAGCTATACGATCTTGCATTCAATACAGGAAAGTTCCACAGGCCGGTGCGGTGGCTTACACCCGTAATCCTAGCACTTTGGGAAGCTGAGGCAGGAGGATCACTTGAGGCCAGGAGTTTGAGACCATCCTGAGTAAGAGCGAGACCCCATCTCTACAAAAAATAGAAAAATTAACTGGGCATGGTGGTGCATGCCTATAGTCCCAGATACCTGGAAGGCTGAGGCAGGAGGATCACCTGAGCCCAGGAGTTTGAGGTTGCTGTGAGCTATGATGACACCACTGTACTCTAGCCCAGGCAACAGAGTGAGACCCTGTCTCAAAAGAAAACAAAACAAAACATGAAAGTTCCAGTTGCTCCACATACTTGTCAACACTTGCTACTTTTAGTTTTCAAAAATTATTATTATGAAACTAATAGGTTTGTAGTGGTATGTCATTGTGGTTTTAATTTTCATTTCCCTAAAACTAATTATATTTGGCATCTTTTCATATGATCATTTTCCATCCATGTTTTTGGTGTTCAAATCCTTTGCCATATGCAAAAAGTAAAGCTTCATTCATACTTTCTATTAGATATAAAAATGAATTCAAAATGGATCAGATGGGTTTTTAGTTATTCCAGGGACCATTTATTGAAAAGACTATCCTGTCTCCATTGGATTTCCTTGGCATTTTGGTTGAAAATAAATTGACCACATATGCAAGATCTATTTCTGGACTCTCTTATGTTCCATTGACCTACATGCCTATTTACATATTACAGTTCTTCATTAATGTAGCTCTGTAATAAGTCTTGAAATCAGGTAGTGTGAGTACTCCAACTTTGTTTTCCTTTTTAATATTGCTTTTGCTATTCTATCTCCTTTACTTTTCCATGTAAATTTTAGAAATAGCATCTGGATTTCTACAAAAGTTATTCTTGGATTGTGACTAGAATTGTGTTGAATTTGCTCAGCAATTTGAGAGAACTAATATCTTAATACTATCAAGTCTTCTAATCAATGAACATAGTATATATCTCCATTTATTTAGGTCTTAATTGATTTTTTAGCACCGTTTTGCAGTTTTCAGCATGTAGATTTTGCACATATTTTGTGAGATTTTATTTAAATACTTCAGATTTTATGGTGCTATTGTAAATGGTACTTCAAAAACTATAATTTCCATTGTTCATTACCAGTATATAGAAATATGATTGTTGCATATTTTCATTATATCCTGTGACCTTACTAAACTTATTTATTAGTTCTATTAGATTTTTATAATTCTTTGGGATTTTCTACATAGATAATCTCCTGTATACAGATAATTTTATTTCTCCAATTATTATTTTTTATTTATTTGTTTGTTTATTTTGCCTTATTGTACTGGCTGGAATCTCCAGTACAATGTTAAATAAAAATTGTGAGAATGGCCTGCGGGGAACGTGGCCAGTGTTCCCTGCAAAAAACCGGGTCCCTTTGGTAGAGTTGCAAGGGATAAGAAAATAATAGAGAAAAATGGAAAACGGAAGAAATAAAAGAATACACTGAGACAAAGATATAGTTTTATAAGTTTATAAAGATTATAGGCAAAGCGGGAGCTCAGGGGGCTTAGACCTCTCCGTTGGTCTCAAAAGCCCTGAATGAGGTCTTACATGGTAACTTATAGGAAATAGTGAACAATTATCAGGGGTAGCAGATTTACATAACAGCAGGCAGTTCCTCTCAGGTTAACAGATTTTCAAAAGGCTTTTACAGAAGGCTTCTACAGATTCTTTAACTAATTCTATTTACGTGAGCAAACGGTTACAAAGTATTTCAAAGGTTAATTTCTAAATTCTAAGGTAAGTTTATCATTTAAACAGAGGGGTTAAACAGAGATACGTAGGCTCCATGTTTATTAGGTTATTGTGAATGGAGACAGGTAGTCTAGAGTGGTTTAAACAAAAGGTTTAAACAAAAGCTTTGCTTTTAGCCATTCGGGAAGCTGTCGTTTCTGGGAAGCTGTTTGTTCCGGAGGGCACTCCATTGTCAGCTCTCAGCCTATAGTTTTTAACAGATTCACTTGTGCTTTACAAAGCAAATTCAATTCTTTAGGTCTGAGAAACGCGGTGCCTCGTGGGATACAGCCGCTACTGCCTTTCAGAGACACCCTTCCGAGTGTAACAGCATTCGAAATGCAAACCAACACGTTCACATATTCTTTCAGGGCAAAGCTCTGTAAAACTCCTAAGAAAAATCCTGTCCCAAAACACGTTTAACATTAGTTCATGGAGCGACAATGGCCTTCTTTGCCTAGTCTCTAATCCGAGAGGCAGAGCATTCAATCTTTCAATATTAAGTATGATATTACCTTTTGGTTTTTCATAGATGCTCTTTATCAGGTTGAGGAAGTCCTCTTCAATTCCCAGTTCGCTGAACACTTTTTTTTTTTAATTAGGAATGACTGCTCAATTTTGTCTAATGCTTTTCTGAATCTAGGGAAGTGATCATATAGTATTTCTTTTGTATTCTGTTGATATGGTAAATTGTATTGATTGGCTATTAAACCAATGTTTCATTTCTGGGGTAAATGCCACCTGGTCATGATATATTATCCTTTTATATATTGTTGATTAGATTTATTAGTATACCGATAAGGATTTTTTGCATTTATAATTATGACAAACATTCTCCTATAGTTTTCTTTTCTTGTAATATCTTTGTCAAGTTTTGGTGTTAGGGTAATGTTGGCCTCACAGAATGAGTTAGGAAGTATTAATATTTCTCTCTTTTGTATTTTCTGAAGGAATTTGTGTGGGATTGGTATTATTTCTTCATTAAGCATTTAGTAGAATTCACCAGTGAAGCCATTTGGGCCTGGAGTTCTCTTTTTGGTGAGGTTTATAACTATAAATTGAATTCTTTAATAGACAGAGAGATTTTCAGGACACATATTTTCTTTTGAGCGAACTTTTGTAGTTTGTGTTCAAGGAATTTGTCCATTTCATCTAAGTTGTTATATTGGCATAAAGTTGTTCACAATATTCTCTTATTGTATTTTTAATGTCTCTAGTATCTGTAGTAATGACCTGTCTTTCATTCTTGATATCAATAATTTATGTATTCACCATTTTCTTGATTATTATAGAGTTTATCAATTGTATTGATCTTCTAACCAAAAAGATTTTGGTTTTTTTGATTTTTATTTTCCTGTTTTCTTTTTAACTGGTTTTGGCTATCATCTTTTTTATTCTTTTTCTAGTATTTTCAGGTAGAGGCTTAGATTGTTGATTTTAGACCTTTTTTTTTAATATAGGTATTTTTAATATAATATTTCCTATCTCTTTATCTGCATACCACATGTTTTTATATGATATGTTCTCATTTTAATTGAGTTTAAAATAATATCTAATGTCCCTTGTGATTTATTCTTTGACTGATGTATTATTTAAATGTGCTATTTAATTTCTGAGTAGTTGAGGTTTTATAGATATCTTTCTGTTATGATTTTTAGTTTAATTTCAGTGTGGTCAGAGATTCCAACCCTTTTAAAATTATTTTTGATTACTCTGTGGCCTACAATATAGTCTATATTTGTGAATACTCTTTGGTCACTTGAAAGGAATGTGTATGTAGCTGTTGAATGGGATGATTCAACAAATGTCAATTAAGTCAAATTTTTGATAGTGAAATTCAAGTTGTACTGCTTTTTCTTGTGGTTTTCTTGTTCTTGCAATTATTCAGATTGGTGTGTGGAAATCTCCAACTACAATCATGAATTTGTCTATTTCTCTTTTCAGTTATATCAAGGTTTGGTTAGTGTATTTTGAAATATGACCAATAGGTACAAGCACATTCAATATTGCTATATTGTCTTAATAAATTGACCTTTTCCGCTACAAATTGTCACTTTTTGGAAGAGATATTTGGAATATTCCTTGCTCTAAAATATTCCTTACCTGATACTAATATAGCCATCAAAGTTTTCTTTTGATTAAAGTTTCCACAGTCTATCTTTTTTTCCATCTTTTAATTTCCAATCTATCTGTGTCTGTACAATTAAAGTAGGTTTGTTTTAGGCAACATATCATCGAGTCTTGCTTTTTAATTTAAGTTGACAATCTCTACCTTTTAATTGGAGTATTTAGGACATTTAAGTTTAATATAATTGTCAATGTGGTTGGACTTTAACCTGCATTTTGTTACTTGTTTTCTGTATGTCCCACCTGTTCTTTGTTGCTCCTTATTCTTTTCCTGCCTGTTTTTAAATCAAAAATTTTTATGATTTCATTTTATTTCTAATTTTGACATATTAGCTATATATCTGTGTTTTCTTAAATTGATCACTTAAGGAGTGTACATATTTACCTATCACAGGCTACCTTTGAGTGATATATTACATCTCATATAATGTAAGAACTCTTGGCTTTTGTGCTGCAGTCGTCATACATTTTATTTCTGTGTGACATAAACCAGAAATTTATTATTATTGTTTTTGCTTTAAATGGTCAATTATCTTTTAAAGTAAGAAATAGTAAGAAAAAAGTTTTTATATTATCTCTATATTTACCATTTCTGGGGCTTTTTCTTCCTTTGTATAGATCCAGATTTACTTCTGTTATTTTTCTTCTGTCTGAAGGGCTTTTAAAAATATTTCTTGTAATGCTTGTATGCTGGTGATAAATTTTTTATGCTAATGTATGCCTTAAAAGTATTTATTTTACCTTCATTTTTGAAAGATATTTTTACCGTGTATAGTGACATATTATTCCTTTCAGTATGTTAAAGACGTTGTTCCACTGTCTCATAGCTTGCATTTTTTTCTGTTGAAAAGTCTGCTGTCATTCTTATCTTCATTCCTGTGTACATAACGCCTTTTTCTTCTGTGACTAATTTAAACTTTTTCTCTTTCTCACTGGTTTTAAGCAATTTGATTATTATGCACTTTGGTATAGTTTTATTTATGTTTATTGGTATTCATTAAACTTCTTGATCTATATATAGATTTTTCATCATATTTAGAAAAAAATGGCTTTTATTTTCTCTTTTGTTGCTCCACTCCCATTTTTTTTTTTTTTTGGTGAATCCAAAATGCTAGGTGATTTGCTATTGTTGCACTCAGCTCTGTTATTGTTTTCAGTCTTGTTATCCTTCTGTGCTTCTTTTGAGATATAGGTTTTATTGGTACTTCTTCAAGTCCAGTGGTTTTATTTTTCTGCAGTGTCCAATTTGCGGTTAATTTTATCGAGTTTACTTTTTATTTCAGATCCCATCCTTTTCATTTGTAGAAGTTCCATTTGAGTCTTTTGAAAATATTTTTATTTTTCTTTTTATGTGTATTTTCCCCTTAAATATCTGAGCATATTTATAAGATTTATAATAGCTATTTTAAGGCCCTTCTCTTAATATCTCATAGTATCTCGTCATTTCTGGGTCTTTTTTCCACTCATTGATTTTTCTCTTAGTTATGAAAAGACATGTTTCTCCATGTTATTTACATGCCTGATAATTTTTGAGTGCATTCCTGATGTTGGGTATATAATATTCTTGAGTGCTAAATTTTATTTTCCTTCAAAGAGTTTTGAGCTTTTCCTGATACAAATTTAAGTTATTAAGGATCAGTTTAATTCTTCTAATTTATTTTAAGCTTTATTATTAGAATTCCAGAGCAGCCTTTACTCTAGGGCTAATTTAACCTCACAATGAAGGCCTGAACCTGCTGAGGACTGTACCCGTGATTTCTCCACTTTGGCTTTTGGGAATGTGAGCTATTCCCAGCCCTGTGTGAGATCTGAGCATTTTTGGCCTGCCGATTACTGGAAGTTCTTTCTTTGGCCTTGAGGAGTCTCACCCCAGGAATCAGAGATGAGTACTCAGCCAAAGACTTAAAAGGACCCCTTTGTAGATCTCTGGAGCTCTCTCTGAGTGCAGCTTCCCCCTTTCTGGTACTCTACCCTGCAGAATCTAGCTGCCTCAGCTCTCCCAATCTCTGTCCTGCCTCCTCAGCTCAGCAAGACCTCTGGGCTCTGTTTTGACTTCCCTCCCTGTCCTACCTCATGGAAACTACCTCCAGGCAGTAGGCAAGGGCCGTCTCTGTGCTACGTACCTTGTTCCCCTTCTCTCAGGGATGACAGTCCTACAGTGTCTATTGTGCAACATCTTGTAAAAGTTGTTATATATATTTTTCCTGTTTTTCTATTTGTTTATGATGAGAAGGCAATTTCTGTAGCAGTTAATCCTTCATAGTCAGAAGCAAAAGTCCTCCAAGGGTAAGCTTTTAAGGAAAAGTCTCAGAAGTTGCCCATCTTACTTCTATAATATTAGATGACCAGAACTTATTCACACAGCAACACCTAGTTATAAGGACACAACCTGAATAATGAAGTCTAGCTAGGTGGCCATGTGCCCAGTTAAACTCCCCTTCTATGGAGGAAGGGGAAATGTAGCATTGTTGTTATGCCTCAGCTTTTCAGTTATGTGTATCAGTTTGGGTTTGGGTTTCTGTCCCTGTTATCTAGAGTCATGGCTGATAGAGCCAGTCAACAGGCAGAGGGAAACATATGTCCAACAATAAGGAGACATTTAATTTGTCACTTAATCTCTTTGGAGCTTAGTTTTTTTATCTGCAAAATTGGTATATGTTATCACTCATCTCTCTGGTTTGTTCTTAAGTTTAATAATTACATGAATGAGAAAGTCCTTTGTGAGCTAACACCATACAACCATAAATTATATTTATGAATCTTTTTCTAACCCCCAAGTTTAGTTTATTTTTTTACCTACTATATACTCTTAAAACACCTGATACTTGTTCCTACAGTTTATCTCAACTGTAATAAACAGTCAATTGCATAATTATTTGTTTGCAGGTTATATTCCCCAGTGAAGTGAAAAATGCATAGATTGCTCAGAGAGTTGCTGTTTCTCTTGTTCACAGCTGTATTCCCAGCCCATTGCACAATGGCTGGCATTTATTGAGCTCCCAGAGAGTATTTAAGTGAATGAATGGCAACAATATAAGATGACATATCATTGTCTGACCTCTAGGGGGAACTCAAGGCTCCTCCTCTGCAGTCACTGAGGCTCACCCAAATAAGGCCAGGATAGAAGTTACAGATTATCTACTGGGATAGGATGCTGGGAGCCTTTGGGTGGGGGGCAAATTGGCAGCTTTCCATGAGAACAGATAAAGATTGAAAGTGATTGCATCCATATGGCATACTTTCTGAGGATGTGACCTCTCTTTGGTTTGCCCTTGGAGCATTATCTCCTGTGGGGTTGGTGCACTAAGATGGACCTGGCGCTGCCTCCTGCTTGAAGGGTGTGCCCATGTTGGGAAAGACTCTTGTGCTCTAGGACTTGAGGAGAAGGATCTTTTTCTCGGGCCCATATAAATGGTAAGACTGTGAGGACTACAGTCAGGATTAGGGTCCAAATATGGAATGTGAGATGATTTTAGCAGTATAACCCTCCCTGAATGATCCGTTTCTTCTTCTCTATCTCAACGTCCTATTTACAAAACTCTCCCTTGACCTCACATATCCTTCCATTTACTGCTCTATTTACCTACTTCCTTTTACAACAAACTTCTTGAAGGAATGGATTCTGAGCACTGCCTCCATACCCTCAAAAATACCTTACCCTTCAGCCTACACTCACCAGCATTCTGCCCCAACCACTCTACTGCAGTGGCTCTTGTCAAGGTCACCAATAAAATCCAGTGGTCACTTCTTGTTCTTTCCCACTCATTCCCTAAGCAATATTTAACATGGTTGATCCTCTCTCCTTGCGTCACTTCCTTTTGCTGCCTTCCACACTACCACATTTTTCTGGGTTTCCCCAACCTCAATAGTATTTCCTTTTTAGCCTCCTTATTTGTTCCTCATTCTCTATCTTGCCTTTAAATGTTGGAACATTCCAGGGCTATGCCTTTTTATTTCCCTATTTACACACTCTCTCCAGATGGCCTTACCTAATTCCATAGATTTAATTTTTACCTAAATGCTGATAACTCACAAATCTTTATTTGTAGCCCTATCCTGTCCCTAGAACTCCAGCCTCCTATATCCGATTGTTTACATATCCAAATGGGTGTCTAATAAAGGCATTTAAAACTAAAAGTTGTCCAAATAAAACTCTTGTTCTGCCCCTCAAATGTCCTCTTTTTCCCCGTCTCAGAAAATGGTAGCACATCCCCTTGTTGTTCATGTCTCAAATCTGGTGTTATTCTCAACTCCTTTCTTTCACCTTCCAAACCCAACTCAAGCAAATTCTGCAGACTCTACCACTCATCTTTTTCTCCATCTGCAGTATCTCCCCATAGTTCAAGCCTCTTTCATTTCTTGCCTGGATACTGCAGTGGTCTCATAACTGGTCTTCTTGGTAACCAAAATTAGATTTTTTTAAATTGACAAATGAAAAATTGCATAGAGTTGGCTCCCTGTATTCATGAGTTCTGCATTTCTGGGTTCAACCAACTGTGAATCAAAAACACTTGGAAAAAAAACTAATAAAT
>NW_012142523.1:3433383-3435161 GCF_000956105.1 Propithecus coquereli | reverse complement strand
TTTTTTTTTAATATAGGTATTTTTAATATAATATTTCCTATCTCTTTATCTGCATACCACATGTTTTTATATGATATGTTCTCATTTTAATTGAGTTTAAAATAATATCTAATGTCCCTTGTGATTTATTCTTTGACTGATGTATTATTTAAATGTGCTATTTAATTTCTGAGTAGTTGAGGTTTTATAGATATCTTTCTGTTATGATTTTTAGTTTAATTTCAGTGTGGTCAGAGATTCCAACCCTTTTAAAATTATTTTTGATTACTCTGTGGCCTACAATATAGTCTATATTTGTGAATACTCTTTGGTCACTTGAAAGGAATGTGTATGTAGCTGTTGAATGGGATGATTCAACAAATGTCAATTAAGTCAAATTTTTGATAGTGAAATTCAAGTTGTACTGCTTTTTCTTGTGGTTTTCTTGTTCTTGCAATTATTCAGATTGCTGTGTGGAAATCTCCAACTACAATCATGAATTTGTCTATTTCTCTTTTCAGTTATATCAAGGTTTGGTTAGTGTATTTTGAAATATGACCAATAGGTACAAGCACATTCAATATTGCTATATTGTCTTAATAAATTGACCTTTTCCGCTACAAATTGTCACTTTTTGGAAGAGATATTTGGAATATTCCTTGCTCTAAAATATTCCTTACCTGATACTAATATAGCCATCAAAGTTTTCTTTTGATTAAAGTTTCCACAGTCTATCTTTTTTTCCATCTTTTAATTTCCAATCTATCTGTGTCTGTACAATTAAAGTAGGTTTGTTTTAGGCAACATATCATCGAGTCTTGCTTTTTAATTTAAGTTGACAATCTCTACCTTTTAATTGGAGTATTTAGGACATTTAAGTTTAATATAATTGTCAATGTGGTTGGACTTTAACCTGCATTTTGTTACTTGTTTTCTGTATGTCCCACCTGTTCTTTGTTGCTCCTTATTCTTTTCCTGCCTGTTTTTAAATCAAAAATTTTTATGATTTCATTTTATTTCTAATTTTGACATATTAGCTATATATCTGTGTTTTCTTAAATTGATCACTTAAGGAGTGTACATATTTACCTATCACAGGCTACCTTTGAGTGATATATTACATCTCATATAATGTAAGAACTCTTGGCTTTTGTGCTGCAGTCGTCATACATTTTATTTCTGTGTGACATAAACCAGAAATTTATTATTATTGTTTTTGCTTTAAATGGTCAATTATCTTTTAAAGTAAGAAATAGTAAGAAAAAAGTTTTTATATTATCTCTATATTTACCATTTCTGGGGCTTTTTCTTCCTTTGTATAGATCCAGATTTACTTCTGTTATTTTTCTTCTGTCTGAAGGGCTTTTAAAAATATTTCTTGTAATGCTTGTATGCTGGTGATAAATTTTTTATGCTAATGTATGCCTTAAAAGTATTTATTTTACCTTCATTTTTGAAAGATATTTTTACCGTGTATAGTGACATATTATTCCTTTCAGTATGTTAAAGACGTTGTTCCACTGTCTCATAGCTTGCATTTTTTTCTGTTGAAAAGTCTGCTGTCATTCTTATCTTCATTCCTGTGTACATAACGCCTTTTTCTTCTGTGACTAATTTAAACTTTTTCTCTTTCTCACTGGTTTTAAGCAATTTGATTATTATGCACTTTGGTATAGTTTTATTTATGTTTATTGGTATTCATTAAACTTCTTGATCTATATATAGATTTTTCATCATATTTAGAAAAAAATGGCTTTTATTTTCTCTTTTGTTGCTCCACTCCCATTTTTTTTTTTTTT
>NW_012142523.1:3414821-3429890 GCF_000956105.1 Propithecus coquereli | reverse complement strand
GAAGGTGTGTGTAGGTTATATGCAAATACTATGCCATATTATAAACGTGACTTGATCATCTACTAATTTTGGTATCTGTAGGGGTCCTGAAACCAATACCCTGCAGATATTAAGGGACAACTGTATATTTATGATGTGCAATGTAGTATTTTGATATACATATACATTTTGGAATGTCAAGCTAATTAACATATCCATCACCCCATATCCTTATTATTTTTTGTGATGAGAACATTTAAAATCTACTCATTTAGCAATTTTCAAGTATTCATGTGATTAACTATAGTCACTATGCTGTGCAATAGATCTCCAGAACTGTTCTTCCCATCTAACTGCAATGTTGTACCTTCTGACCAGCATCTACTCATTCCCTGTTCTTCAACCACCCAACTCCACCCCAGCCCCTGGTAACCACCATTATACTCTCTGCTTCTATGACTTCCATATTTTTAGGTTCCACATGTAAGTGAGATCATGCAGCATTTGTCTTTCTGTGCCTGGCTAATTTCAGTAAGCATAATTTCCCCGGGGTTTACCCATGTGGTACAATGGAATACCACTCAGCCTTTAAAAAGAAGGAAAATCTGTCATTTGCAACAACATGGATGTACCAGAGTTACATTTGTAAAGCTCAAATTTGATCCCTCTTTCAAAAATTCTTCTACATCTTTCCATAACATGAGAACAACATTTGACATTTCATACTGGTTTCCAAAATTTCACGTGATTTGGACCCTTCTTACGTTCTGAGTGCATGTCATGCCCTTCTCCCTTCCTCCATTGTGCTCTCACTATACTGGTCTGATTTCTGTTCCTCAAACTTGCCAAACTGTTCCTACGTTGGGGCATTTGCTGCCTCTGCTTGGAACGATTGCCCCCCATCTTACCATGACAGGCTCCATCTCCCTTTCTTATCTTAGTCTAAATGTCAATAACTTGGAGAGATTTCCAGATATAAATTAGCCATCTAGTTTCTATCACATCACTCCATTTTACCTCTATGCATAGCATCTTACCTGATATTAATCTAGCTGTTTTTTTCCTCTCTCCCTCCTTCTTCCCACTAGATTATATAATAAGTTTGAGAGTAGAGACATTATGTCTCTTGTTCGCTATATAAATTCAGTGCTTAGAATCACTTATGATACACAGTAAGCACTCAGTAAGTACCTGCCAAGAGTATTAATGACATCAGACCACTCATTTGTTTAGTATAGGTTGCTCAAGTCTGTCCCTACCTAGGCCAAAGGGCCTCTACTAACAACTGTTGGTCCGGCTGAACTCATCAGTTACAACGAGGTTCAGAGCTGTTAATAAAGACCATGATTTTGATGATGCCTGGCTTTTGTTTGCCTCCCTCACCAATTCAGGGCTGCACTAGGTGTCTGGTGGAAGATTTAGGGCGCAGGAAAAATATAGAACCTCATCTCAATTAACATCTGGCAGAATCAGCAAAGTTTAGAGATCCTGGTTCTTTGCCATCCTCCCCAACCCATGGCTGCCTCCACGACTGCACGCACCCCTGTTAGAATTAGCTGCACAAATGGTGTTGGAGTGGATGATGAGAGAATGAAATATTGCCTGGCTTGCAGATTTCAGGGACTGTAGCTGGGGCATGGTAGGATTAGGGTAGATGGATACATGAGGGAAGAATGCTGACAAAGGTGTGGCATTGAATGCAGCAGAGCATTTCTGTGGGAGAGTGAGGAGATTTCTGAAATACCTGGAAATGCTAAATCAATTTTTAAAAATTTGGGAATGTAGAGTATTATCAAGCCATGTGCCATACTTATTTCTTCGAAGACCCTCTAAAAGTCTGAAACAATTTTATTACTTTAAGCATCACAGAATTTGATAGACCCAGGGGACCCAGGATCGCATTTAATTAAGCTTCTTACCCTGGGCAGGAATGTCCTCTACCATGGAAGTAAAAGGTGGCCATTGCTGCTCAGATACTAAATGAGAGGGAACTCACTTTCACATAAGGAAGCCCATTTAAGTTTTAGAAGACTGATTATTAGAAATGTTGGAATATTGAACATAAATTTCCCTGAATTGGCTGCTCAATGGTCCTTGTTTTGCTCTCCAGAGCATCACGGAGTGAGCCTAAAACTCATTACCGTCCAACAGTCTGCTATGGACTGAATTGTATCCCTCCTGCCCCGATTCATATGTTGAAGTCCTAACCCCTAATGTGACTATGTTTTGAAGACAGGGCCTTTAAGTAGGTAATTAAGGATAAATGAAGTATCTACCCAAAGGAAAAGAAATCAATATATAAAAAAGATATCTGCACTCACATGTTATCACAGCACTACTCACAATAGCAAAGATATGGAATCAACCTAAGTTTCTACAGACAAAGGACTGGATAAAGAAAATGTGGGTATATACACACTGGAATACTATTCAGCCAATAAAAAAGAATGAAATCCTGTCTCTTGGCAGCAACATGGATGGAACTGGAGGCCATTGTCTTAAGTGAAACAACTCAGACACAGAAAGTCCAATACTGCATGTTCTCACTTATAAGTGGGAGCTAAATAACATGTACACATGGAAGCGGAGTGTGCAATGATGGATAATGGAGACTCAGAGAGGTGGGGGGCGGATGTTGGAAGCTTGCTTGGTGGGTACAATGTTCATTGCTTCAGTGACGGATGCACTGAAGGCTCTGACTTCACCAGCGCAATATATCAATGTAGCAAACGCGCTCGTGCCCCATGAGTATATACAAATAAAAAATAAATGGGGAAAGAAAGGATAAATGAAGTCATAAGGATGGACCCCGATCATAGGACTCATGGGCTTATAAGAAGAGGAACAGACACCAGGGTCAAGTGTACTAAGGAAAGGCCATAGGAGGACACAGTGTGAGGGCAGCCAACTCCAAGCCAAGGAGAGAGGCTCCTCGAGAAACCAAAGCTGGTGGCACCTTGATCTTGGACTTCCAGCCTCCAGAACTGTAGAAAATAAACTTTATGCTGTTTAAAGCACACAGTCTGTGTCATTTGCTTAAAGCAGCTCAAGCTGACTAAGACATAGTCTTTGCACACCTCAGGCAACAGTGAAAGCTCTTTGCAAACTTCTCTTAGGAAGACAAAAGGCTCTACTTTCCTCAATTGCTCCTCCTTAGAGCAGAGATGCCTGTTAGACAGAGGCCTTTGTAGAACACAATACCACAGTCAAACTGGAGGGGCGCTGCCTAGAGCAGTAAGACCATCGCTTTACTTGTTCTATAGATACTATTTTCCTAATAAATCCAATGTTTTGGCAATTGTGGACTAAGATTAACTTCCAAGACAATTTAACCCACTCTCTCATAGGCTTTGCTAATAGTCCACGGGCTTCGCGCGTTAAGTGCCTGGCTTAACATCGGTCTGGTTGGAATTCATCATGTTAGATTTGCCTCATTTTTCAACCTCTCCAAATATACTCACTGTCTGCCCCCAAATGCTTATTATTGGAAAATCAATGCCTTCTTCAGACATTTCATAAAGACGTTGAGTGGGAAAGGGTCAAGAAGAGAACCTGATATTATGAATGATAATAATAACAACTGATCTCTGTATAGAACTTTACAGGTTACAGTGCTCTCCACCAGTTTAGGGATCCTGGCAAAATAGGAAATGAGTTTCATCTTTCATGACCTTTTCTTTATGAGTTGCTCAGTATGATGAAAAGGCCCTGGGAGCCAGGAGCACTAATCTTAGCTTTGAAGCCACATTACCTCTCTCAGCTTTGATGTCCACCTACGAGTGAAGGAAAAGACTTGATGATCTCCAAGGTCGTTTATCTTCAGTACTTTCTGCCCTGGATAGCTACACAGCATACGATTTTTTTTTTTTCACATAACAGATATACAGACATATAAAGACCTACATATATAGATATAAAGTCCTCCTTTTCAGATCAAACTTTCCTGGCTCCTTAAATAAAGCTCTGTGTTTGGTAAATCCATGCTGGTTCTCAGGCTCCTTGCTGAATCTCTAAAGTATTCATAAAACTTCTCCCAAGTTCACGGTTTGAAGAATCCACCTTCTCCTTCTTTTCTAAGTTAACTACCTGTCTCCACCTGCAGCCATCAGCGTCTCTCCCGTTCTCCCTGAAACCTCATAGAAAACGAACAGTGGTTTAGCGTGGCATCTGCAAGTCTTCCCAGGCCCGCGGGGTGCAGTTCCTCCAGCCGAGAATCTTTTCTGGCTTTGCAAGAGCAGCCAGGTGCTCTCTGGCTCCCTGCTCACCCATTGTGAGCTCTCCTCTCTGCGCTTTCGTCTGTGCATTTCACATTCATGTCTGCTATATCTTTATTCAAGGTGCCAATAAAAATGCATTATGTATGACTTGGTTTGCTTAGAAAATGATCATGTTTTGTATATTTAGGGATGTAAAAGCTTGTAAAAAAGCAAAAAAAAAAATTGGGGGGAGAACTGTGTTATTTCCTTGACAAACAAAAAAATCTCTAGAAAAGTAATATTTTGGTTTCACTCCTCTCTGTCAAGCTCCTCCCCACCCCAATCTCCACATCTCAATCTAGAGCACCTTGTGCCCGAGGGGTTAAGGTTGGATGGATGGGATGGATGAGATGCAGCCTGGAAAACCACGCCAAGACATTTAGGTTAAATACAGCGGGCAGTAGGTAACCGCTTGTGGTTTTTATGCAGAGATGTAATGCAATGGTGGCATGTTTTCTATTTGTCTTTAGACGGCTCTAATCAGACCAGGTGACTGTTTTCCCGGATTCCCATAGCCAAAGCAGATATACACTTTGGCACACTGCTTTTTTACTGACCAGCAGAAGCTTTAAAAGCAGATTTTCTCAATCCTGTGTGTGCACGTGTCCATAATCTGTTAAAACATAGATTAATGGTACCCACCCCTAGAGTTTTTCATTCCGTAGATCTGAGGTCAGGCCTGGGAATTTGCATAGTTAACAAGTCACAAGTGATACTGATGCCACTGGCCCAGGGACTGCATTTGAAAAACCACTGCTTGAGAGAATCACATAGGGGTCTTCCCCTGACCTTTCTTCATTAATGAGATGCAAATAGCAGCATGTGGTCCATGAGGGCCACTGAGAATAATCACATCTTTTTTGCTCATGAACTTTTTTGCCCAGAACTTCACCTTGATCTATAACAAGACATTTTTCCTGTGGAGGCTTGTCTTTAGAGAATGCGTTTCCACAACCCTGAACAGTGGAATTGGACACTATGATCCATCTACGAAATTCTCCTTCTCAACGGAATGGGTCGAATCATAGATGTAACGCTGGTCAGATCATGTCCATCTTCCCAGGATGTCGAGATTATCTTGGGAGGGATTTAGATCAGGTACCAAGAAGAATCCACTCATAATGAAAACTGTAAAATGCCCACAGGGGACTCAAGAGAAGTTATTGCATCTCTTATCCTGGCAATAATTGGGAACAAGTTAGATTTTCCTCAATTTAGACAGAGTTTGAATTATGAAATCAGAGAGAACATGGTCTGAATAATTTTTCTGTCTCTTTTTTAGGTGATCTGCTTTAGATGAGTCACTTAACCTCTCCGAACTTCTGCTACTGTATACATAAAATAGGGATTATCAGGGGTTTTGTAAAGTTTAATCAAGATAAAAGGTGTAAAATGCTGAGCACTTGGGCTGGCTCATAGTAGATGTTCAACTAATATTAATGATCGCTCTTCAAATGTCTTCTCTTCTCTGTAATAGAGGCCATTCTCCTATTGAATATTATGATTATTTTGAAATATACCAGAAAGAGAAAGTAAAGAACCAGGCTTGGAAGGGGAGAATCATTTTCAGACTGAGTATCATTCCTGCCAATTTGGAGATTAAACTTTCTTGGTGGTTTGAGAACATCAGCATGGTAAGATATTTACTTAGAAACCACAGAGAGAAATGGACTCTGCAGGGAGCCAGCTTGCTCAGCACTGCGTGGCACTGGGAATCTGCCTCCTGCCGACAGAGGGCAGCCAGAAATAAGCACGGTGGGTGGAGGTGGGGGCGTGTCAGCACCTTGGACAGGAAGCCAGCCAGTGGCACAGGTTTGTCAGCCAGGCGCTCGCTAGGCCTGGGTAATGGTCCGTGGCAGTCTTGTTAATGGCCTTAAGGTTTCACATATTTCTGTAATTATTTAATCATTTGGAAGTTTTGAGTTTCTAATTATTAGGAGCAAATTAAAATATCCTCTATAACTCAGTTTTCTCCGGGCCTTGAACCAGTGGTGCCTGGTTCTGTCGGGTTATCCTTCTGGTGAATGGTGGAAGACAGCAGTTGCAATCACCTTTCTTATCATTTCTCTATGTACTTTACCTCTAGGACTTCCTCTGTGCCACCAGGTGTTTCAGTCATCACACTGACGTGGCCGGTGATAAATGCCAGGTGCTCCTGTTTCTAAGCCCAGCCCCTTAGTCTAGGGGAAGACTCTCGGCCATAGCTGCATGTTAAAATCACCTCAAGAGCTCTTAAAATGCTGCAAGGTCCAATCCCAGGGAACATAATTTGTCTTTGTCTCGGGAGAGGCATGAGTATTAGTATTTCTTAAATGCTCCCCAGGTAATTCTTGTGTGCAACCAGGGTTGAGAAACGCTGGTCTAGAGATGGGCCTTTTAATCTCCTAATGTCCCCCCAGAGTTGATCTCAACTTCTTACCTGTGATTCTGTTGGGACACAGATTGAATCCCATTTCTAGCTTATCAATTTCCAGCATAGACATTGCCAAACACAACATACAACCTCACCTTCCCCAAATGTAGAGTGGAGATATATTTATCTAAAAGAAACTGCCTTATTTATCTCAAAAAGGTTATCACAGAATTAAAGAAGATAATGTGTAAATTGAAATTTTCAAATTAAAATAATTAGCATTAATAAACAATTGGAAGAGCGTAGAGAAACAAAAGGACCTGAATTCTGGTCCAGTCATTCTAGAGCTCATTTAGTGGAGTTAAGTGTGCACGTGCCCTGTGACCAGCAGTCTTACTCTTTTGTGTGTATAGATACATATCCCAGAAAACCTCAGGCCCAGGTTCATCAGAACACGGATAAAGATGTTTATAGCAGCATTGTTAGTGATGGCAGGGAGTTTTAGGCAACCAAGACATTTGTCACTAAAAAACTGACAAGCCGAATATAGACAATGCTTTTATGGAATGCAGTATAGAGATTAGAACAAAATGGGAACATAACACAGCAACAGGAGTAGAACTACAAAACTGAGTGATAAAGGAAAAAAGAAACAGCATGAAATCTGAAGCACACCACCACTTATGTACATTTAAAACAAATTTAGTCACAAAGCAATATTATAGACTTTTCATGGATACACTCATGTCCAAGGGCATTTACTAAACACAATATAGTAAGTGCTTATGGGGAAGGAACTAGAGAGTGGGGATGAAGGGAAAAAATAATGAAACAAAACCTAGAAAGAGCAGAACCTGAAACCGGCAGATGCTGATGGTTATATGCTGTGAACCAAGAAGCGTGATGGGGTTAGCTCTGCCCCTTCCAAGGGGGGAACAAGGGAGCAAGAGAGAGAGGGAGCCCTGACCGGCTTATGAGTGGAAGCAGGAGAATCTAGGAAGAAAAATAAGACCTTGGGAACGAGAAACGAGAACCAGGAACTTGCCCTGGGCTGGAAAGAAAACTCTAGTTTTATTGCTCCTTATAATGGATTGGGAAAGGAAATGAAAAAGCCTTGCCAGGTTAGAAATAAAGGTATTTACAAAAACTCTGAGACAGAGGCGAAGCACTTTAGAGGCTGGAGCTGAGAAATTGCACTTCTAGACCTAGAAGAAGGTTTTATGTTAGAGACTTGGGGATGTGGCTGCTGCCCCAGGTGGAAGATGGGTTCTGTTCCTCCTAACGTTCTGGGCAGCCTTGAGTTCCAGAACAAAGAAATTTTCAGAATTGGAATGGTATTTCCCCCACAATAGACTGACCCAGGACTAAGGTCTCCTTTTCAGACTTTTCCAGATACTGATCTAATCATCGAAGCATCCCACTAAGATCCACGCAACAAGCCTCTACCACATGCTAGGCAATGGGTGTGCAGAGAAGAGTGAGACGCGTGCCTAACTTCAAACAGGACGGACGTAGATGCTGAAGCATCCCTCACTGTGCCCTGAACACTGGGCCGGGGCTGTGCAGAACTTCTCTCCCTGACAGCAGGTACTCATTTACCTACAGAATAGAAACCCCAGTGATGTATCCATTGTCAACTCAGAAAAACACATGCCTTAGCAGGAAGCCTTTGCATCTGTGCTACTGATAAAGAGTAATGAACAGATTAATTAACATATTAAGGAATCATGTTTTGAGTTTGTTTTCTGCTAGGAGTCTAGGAAGAGCAATACAAATACCACCAAATGATAGTCGAGGACAACTTGTACATCAGATCAAACTTGTGTAGCAGCGATACAGATCTTGCTGTGGGTAAGTTTGATTGCACAGTTGTGGGGACCAAGGGGCTATGAAATCAAATTCAGATCCCCAAAAGTAAGACAGGGAGGCTGGTGCTTGGGGGAGCCACCCTGGATGACCCCCTGAAAGTCACAGTACAGTGGCTTTGAGAGCAATTATCTTGGTAGAACAGCTCTTACTTTGCATTTAAGATTGTCCTCCTGAAGAGGTCATGTGTAAATCAAATTTAATAAATCAAATTCCACACTTCATACCTTGGGGAGTCTCTCTCTTCAAAGGAAACTGTGAGTGAATCCCTTTTTAATAGAAGTAATCAGCTCTTCATTTATCTGATTTGTATGGTAGGATTTTTATATATCAGATTTTCTTAAAGTGACCAGCAGAGTCCGTCTTTCATCAGTGGTAGAAAACCCAACACGGGATGCTGTGAATAAAACAACAACAACAACAACAAAAATAACAAGTCATAGGCTCATGCAGTGAAGAGTTTAGTGGTGTACTGGCTTTGGACATGACTGGATTCAGGACCCAAATAATGACATAGGATTTGTTTTTTTCCATCTCTTAGATCTGCCTTCGCTTGGCTTTATGCTCAGGTGCTACCTGAGTGAAGCAGCTGCAGCATCTTATCCTGACAGCTTCAAGGCCAACAAGGAGGATGACTTGCTTTTCTTCCCAGCAGTCTCAGAATTGGCTCTGATTGAGTCATCTGCCCATCCCTGAACGGGTAAGGAGTGAGGGACTGATTAGCTCGGGCTGGTCACATGGGGCCCTCCAGAACCACATGGACTCGGAGTGGAGAAGGGGCACTTCTAAGGAGAAATCAGGCGGTTATCAGAAGAAACGGGCAATGATGCCAGGGGAAGGGGACAAAACCCCACTCTTCCCTCTCCCTCACCCCCATACCAATCCACTACCACGCTTGTCTGCCCCAGAAATATCTCCCAAGGAGTTGTCCGCACAGCGCTGGCATCAGAATCACGCCGGGTGCTTGTTAACATGCAGGTTTTAGGGTCCTACTTCAGAGGCAGTGAATTTCATTATCTTGGGGTGGTTCTCAGAATCTGCAATTTTAGATCCTTTCCCAGGCAATTTTTTTAAAAGCGTAGGCTGACATTTAAGAACCACTTCCCAAAGCCGTTCCATCCTTCCCGCTTCCCACAGTAACTCACCATTTCTCACCTGGGCTCTTCCAAATGCCTCCTCCCTGGTCTTTCCTCCTCAGTTTTCTCTCTGCCGGCGCGATCCCTTCCTGCAGCGCGTCTGCTTATGCCCATCACGTAACCTGGACTCCGACTGTGGCTTGCTCTCCAGCTTTCTGCTTCAGGAGGTCTCCTCCCCCACCCTGGATCCCCGCCAGCGTGGACGTCTCCCCCATGCACCCTCTAAACATCCCAGGTGCTTCCCCCAGGTCTACTCTACAGCACGTGATCTTCCCTCTGCCGCAGGCGTCCTCCCCCTTTTCTGTCAAACGCAAACTCCTGCGTTAAAGCCCAGTTCGACTGCCATCACCTCTGTGCCTCCCTGTCCAGTCCCTCCAGGGAGAATTGATGGCTCCCCCGACCCCTTCTTGTTCTCCTGCGGAATCCCAGTTCTGAATCTCTTTTACAGCCGTTTAGCACACTCCGTGGAACTTATGAATACACATGTCTGCTTTTCCTTCTGGTAATACTAAGGGGCTCAATACAATATTGCAGTGTTAAAAGCAAGCCTCTGGGAAAAGACAAACCAGGTTCTTATCCAGCTTGAGATATTTACCAGATGTGTGATCTTGGGCAAGTCACTTCACTTTCCTGAGCCTTAGCTTTGTAATTCATAACTGGGAATTTTCATACCTACTTTGCAGATTTGTGGAGGGGTTCAACCGAGATAACAAACAGAAATCTCTGAGCACAGTGCCTGGCAACATAAATAGTGCCTGATAAATGCTAAATGTGAAAAAATTAACCTTCGAGTCAGGGGAGGAAAACACTTCAATAGCATATATAGCTAAATGCGTATGTAATGCTAAGCAACTGTTCCTTAAAATCACATTATTCAAACTAAACTGTAATGTTGTGTGGGTCAAATATGGAAGGATGCAGATGGACTCAAGGCCTGAGATCATGTTCCCGGGTCTCTGACACCTTCATAACCCTCTTTATCTCCTCCTGAGCTTTGAGCAGCTTTCAGCCCACCCTTCTGAGATAACCACTTTCAGAACATGGAATGCCGATGTGAGGGTCCTGTGGCTGTCCTGGGTGTGATTTCTCTGGGCCAGGGAAATGTTTTGGCTCCACGAGAATGAGGAAGGCAGGCTACGGGTGCCTGGTGGTGGACAACCGGTTCAGAAGGGGCAGTGTTGAGCATACATAAATGAAAGCCATTAAAGCTGCCCGAAGTGACGAGATTGGTCCAGGAATCTGAATGAACTGATAAGTGTGGGAGAGATAAATATTTCATTTAAGTGAGCAGCAAGATAAATTTCAAGACATTTAGCTCCTCTTCTGATGACTGTTTCCTGTTTGCTTTATAATCTGTCTGAAATTGTCACTCCCTTTTATGACCACGCATCTTATACTTGACGTGCAAGACGATACACAAAAGGGATCACAAACAGACGTTGGGAAAAGCATGGACAGTCCAAGAAAAAGAAGACTGTAAATTCCTAGTTATCAGCAACGCCCACTGCAATGTAGCGGGCATGGGGAGTATTTACATGGTGTGTATTTGATGTATGACAAGAACTCAGCAAGGTGGCTGGTGCTTGTAGCTTTGTAGCTACCTACTAATGTTGATTTGTTTGTTTTCTTCCATCTATTTCGAAATTCAGTGGGTAAGGAATGAAGTATGTGCATGTGTGTGTGCGTGTACATGCAAGAGGATACAAGAAATGACTTCTGTGTCTTTGTGGATTGCTCAGAATTTAGAGGGTAGATCACAGTGCTACCCTGATTGTATTTGTCTAGCCAACACCTTAGATTCTGTTTGGAATGCAAGCCTGCTCCAGGTGTAGGAAATATGAAGTTTAACAAGAAAACACAGGACAAAATCCTTGCTTTCCAGGAGCTCACAGTTAGAATATAAAAATAGACAAGAAAACAAACAAAACATAAGATTAGTCTCCACTGAAGCCAGAGATTATGTCTTATGCATATTTGTTTCCCTAGAATGTTTGTTACATGACCTTCATGGGCCTTAGGTAGTCTTAGTTTTAGAGACCTGCCTTATTTGAGATAAAACATATTATAATACCACTGCTGCATTAAATATACAGCCAGCTCTCCATATATGTGAGTTTCGCTTCCCAAATCCCACCAATTGGGAGTTGAAAATATTTTTTTGGAAGGATGGTTGTGTCTATACTCAACACGTACAGACTTTTTTTTTTTTATCATTATTCCCTAAACAATATAGTACATCAACTATGTATTTAACATTTACATTGTATTAGTTATTATATTAGTAAGTAATCTGGAGATGATTTAAATTATATAGGAGGATGTGTCTAGGCTATACGCAAATACTACACCATTTTCGATAAGGGACTTGAGCATCCTTGGATTTTGGTATGGGGGTGAGATCCTGGAACCAATCCCCCATGGATACCAAAGAGAGTCTGTAATTTATGTAATATGAGAGTTGTGTTGAAAGGTGGTTGGTGGGTTGACACAGAGCTGTACTTTGGAGACTTTCAAGTAGATGTTGTTGATTTAATTTTGCAGTCCTTATATTTCGGAGACGATAATTATTTTTGTGTCTCAAATATTTTCAGGTACTCTAGAAAAGCTCATGAGTCCCAGGAAATGCTTTGATGTTGTCTAATAGATCACATGGCCCTGGAGACGTCACACAGTGCCTGGCACACAGTGGGTTCTTCATTCAAACATTTGATGAATGAATAAATTAATTAAGGGCATCGCATAATCAATAAATATCATGTGTTATAAAGGTCAGTTCCATGCAGCAAGAAACTTACAGCTCCAGATTCCATTCTAGTTCCCAATTCTGATCCCTTTGAAAGCAAAGTCCATTGGTCACTAAGGGATTGCGGTGGCTTGAGGCAATGATCTCCTCCCCATTGTAAAACTAACCAAAAAAGCCTGGCCCTAATGGAGTTTTAGCAAAAGAAGTGGAATGATCCAATATCCACAGAGTGAAGTCAAGCATTGTGGAGATAAGCAGGTACTTTTGTCTCAGTGCAAAAATGGGGTGAGGGGCGGGGGGCAATGGTGTAGTACAAAGTTGGAACACCTGAGGCGCTAGAGATAATGGTCCAGAGTGTGAGCTTTGAAGCCAGACTGCCTGGGTTTGGGTTCTGGCTCTCGTATTCTTGGATGTGTGCCACTGGGCAAATTACTTAGCTCCTCTCCAGTTTTTATTTATTTATTTATTATTTTAATCTGAAAAATGGGGAATAATTATAGAACCTATTCCATAAGGTCTTAGTGAGAATTAAATGAGTTTTGTAAAATGCTCATCACAGTGCCTGATGTGTGGTAGACATCCCCAAATTTTGGCTATTATTTTTTATTAGTTCTGGTGTTGTAAGAAATTATCCATATGATCCTGGACAAGTCTCTCATTTACTTACAATCCCCTGGTTTCCTCTCTTGAGTACCTTTCCTGACAAATCAGAGCCAGGTTGTAAAGATTGGAAGAGGTCACTAGACCTAGCAGAGTTAGCGAAAACCTAAGCCAGCTCATAGCAGCTCATACAAGCCTATCGTTAAACTTTCTGGAATTCTGTGTGCTGGTTATTAAAGACAGACATTAAAAAATTAATGGCTATAAATTTATAATTGATTATATTTATAAACAAAGGTAACAAATGCTCAAAAGTTATTAATTCTAATTATTTTAGTACATTTTACTATTATCCATGCTCTTGTAGTTATTTATTTATGTCTGTTGTATCTATATGGTAAAAATACTATATAGTGGTGTGCCACTGTGTGTCTCTTCTCAACTTCGGATTCAAAGCTGTTATTAATATGTTAGTACCTTGAAATGACTTATAGTAGGAGCATTTACACTGTGGAATTGGCAATTGCTACAAATATGGGCTTTTTTTTTCTACTGAAAAGCCAGTTGTTAATCATTTACCGGTATACTACTACTGCACAATTATCCATAAAATAGTCCTCCTAATTTCTGTCTTGCATGCATGGATTCATGATGCCATCTGGGTCCATCCAAAAATCTGGGCGGGACAGCTCTATACACTGAGCACAGTAGGAACATCCTGACATTCACCCAGCTGCGTACTATGTACTATCCTTGTACCAGCCTGCACTTAAGGACAGCACCAGCCACCTTGTCACATGCCTGTTGAGTTATAGTTGTCCACACACTCCTTTGTTGTACCAGCCTCACGACCCTGTGAGAAAGAGAGAATAGATTGTCCTATTGGACTGATTCTTCATGTGAATTTTGACAAAAAGTGGTTCTACACTTTTTCTACTGCAGTATGTGGAGTCATTGCCTTCTGTGTACAGGTAATCAACCAGTCCCTTCTGAGCGTCTCTTCTGTGCCAGCTCAGGCACTCTGCTAAGCACTTCGTGAAGGGATGGAAATGAGTGAGAGTATGACCTTGCCCTCAAGTAGTTCGTAATATAATTGGGAGACACACATAAATAAACAACTGCAGGAGACCATAATGTCCCCAGAGATGAGGCGGTTGTTGGGATCCAACAACTAAGAATGAATTTTCTGCAGGTGTGCAAATAGAGAGGATGGTTAGTGGAAGATGGCAGGTAGGAGGAGCTATGGGAAGATTTCAGGGCAGGAAGGGTATATCAGTCAAAGCTCTTAGTTGCAAACAACGTAAATCAGTCTTGGTTAGTTAACCAGAAAAGGAATTTAAGAGGAGATATTAAAAATCTTGGAGAATTTCTAGGAGGGTCTAGAGACTACGCACTCAGAGGTAACATCCCAAATCATACTTCAGGGCTAGTTCAGTGGAGTCACATGGCCATCCGACTGGGCATGGACAAGGCAGTTCATGACCATCTCTACCGATGCCAAGCATTGGACACTACCATTAGACTCCCTGCTGCTGATGTCTTTCACAATTGGATGTAGTCACCACCACTTCTACACAATGCCTGATTCTAGAAGTAACAAGCTTCTTTTTTAAAGCCTAGTGCAGACATGCCTGCTTGGTGAAGCCTAGATCACATCCCTGTGTCCTAGCTACAAGGGAAGCTGGGAAAAATCTAGCTTCTGTTAAAAGATTTAGAAGATGAGTGACCTTCCAAATGGTGTTCAAAGATCTAGTCAGCCCAAATAATGACACATGTCCATTACAGTGTGACCTTTGCCTGAGTTTTGCAGGAATTTTGGAAGTATGTCAGATTGACAAGATTTTGATAGGGTATAGGGTATAGGGTATACTGTACAAAGAGGACAGCGTATTCAAAGGAATCAGTGGCCTGAGGAACCTGGCACCTATAGGAAATATCAAATATTTCAGTCTGGTTAGGACAAAAGTCCTGTGTGTGTGTGTGTGTGTACATGAGAGGTGGTGGCCAGAGATGAGTTCACAAAAACAGTGAACTTCAGAATGAAGAACCTTGAATTCACGGTAAAAATTTAGGACTTTAAGACTTCATTTTGTAGATGATAGTGAACCATGGAAGAGTTTAAAACAGAAAAATAAC
>NW_012142523.1:3398707-3407875 GCF_000956105.1 Propithecus coquereli | reverse complement strand
CGTCTTTCTGTCGTCGGTGTCTCCCTACTTCCTGATGTATCAATTTTGTTTTTGTTTTAATTGATTAAACAATTTATTTTGCATAAAGGAAAAGTCATTTTCTCTGTCAGATAAAATTTAGACTTTATTAAGAGTTGCATCAAACTGGAGCTGGACATAGCTTTAATTATATTGAGTTCACTTCTGATTTCAAATAGGACCAAGGATAAATCTCTTTTCTTTTTATCTGAATCCATGACTTCCCAAAGGACTGATCTCTTTGATATTTCAGGATTTGACCTGGGAGCATGTTGGGCTGCAGCTTCGAATAGATTTGATCACTTTTGGATTAAACTCCAGCAGGGCTCCAAAGTTTGAGAACCATAAATCTTCACAAGCTTCTCTACTTTCCAGCTGTATTTCCTCAGCAAAATTCCAGAATGGAGCCAAGTGATTTATCTTTGTGTTTGGGGCTCTTCCAGATTCCAATATTTCCTGCCTTATCACATTGTCATTTGAATCTTGGCTGGTTTCTCATATTCCGGAAAGTTCTCTCTGTCTGTGGCAGACCTGAATCTCTATCCACTTTTATCGAAACATGATCCTTGCCTTCAGGTATGGAAGCTGCCATTACTTTCTGCTCATCTATAAAGGGCTCATTTCTCTCTGGAATTCAGTTTATCAAGGCTTCCTTACCTCTACTGCTCTTTGATATTTGCATAGTTTATGTTTTGTTTGTTTTTTCCTTGTTACCATGGGAGTATAGATCTTTTATATACTAACCAGAAAGAAATATGACCTCCACCTCCCCCTATTCTAGCTTGTTATCTTCCCTTGATGTTGAACTCTTTGGGTCTCTGCTTTGAGATGGAAGGAAGTCTATGACCCTGGACACCGGGAGATCACTCTCTTCCTGTTTATCAGTCACTGAGGAAAACCCCACTCTCATCCCCAGGTCTTCCTGCAAAGACTGATGCTACCTTGTTGCTGATGCCATGACATTGGCTTGGGAAGACACGCAACCTCTCAGTGATTTCAGCACATCCATTTTGTACACTTTCAGCTGCTTTCCCTTTATAATCCACAGATTCATTTATATATATT
The DNA here is from genome assembly GCF_000956105.1 of Propithecus coquereli. Taxonomy (NCBI): domain Eukaryota; kingdom Metazoa; phylum Chordata; class Mammalia; order Primates; family Indriidae; genus Propithecus; species Propithecus coquereli. Next base: position 3,406,792 of record NW_012142523.1, on the reverse strand, counting down.
TGAAATTTCCTCTTTTCTGATTGAGTTAGTTGTTAAATGCCCTATGGGAATTTTCTATTTAAAGAAAGCTTGTAATTAATCCTTTCATAATATGAATAATGAGAGTAACAAGTCACCTCCCACTCATACACACTCATCTCCATTCCAACTGTTGAGTATAACATTAAGAGCTTGGACATTAGAGTCAGATAGATCTGAAATCAAACCCTCTTCCAACCTCTTAGTACATGTGTGACCATAACTTCTATTTGCCTCAGTTCCATCATTTATTCAAATTGTTCTTATTGCTCTAAATATTTTTTCTTCCCATCTTCCCTAGTTAGATTCTACTCCTCCGTCTCATCTCAACTGAAGTGTCATTTCCCCAGAGAAGACATCCCTGATCTCCTTGAGGAGGTCCAACATGTCCATTTTATGTTCTCAGAGCCTCGGGTACCTTTTGCTTGTGGCAATTGCCACATAATAACTTTATATTTGTTTATGTTGATAATCTGTTTAGCATCTTCTTCCAGTGCACCATATAAGCTCTTCCTTACACGCAGGGGCCATGGGTGTCTTCCCAGTGCCTAGTCCTTGGCACAGAGTAGATGATCCATGAACAAGTTCTCATGCTGAGAGTACTGAAGCTTACCTCTAAGGGTTGTCAGGAGGGCTAAATGAGCTAAGGGTGTCTTAGTTTGGGCTTCCTCTGAAACAAGGATTTGGGTACTGAAGTTTATTTGACTGTTGATGCCTATCAGGATGGTGAAGGAGTACCAAAGGGAGGCAGTAGAGGGAAAAAATGCAGTAAAGGGTGCACTGATGAGTGGGTCACCACTGTAGGCAATGAGGGCTCAGCTCTGCTGGGGACGCTTTGGAAACTATGTAGAGCCGACTTCAGAATTTTCCAACTGAAGGGTGATGAAGCTTAGTTATTTGTTCACCCACTCCTGTGTTTCATTGCTTGGGGTTCTCTCCTGGAGCTTCATCGCTCAGGCATTCACTCTCCAGTCCCCAGAGAAGATCCTCAGGCAGAAAGGTCCAGGAAGCCAGAAGCTGTGTGTAAGAGAACTGTCTCAGAGGACCTCTGGAGTGGGGACACTTTAGTGACCACTACAAAGGGAAAGCTCTCTGTGCAATGCCTTCCCCCTATCTGTTGCAGCTGTGTCAACTCCAGCAGAACTGGGAGCAATTACAGAGCTGATGCCAGGGCCTCAGAGTGTGCCTTCTTTTAGCACTGACCAAAGAAATCAGGACGGGTGGACAGGCTTGCCCTGGGTCCAAGCTCCATTCTACCCTAGAGAGGCTTACCTCTCAAGCTGACCTTGGGGAGAGTTGGGGAACACCAGCAAGGCTGCCTTGGTGTGAGTTCTCTGAAGAGAGATGGGATATTGATCCAACCCTTGCCTGGGGTAGGGTTACACAGCATGTAGCTAAGGCAACACCCACTGTTTCCACAGAGCATCCCGCCCAGCTCAGTCCTGGTCCTGCACCTAGTAGATGCATCATAAATGCCTGCTGAACAAACACTGAATCCACCATACCGTACCAGAAGCAAAGCCATCATGGTGAAAATACACCAATATCTTAAAAGGTTAGTAGCAGGAGAGTGATTGATGACAATTAAAAAAACTCTGTTTCTTTGAGAGTTGGGATGGGATGATTCTAATTTCCAGAATATAAAATTAAGGTTTCTGTATTTTCACAATGAGATGAGGATTTCTAGAACATTTGTGCTGCCAAATTTTAGCTCTGATTTAAAACACCTTTATCACAAATAATGCTGGCTGAGCACAGCCTTTTTAGAATGTAGAGAGCTGATTCAGCCCTCCCTCCCCAAAAGGAGGTGGGGGAAAGGGAGGAAAGAGAGTTAGCGCTTTCTTTTTCTAGCTTTGCAAATACCAATGTTATTTCTCCATAACCATGCATGTGTCCTTGGTCATGGAGTTCACGTGTGTCTCTCTCTGACAACAGGAAAAGAAGGTCCCACCTTTTGCTTCCTGGTTTCTCTGCCGTTCCACCTCTGTGTGTCTCTGCCTCCTACCTGTCTCTCTCGGCAGCTCTTCTGTCAGTCTGTTCATCTGCCTGTCACTCCTCTCCTGCATCTCTCTTTCTCTCTTTCCCGCACCCTGGCATCGTTTCCTCTCTTCTCACGTCTGTTGGCGTCTTTCTGTCGTCGGTGTCTCCCTACTTCCTGTCTTCACTGTCTCCCTCTCCTCCCTGGTGTCTCTCTTCTCTCTCTCTCAAAATCACACACACACACAATTTCTTAAGACAAACACAAAAGTATTTTAAATTTTATCCAAAGAGGTGCGAAACATCTTCAATCTGCCTCCCTTTTGAAAAACAAAATGAAACAAAACAAAACAAGGGGGAAAAATCTAACGTGCTTTGCTTCCTCCTTCTGTGGTCCCGGGTGAAGCCCTCTGAGGACCTGTAGAAAAAGGTTCGCTGTTCCTTGTCTGGCCTTGACTGTCCACTTCAGTAGATGATGTTTTTTGGCATGCTCACTGTGTTCCAGGCTGTGGACCAAGTTGTAGGAGGTCCTTGAGTTGGGCAGCCTGAAAAGTCCACCCAGTGGCCAAACGGTCGGTCAAGCATGTCCTAGGCACTGTCTCACGGGGATGGGGCTCCCTAAAGGCCAAGACTTCTTCCCTCCACTCTGAGTGAGTCACAGCACAAATCAGAAGTGTTGGTTTGGGGCAAAATGCTGAGCGAGATGAGTTGTTTCAAATGAGTCGTGTTACCTGCGCCTGCCATTCTGCATCCAAGTCCAAGTTCTAACACCAACTAGCAAGTAGCAGGCAAATGCCTTTGCCCTGTGGTGCCCAGGTTTTCTCAACTGTAAAATGAGGATGACACCTACACTGAAGGGTTGTTTTTAGGATTTGATGAGCTAATGGATGTGAAGCTGTCAGCATGGAGCTTTGAGCTGAACCGCAGGTACAACGGGGAAGACGATACCGCCTTGTCTACTGCACACAATTGTTTTGAGTGTTAAATGAGTGACAATGAAAAATCTGCTTGACAAAAAGAGTACCAGGCACTACATAAAGTTGATTCTTATTTTTAAGGAAAAAATGTTAATAGCTAACAGTTATTGAGCACCAACAATAATACATTGTAAAAACCCTCTGAGGTGGGGATTATATCTATTTTACAGACGAGAAAATGAAGGCTCAGAGAGGTTAAATGATGATTGAGACACACATGAAAAATAATAAAATTTCTTTATTAAGTGCTTACCATGTGCCAGACACCATACTAAGGCTCTTACATGCATTATCTTATTTAATTTCGCGATTGCGTGACACAACTATTATCTCCACTTTTTTTGGTTTTGTTTCTTAGATGAGAAAACTAAAGTTTAGAGAAGTTAAGTAATTTGTCCAAGCTCATGTGGACAGAGGCAGAATCTGTCAGATGTCAAAACTTGTTCTGGAAACTTCTCGCTGTCCTGTCTCACAGCTGCTAAAGGGCAAAGCCTGGCTCAAGCCCGGGTCCTTCTGGGGCCGTGCTCTATTCATTTCACAGCATGTTGCACGGGCCAAGCAGGTGTGTGTCTGGGGGGCTCATGGCGTCCAGGTCAGTGGTCACCTCGCCTCTGCTGCAGGAATTGGGGGTACAGCAGTTCTCTTCCTGTTCTTTCTCCTTCCCTATTCCTCTTCTCCTTTCCTTCCTCTCCACATGCCTCCTCCTATTCTTCCCTCGTTTCTTTCTCTTCCCCTCCCCTCTTTAACCTCCTCTGACCTCTCCCTCCCTCCTCTTCCTCTTCTTCCCCTCTGCTTCCTCTGGCTTTTCCTCTCTCCATCCACCTTTGTTCACTCTCCTTTCCACGTCTCCTCCTGATTTCTCCCCTCCCCTTCCTCCTCCTGCATCGCCCCCTCCCATGTACTCAACCCCTCCTCCCTCTCCTCTTGCACTAACTGGAAGCCTAAAGAGCCTGCTGCCTGCCGTTACCATGGAAACGCCGCAGCCGGTGTTGCAGCCTTTTCCTGGATCTCTGCTGGCCAAAGACCAATAAGAAAAGCCTAATGAAGTGGCCCCAGCATGTCCTTCCTCTCCTCTCCCTCCCAGAGACCTCAGGAGCCTCCTGCACTCTCCCAAAGCCTGAGCCAGCCATCCCTGGAGAGGTTAAGGGCAGAGACGTGCAGGGTTATGGAGAGGTCATGGCAGCCTTGGGCATGGGTTGGGCAGCAGTCCCCTCCACTAGCACCATCAGCCCACCCTCAAAAGACTCTGCTGAGCACCTTTGCACATGTTACAGTGTAAAAAGAATCACCTCAACACCCAACTGCATACAGAGGTCTCCATGAAGCTGATTTGTGGCACCCCACACCCTCCATCAGCTAAGTGTCAAGTTGTGATTGACCAAATGCTTTATTTGCCAGGCACTTGGTCTTGGTGAAAATCGCAGACAGAACACAGGGGATCTATGCTTGGTTCTTGCTCTTGCTGGGAGGTGACTGGGAGCTTCCCACTGTACCTGTCACTCGGAGAGCTCTCATTTACCCTACGAGGCTCCAGGGTACTGTGAGGACTGCAGGAGTGCTAGCAGCTTTGCCCTCCTGTGTCCCTGCAGGAAAGCCCTGTCCATAGACTTGTTCTTCTCCAGGGAAAAGCACTTTCGACTTGGGCTTGTTCTCTGCATCTGCTGGAGCCACTCACCAGGGCAGGAAAACTCAAAAGGCCTTGGCCTCCTTATCCCTCCTCTCATCCTTGAGTCCTCTGTGTCTTCATTATTTCAGTTTCAATTTAGAGAACATATTTAGATCACCAATCATGTACAGGAACGCACTGGGCAGTATAAAGCCCACCTTTAAAACCAAATGCTTGACTTTTGCAAAGCAGCAAACTCACATTATCCTCTCCTGTGCCTCCTCCATCAGACTGGAGAAGGCCCAGTCCATCCCCTGCGCTGGGACCATATCTGCATTAGCAGGGTTTCCTATGGCAACAACCTCCACCCACTCCTGCCAAGTCTCAGTGCCTTGCAATAGCGAGCGTTTATTTCCTGCTCCTGTTATGTGAGGGGTGCCCGTCAGCAGTAGCTGTCCTTGGTCCTTCTGGGCTCTGCTGGGCCTGGCTTAGCTCCATGGGTCTCCTCTTGCTCTAGGACCTTGGCTGAATCATGCTGTGCTCATGGCAGAGGGCAGAAGCTCAAGGGACAAAGAGCTAAGCCAGCAAGCACAGATGTGGAGTGAGCCTCGTCTGCTGGCACATTATTGGGCAAAGCAAGTCCCGTGGCTCAGCCTCACATCAAAGGAGCGGGAAGTAGGGCGGCTCCCAGGGAAGCCAGGGAACAGGCAATTACAAACAGAGAACAGAAGCTGGTACAACGTCTAAACAACCCCAGACTGGAGTCAGCCTTTCTCTAGGACTCCTCTTTTTACTTCTGAACTATTACCTGAAAGAACAAAAGTGTGTCTGTGTGGCACGCCGGCCAAATATGGGTTGAAATCTGAGTTTTTCAGCTTACTAGCTGTGCGACCTCAGGCCAGGGAGTTGACCTCTCTGAACCTCAGTGTCTGCATTGGTAAAGTGGAGATAGTAACATAGATTGCTTGTGGTTGTCATGGGGATGAAATAGGATTATATAGTGCTAGGTACATGGTAGGCACTCAACAAATCACAGCTATTAACATTATTACTACATAGAAATGAATAAATTATTTTTTGTCAAAGTAACTAAGATATCACCTAGCTGTCTCCTGCTTTTTCCCACTTACCCAATCTTGGTCATAACTATTTGGCAGGTGATGTGAGGGAGCAATAATAATGGCAAATGTAAGAGTTAAATGGCACTTTGTGTGTGAGATCCTGTTTAAGGACTTTACATATTCCAACTCATTTAGTTCTCCCAAGCCTAGGAAATACTGGGGCTATTATCCACATCTTTTTTTTTTTTTGCTTTATTATATTTTATTTAAATTAGTAATTAGTACTTATATAACATCCTGAATCATGCAAGAACCTTACAAAAGGTTTGCTCTAACCCACATCTTAAAGGTGATGGGACTGAACCCAGAGGGACACGGAAGTTAAATGGCTTATTTGTAGTCACACAGCTTCCTTGTAGCAGAGCCAGGAATCGAACCCAAGCAATTCAGCTCAAAGCCCATGTTCTTGGCCACTGTGCTACAGCACCTCTTGACTTCAGCAGTGGGTATATAGACAGGGATGAGGAAGAGCTGTATGACTGGCTATTTTGTCGGGCTGAAAGGAAGTCTGGAGAGTGACCTGGATTCAATATCTATCTGGACATGAAATGAAGGAGCCACTGGAGGCCAGGGCAAGATGCAGAATCTGCGGGACAGTCCCTAGTCCCCCAGTGAGGAGTGTGATCCCAGGTGGGAGGCAAGGTGGCTTTCCTGGAGCTGAGTGTGCCTCTTTCTTTTCTTCCCTTCAAAAGCCCCAGGCTTTGCCTTCCAGCTAGGTCAGCTGCCCTTTGGGGGGCAGGCCTTAGAGATGCCAGTGTCTGACAATACTGTGACGTCTCTGTCCACGTCTGCAGGCAAGGCAGAGGATGGAAGCTCCTCTGGGAGGATCCTCACTGCCCTGTCCCAAGGCAGGGGAGAACATTGTCATCCCAGCAGACCCATGGTGGCTTTGACATCTGCAGCCACAGGAGAGCCGATGATCCTGCGGGTGGTACAGGTGCCCATCGGCTCCTGTTCTACCAAGAGCTGACTGCCAGCTTGCAGCCCTGGCACCTGAGGATAAGAGTGGCAGCAAACGTCTGCCTGAGTCCGGGCCTTAAAACGCAGCCAGCCCACATGCTCATGCCCATGGGACCTTTCACAGGGTGCTCTTGGATCCCGGTTTTGTTGACAGCAGAATTTCTTAACCTGCTGGCGTCCATGCTCTCATTATTTTTTGCCTCTTGATCTGGGCCTTTGTTTACTCAGCTCCTGGCCTGTTTATTAGCTTCAACTCTCAATGCCACATTCCCCCTTCAATGTAAAAACGGCCTGGGCTTCATGTGATTTAATTAATGCACATGGCTTTAGAGTTACCTTCCAGATCTAGCCCCAAGTATGACCTGCTTGGCCAGAGGCCTTGGGCTGGCCCAGGTGCCTTGTGGGCCAAACTCTGCTCTACCCTGAGTCAGGCAATGTCCTTGCATCTCTCCAAGGTCTCCTTTGGTGATGGGTGCCTTGGGAACAGGGCCTGGACTAGGTGACAGTTGATGTGGGAGGCACGTTAGCTCAAACTGGTGCTTTCACTGTGCCCACTGGTGCTTTTGCTGTGCCCACCTCACTCCCACCTCCAGGCTAGAAAGGACTTGGTTGGAAGGAATCCTCTAGATGTTCTCTGGCAGGAGATGTTCTTTTCTTGTTCTGTAGGCCCAGTTGTCAAGAGTATAGTCAGCACCTGCTCTTGCTTTGCTACCTGCCCAGCCCTCGAGCCATGAGGGCCCAGCCTCAAAGGCTGTCAGGAGCCCTTTGCCCACCACTCGGTAGGGTCTGCGAATCACCGTTGCCCTCACATCTGGTGTGCCCAGGGCCTAAGGGTATTTAGCCCCTGGGTCCCCAGGGAGGCATCAGGCTGTAGCCTCATAGTCTATACCTGAATGTGACTGCCCTGTGTCATCCCTTGGGGTCCTGATCATGCCCTGGGCCTTGCCGCCCAGCCCTAGAAGCCAGCCCAGTTGTTCAAGCCCCTTGTGTCTCTGTCTCATATACCTTTTGTCTTATGTACAAAATACATCATCTCTGTCACCTGTATATTGCTTCTGCTAGCCCTCACACTGACTAGATTGTCCTTTCAAACCTATGACTTGGATGCCCATCAGATGCCAGAAAATGCGGTCGTCTAGAGAACCCACCTAGAGCCCTTGAGTATGACATTAAATGAACCAGACTCCACCGGACTCCACCTCCTGAATTTAATGACATGGGTTGCGAGTTTCTTCCTCCAGGGGCCAGATCTCTTGTCCTCGATGATTTCTCCAAGAAAAGTCTCAGCAAGCTCTTCTCTCCCCAGCACGGGCTTTTGGAATCTTCACGGCCCTGCCAAGACATGCAGTTATATCATTTCCTTAGATGGGGCCTTTCTTGGCCTATTAAATTGTCAAATTTAACAAGAATGAGACATCAAGTTTCA
>NW_012142523.1:3398115-3398532 GCF_000956105.1 Propithecus coquereli | reverse complement strand
AACCTCAGTGTCTGCATTGGTAAAGTGGAGATAGTAACATAGATTGCTTGTGGTTGTCATGGGGATGAAATAGGATTATATAGTGCTAGGTACATAGTAGGCACTCAGTAAACCACAGCTATTAACATTATTACTACATAGAAATGAATAAATTATTTTTTGTCAAAATAACTAAGATATCACCTAGCTGTCTCCTGCTTTTTCCCACTTACCCAATCTGGGTCATAACAATTGGCCAAGTGATGTGAGGGAGCAATAATAATGGCAAATGTAAGAGTTAAATGCACTTTGTGTGTGAGATCCTGTTTAAGGACTTTACATATTCCAACTCATTTAGTTCTCCCAAGCCTAGGAAATACTGGGGCTATTATCCACATCTTTTTTTTTTTTTGCTTTATTATATTCTATTTAAATTAG
>NW_012142523.1:3393663-3395585 GCF_000956105.1 Propithecus coquereli | reverse complement strand
ATATGTAAGAGAATCCTCCTTCAATAATGTTTCTGATAGCAGAAAAAGATACGGGATTTGTTAAATAATTTCTGTTACATCTATACAAAGCAATACAGCACAGCTGTTAAAGAGCTTGTTACAGAGTAACATGCATTGATATGGAAAGATGTCCACACCATATTGCTGAGTAAAGAAGCAATTTGCATAATAGCTTGTGTAAGGTAATCCCGGTAAATAGATTTCATATATCTGTGTATTTGCGTGGGTGAGTATATGGACACATACATATATATGTATATGCACACACATATGCACGTATGTGCTTCAGGGAGATCACAGTCTAGCAGTGATGGCAGACACATACAACAAAATACAATTATGGAATTGCATGGTGTACTGGTCATTAAGGAAATGGGAGGAGTGGTCTAGGGAAGTCTTCCCAGAGTGACAGCTAAGTTGGGAGCTGAATCAAGGGGTTGGCAGGGGAAAATGCGGACATCCAGTAGAGGTGTCTGATAAGTGGTTGGGACTATGGGCCTCCAATCATAGCTATGACCTAGGCATAGTGAGCCTTCTGCTCTGACCACTGGGGTCGCTGGGCCCAAGCCACATTCATGCAGAAAACATCACTGAAATGAGTCACATAGATGGGCCATTGGGCAAAAGGTAGACTTGGGCAGGAACATTCATCTTCGGCCCCAAGCCCACTGTGGGAGGCAGAGAGACTCTGCCTTCTCTAAGTGACTTTCTGAGTTCTCCTTCCCTTGCCTGCCCTGCTGTGCCCTACAGCAAAATGACACTTGGTCACACGATCCATTTCGTAGTTAAACTTGCGCTTTATTAAAATTGCTCTGAATAACTCTGGGGGGAAAATTGTATCCGTCTCCATTCATCTTCAATGGCTTTTACACCTCACTCGACATAACTGTCTCCTTTGATTAAATCTCCATTAGGGCTCTGTTCCATATTCAGCAGCTCTATAAGCCAATTAACCCACCATTCCATAGGTTAGGACAAAGAGCAGTGCTTTTTCTTCCGAGAGAGAGAGAGAAGGAAGAGGAAGGGAGGGAGGAAGAGTGATAGAGGAAAGAGAGAGGCATCTCTCCTGCTGCGGCTGCAGTAATCAGTGTTTATCATTATACTCTCATCTCCCTCATTTAACCTAAAGGAAACGGGAGGGACGTTGCCAGCAAGATGCACAGTCAGACCTAGTTAGTCCGAGCTTGGCCCGTCCGTCATGCCAGACTCCACAGTTAACGAGATGCAATTTCTTAAACTGAATGGCATTTGGAGTGTTCAGACCTCTCAACCTCCTCCTCTCCTTGATCAGTCAGAATCCCCGAGGCTGTCGACCGCGAGGCTCAGCCCTCCAGACTGTGCCCACGTCTGCACGTTGGACGCTCATCTACACCAGCGCAAGTCTAGTGTAGTCTCATGGCCCTGTGCTGGGAGTTGATTGTCTACAAATCACCACTCTTCCCTTTGCCCATGAATTAGCTCCCTCATCTCCACTTACTGGGAGAGATTATAGGATTGACTTCTGTTTGGAGACTTAGCAGACATTCTAACCCTCTTTAAGGGCTGGAGCTCCTGTATGCCTCTGATTCCCGGCCTAGTTGTCAGGGGCCCTATCACCCGCCTGGTTCTGCTGGCTCCTTTCCCTGGGGGATGGACCCAGTTCCCTGTTCCTGGTCATGGGCTGGAGTTCTTTCCTTAAAGGACAGCATCTGCCCACATTTTGGTGTTGCCTGAAGCTGGAGAATCCAGTTGATTCTCAGTGCCCCATTGACTGCATGAACACCACTTATTTGGGGCCCTAAATGTCCCAACAGCCTGGATTCATGGCTGGGCTGAACGGAGTGTCCTTGAACAGGAACTCAAGTCAGGTGTGCTGAGGCCAAACACTAGTGATTAGGATGTAGTGGTTCAGAGTCAAAAGG
>NW_012142523.1:3387638-3389854 GCF_000956105.1 Propithecus coquereli | reverse complement strand
CACAATGTCGTTAAAGGATAAGTAATAAAACTGTGCCAGATGGAAGCTTATTACATACATTATTATCATTATTAAAGCCCAATGTAACTGTAACAATTATTTAGAACTTGACCAACAAAAGCTTTGTTAAAGAGGAGTATTTTACCAGTAACATTGTTTAGAATTGTCAGTGAATGGTAATAACAAAAAGCAGACTGACTCTTTGTTGGTTTTATTATTGTTTTTACAATTCTTTGTAGACAACATTCCCTCTATTTTCTGCACCTGGGGTGGACTGCTGCCCACGCCACCCTTAACGTGTTCTGGTTAGAGCGGTGGCTCTAATGCGAAGCACAGCTCAGTTTAAGCTCTGCGTAAGGGAGACCATTCCAACTGCTGAGCTCTGCAAGATGGAGTGGCCTGCCCCGGAAGGCAGTAAATCTCCTGTCACAAAAGGTGCTCAAGCATAAGATGGCCTTTAAGGTCCTTCCAACCTGGACACTCAGTGACTTCATGAATCAGGAATGGCAGAGCCTCCTTCAGTTGTTGGGAGAGGGTTGGGGACTTAGCTGTGGCTGGGGCTTGTGTTCGGCTATGTCCTGCACAGGCACAACCCCAAACTCTAGAGCCACCCCACCCACCCCCAAACCCCCACCCACAGCTCCTGCTTTTGCCAAGAAAGGCAGCACTGCTGGTGGCCAGACACCAGAAAATTCCTGACTGCTGGTCAGAGCGAAGGGAGACAGTTGGGGACTCCTGCAGGGCTGTCACAGGAAGATGTTTAGGTGGACTTGCCTAGATGTCGCCTCTTCTTTGACTTAAGTCCTTCCCTCTGTCCTGCCAGCCGAGGGAGGGCTGGTGTGTTCCCTGCTGTTTGCATCTCAGGGGGATAAAGCAATTTTGGAGAAGCAGTGTTGACCCTAAATTCCAGTTGTTCTTTAATCCCTCTGTGGCAGCCTCCCATTGTTTCTCTAGTACCAGGTACGTTATTAATGGATTATGTTTCAACAGGTAAATGTCTTTTTTTAAAATGCTTTTAATGATTCCAACCTGGATTTTCTTTCCGGAGATAGTATTTTCAAGGCTCTGGCTGTGAACATCAGCATACGGAGAATGGGTCATAAGCAAGGAAGCACCTCCACGTGCCTGCCTCATCCTAGGGAAACACACTCGTCTGCATATCCACTCAGCAAGCGTTTGCTGACACCTGCTCTGGGTCACAGGCAGTGCTGGGCATTGGATGTCCAGAGATGTGGAAGCAGCCTGGACTCTCAAGGCTCCCACAGCTCACCTAGGGGAGGCAGGCCTGCAAGCAAACGAAAGACCGCAGTGTAGGCTGACTGCAAGCTGATGAAGGCACCGATGGAGGTGGGGGAGGAAATGCTCCGGGAGCTCAGAGGATTGGTGAAGTTTGTTTTATTCACTTAAGCAAATGAAAATGGAGCCTGGATAGGTTCAGCAAAAGACACTTTAGAAGTCAAGAGAGATCTTGGTCACCAAGCGGATTGTGCTTGATCTTGTGCTACCCAGAGGTCTCTGGCTAGCTTATTGAACTCAACAATGAGAGAGATAATTTCCTTTTGCAAAAAAGCAAGTTTTCTAAATTTGCTGACCTTTCTAGTGATGACAGGTAGTGGTTGCTATTAGATATTTTCAAAAAAGTAAACATCTGTAATCTTCCCTTTGAAGGTAAAGGTGACATTTTTAGCAGTGAGTGAGAAAGGAACTGTTTTTCTGCAACAGGTTGGTTTACACAACAGAGCATTTTGAAATGGATGTTTGAAATGTTTCCACCATTATGTGATCTTATTGCTTAAAATATTGTCAGTGTGTCACTTATAAAAACTGTCATACCTGTGTTCTATAAAAATTTGGAAACAGAATTTTCTGAAGTGTTACAAATTTTTCGAAATGAAGAATTCTAGAGGATTTTGAACACGTGTTCACTATATAAAAATGCCATACCTTCTGATTTGTTTGTGAAAGCAACTGATTGACATGTAGAATATGGAAACCTACTAGACAAATGTCCACAGCATCCTCTGTATAACTGGCAGATGGAACTGAAGAATGAGTCTAACATGTAGAAAGTGCAGCCAATAATGTACATCTCCCACTTTGATCTCCATGTCTTTGGGATGCCACTCAGCCAAGTCACGAAAACCATGTACAAAGTAAATATACTTTCCACCTGACCTTCAAATGATTAGATCAAAAAGTGCTAAACTAAGATTGTA
>NW_012142523.1:3384168-3385241 GCF_000956105.1 Propithecus coquereli | reverse complement strand
TGGTTCAGGCCTGAGTCCATCCAGCTGCTTAGGATGGACCCACCAGTCCTTTCTGCCCTTCTTATGCTAGGGATAATGGGAGCAGAAGATGGCTTGCAAACTCTCCAAACTTCTCTGTCCTCTAACAAGCGGTATTGGGAAGATTTTTCCAGCTGTTTTTGTATAGAGGAGGGGCTTTAAGGGAGCCATAGGACCTAGAGGGCTGGTGGCAGCATCTGGGTGCATCTCCCTGAGCCTCCTAAAAGGGGTTGGGTAGAGGGCGCTGACATGGGCATCTGGAATCCTTCAGCCTAGTCCTCTGATCCCGTGGTGGTAGCCCAACACCTGTTCCCAGCCCAGCAGGTGTGTCTGTTCTCTCAGGGCGTCCCAGCCATGTTTCAGTCTCCCTTGATTCATGCAGACTTGCTTCTGAGGTGGGGGCTCTGCTCCTGGTTTTCTGGTCACCTCTGCTCTGCTCCAGATTTCATCTCGTGGATTGGGGCTCTTGAGACACTGAACATGTCTGCAGGTGAAGGCTTATGCATGACCCTTTCCCTGGGGCTGGGGAATTTCTGTCCCTTCACTGGGATAGCACAGAGGAACCCCTCTTCCATCTTAGTGTTTGCTTGCCCCCCACACCTTTCAGACTCGACGGATCCTGGATGTCATACGCTGGACCCCTGTGGCTCAAGTCAACCTCGTCCTGGGATCCATTTTGTCTGCTGTGGCTGCACATGAAACCAGGGAGCTCAGAGGAAGCTTCAGTACAAATACAGCTTCTGGAATGAAGGAGATGACTGTCTCCATGCCAAACCTTTATGTACCCCATGTGGAGGGTAGGTGGTATCCAGCCTGGGGTTCCCCAGGAGGAGCAATGCTGCATCACACACGGTGAAGGTGGTGGGAGGTGGGAGGTGGGGGCAGGGTTGCACAGCATTTTGCAACAACACGTTCCTAACTTTCCATCTCAGGTCTGCTGCACACCAGCTGCATGATTCAGGGAAAGTGAATTCATCCCTTTGAGCCACAGTATTCTCAGCCATAAAATGGGAAGAACAATATCTGCTTCATGGATATTGAGGATCAAATGAGAT
>NW_012142523.1:3299430-3380973 GCF_000956105.1 Propithecus coquereli | reverse complement strand
CGGCTATGTCCTGCACAGGCACAACCCCAAACTCTAGAGCCACCCCACCCACCCCCAAACCCCCACCCACAGCTCCTGCTTTTGCCAAGAAAGGCAGCACTGCTGGTGGCCAGACACCAGAAAATTCCTGACTGCTGGTCAGAGCGAAGGGAGACAGTTGGGGACTCCTGCAGGGCTGTCACAGGAAGATGTTTAGGTGGACTTGCCTAGATGTCGCCTCTTCTTTGACTTAAGTCCTTCCCTCTGTCCTGCCAGCCGAGGGAGGGCTGGTGTGTTCCCTGCTGTTTGCATCTCAGGGGGATAAAGCAATTTTGGAGAAGCAGTGTTGACCCTAAATTCCAGTTGTTCTTTAATCCCTCTGTGGCAGCCTCCCATTGTTTCTCTAGTACCAGGTACGTTATTAATGGATTATGTTTCAACAGGTAAATGTCTTTTTTTAAAATGCTTTTAATGATTCCAACCTGGATTTTCTTTCCGGAGATAGTATTTTCAAGGCTCTGGCTGTGAACATCAGCATACGGAGAATGGGTCATAAGCAAGGAAGCACTTCCACGTGCCTGCCTCATCCTAGGGAGGAAACACACTCGTCTGCATATCCACTCAGCAAGCGTTTGCTGACACCTGCTCTGGGTCACAGGCAGTGCTGGGCATTGGATGTCCAGAGATGTGGAAGCAGCCTGGACTCTCAAGGCTCCCACAGCTCACCTAGGGGAGGCAGGCCTGCAAGCAAACGAAAGACCGCAGTGCAGGCTGACTGCAAGCTGATGAATGCACCGATGGAGGTGGGGGAGGAAATGCTCTGGGAGCTCAGTGGATTGATGAAGTTTGTTTTATTCACTTAAGCAAATGAAAATGGAGCCTGGATAGGTTCAGCAAAAGACACTTTAGAAGTCAAGAGAGATTTTGGTCACCAAGCGGATTGTGCTTGATCTTGTGCTACCCAGAGGTCTCTGGCTAGCTTATTGAACTCAACAATGAGAGAGATAATTTCCTTTTGCAAAAAAGCAAGTTTTCTAAATTTGCTGACCTTTCTAGTGATGACAGGTAGTGGTTGCTATTAGATATTTTCAAAAAAGTAAACATCTGTAATCTTCCCTTTGAAGGTAAAGGTGACATTTTTAGCAGTGAGTGAGAAAGGAACTGTTTTTCTGCAACAGGTTGGTTTACACAAAAGAGCATTTTGAAATGGATGTTTGAAATGTTTCCACCATTATGTGATCTTATTGCTTAAAATATTGTCAGTGTGTCACTTATAAAAACTGTCATACCTGTGTTCTATAAAAGTTTGGAAACAGAATTTTCTGAAGTGTTACAAATTTTTCGAAATGAAGAATTCTAGAGGATTTTGAACACGTGTTCACTATATAAAAATGCCATACCTTCTGATTTGTTTGTGAAAGCAACTGATTGACATGTAGAATATGGAAACCTACTAGACAAATGTCCACAGCATCCTCTGTATAACTGGCAGATGGAACTGAAGAATGAGTCTAACATGTAGAAAGTGCAGCCAATAATGTACATCTCCCACTTTGATCTCCATGTCTTTGGGATGCCACTCAGCCAAGTCACGAAAACCATGTACAAAGTAAATATACTTTCCACCTGACCTTCAAATGATTAGATCAAAAAGTGCTAAACTAAGATTGTAAAAAATTACAAAGGATTTACAATGAACAATTACACTGCTCTCATTATTTTATTTAATGGTTCAAAAGTTTTTTACATACACTATAGCTTTCAACTTTATGCATTTTCGCCTTTAAAATTTTCTACTCGCTGTGCAAAATTTCCACAACACAGGTATGCAATTTGTAAATAAATAAATAAACATGTTTATGATGACCTTGCATTCTCAAAAGGTTTTTACTGATGGGGTGTTGACCATAAAATCGGGAAACTTCTCCTCTAGGCAATAGTGACACCCTAAAGGAAATTATTAAAGAACATATGAGAGTGACAGGACAGATTTGTGTCTTAGGTGCATTTCACGGCAGTGTGGAGAATGACTGGATCAGGGAGACCAGTGAAAAGGCTGCTTTGGTAACTCTAGCGCCATATGACGAAGGTCTGAATTAAGGCTGAGAAAGAGAGAAGGGAGAAGGAGCATTTCTGAAACAGCCCTTCCCCATCTGCTGTGCCTCCTAAGTCACGTTCTATTCATGCATCATATCTCAGTTACTGTCGACTACACCCGGAAGCATTCCCTGGCTTCCCCGGGCTGGCTTGGGTGCTTCTTCTTTGGGCTCCCACAGCACCTGTGCTGTTTTGCGGAGTAGCTCTTATCACACTGTTTTGCAATTATCTCTTGTCTGCGTGCCACTCTGTCCGCTAGAAGGCAGAGAGCTAATGTCTACCTTTTATTTCTGACTCATAGTAGGTGCTCTATCAATACTTCTTAATGAAAAATGTAGAATTTGACAACGCTGATTGGATGTTGAAGAAGTAAAGAGAGGTTGGAAATTTCAGAGATCAAATCCTTCAGAGATGTTATACTGGGCCCTTGGATACTTTTTCTTTGCCATCATGATGTTCTCAAAAATTTTTAATTAGTTGGCAACCTTTAAAAAATTTGGAGATTTTGGCCGGATGTGGTGGCTCACGCCTGTAATCCTAGCAACTCTGGGAGGCCGAGGTGGGAGGATCACTTGAGGTCAGGAGTTCGAGACCAGCCTGAGCAAGAGCAAGACCCCGTCTCTACTAAAAATAGAAAAAAATTAGCTGGGCAACTAGTAGAAAAAAAATTAGCAGGTGTGATGGTGTACACCTGTAGTCCCAGCTACTTGGGAGGCTGAGGCAGGAAAATCGCTTGAGCTCAGGAGTTTGAGGTTGCTGTGAGCTAGGCTGACCCTATGGCACTCTAGCCCGGGCAACAGAGTAAGACTTTGTCTCAATAATAATGATGATAATAATAATAATAATAAATTTGGAGATTTTGTATTAATATCTGGATTTCCAACTTCTTTCAAAAAAATCAGAAGAGCAGGCAAGACTGGGTCCATATTCGTATATGGCAGCACCAGCTGGAGTTGGCAAGCTGCTATCCCCTTTGGTTGGGGCAGGCACATTCTCCGGTAGCCCAGCACTCTCCATCCACTTGAGTTACTTTCCTCAGGCATTTTACTTAGTGATGCCTGAAGAGTGGCAATGCTTAATCCAAGAAAGAAAATGATTAAAAGGCAGGTGTACAGGTGCCTGTACAGGAAAATTTTATGGAAAGGGGGACCTTCTGATCCCTAAAAATTATCTTACAGAGATGATCACTTCTAGATCAGACAGACTGATCAGCCTCCCGGACAAGTGTTTTCCTTTTCATTGGTAACTAGCCCTCCCTCTCAGGGAGCCTCCAAAGCAAAAACTGCTTCCTCCTTCCTAAAGAGAGGTATGTTCATCTCTATCCTTCCTTCTGCCAAAGTGAGCTGGTCACTCTTTGAATCCTCTAGTGGCACTGGATCCTTGCTAACTCCATGCTTTCATCCCAAAATAAGAGAACCGAGATCAAGGAACAGAAGACTGTCTCCCTGCTCATTTTCCATTCCAAGAAAGTCAGTGTCCCAGTCCGGGCTTTCCAGAAAGCAGAGCTTGAGACCTAGGCTTAAGTGTACAAGTACTTAATTGGGGTCCATGATCCTAGAGAGAAGTAGAGGATGGGGGAGGGAAAGCAGGGAACGAGAGAGAGTCAACATAAGGATGTGTTATAAGGATGTGTTATTAAGCTGGCCACTGCCACGGGTGAGTAGTTGGTCCATCTCAAGATCATTGACAAGCCATAGAAAATGCATCTTAGGACTACCTGTGCAGGGACAGAAAGAGGGAGGGATTTATGCATCATCTTGTTACCCATTGGTCAAATTTGGCCCCACGGGGCATTAGCTCTGCCACACTTCTGGGCTGCATATACGTAAGTACCGAGCACATTCCCACAGCAGCCCACATTGCAGCGTCAACAGAGAACCTCAGGATGGGGGATGAGGCCTGAGGTAAGGTTCTCTTAAGCTGCCCCGTGTAAGGCTCATGAGAGTTCTGTGGGATGTCAGGATAAATGAGATCTCCTCCCTAGACTACCCTGTGATGGACAATAGGAGAGTCCACCTCATCCTAGCACAAGTGAACGTGTGCTGTTGCCCTTCCCATGTAAAGGTAAACTGCTTTTGATCATCCTTCCTGATCAATATCTGGAATAATTCATTTGACAAATTAATAATCACATACAAATACTAGATAATATGTTGATCTGCTCAGTAAGATACCACATGGCAGCTGTGAGTAGGGGTTCCACTTGGCCAAGTGTGTGGTACTTCACATTCATCTGCCAAGATCCATTTGATTCAGAACGCAGAATTGCAGAGAAAATCTTTAAGTCCTTTGTGGTGGCACTGATCGCTGCAATGCTTCCAAGAATGCAGGGTGGCACCAGATTTACTATTGTGATGGGGGAACTGGAGTCATATGTCAAGGTTTTTTAGGGGCAAGATAGACGGAGAGGTGACTAATGTGTGGATTCATGTATTTAACCGTAGAGGCTTCCACTTGGTCCTTCAGTGTATAGGCCAGAGGACCGAGGTGAGGGCTGTTTCAGCTGCCAAGTATATCTATTCCAGTTATACACTTGGGAACTGGGGAAACAATTACAGGGTAAGTCCGGGACCCAGGACACACTGGACCCTCTATGAGAGAGAGAGAGAGAGACTAAGACCAGAACTTCATTGATCACCTGCCTTCTAATACTCCTACTTTAACTGGAGGCCACGGCAATGTTTCAGATGGTGTGTTAGTATCACCTCAGTCTCCACATCCAAATAGTCATCTAAAGCTTGGCTATTTCCCTTCCCCTCAGTGCACAGATGCGCTGACAACTGGCCATAAGTCCTTGGGAACGGATCAGGAGTATATTTTCCGTGTTTAGGTAAAAAGCACTGTACCGTCCTTCTTCAAGGGGACCCAGTGTTTCCTTTAATTAATAGGCCCTGGATCCACGAACTTACTGGATCTAGAAACTGCACGAGGAAACTTGGAAACTTGATGTTTCCATGGCAGTGGAACAAAGTTATCAACCTTCTGCTCACAAGTTATTGATTTTTTAAAAAAATTATACAAATGAAGCCAAACATTGATTGTTTCTCCATTTATCTTTCCCCTGAAAAAAACCTTGATCTGTTAGACATCAGCACAGATCCCTGTGGGTCAAGGCGCACTGACTGCCAGGCTGGCCTTGCTGCCCTTCGTGGAATCACATTCAACATTCATCTCGCCTGTGATGGTTAAGTGTCGACACCTGGCCTCTGACATGCTGGGATCTCACCATCCCACTGACCCTGGGGATCCAAGTTCCCTGGCATCACCTCTCACTGTGACCCAGGCCTAAAGAGGAAAGCCACCACCGGGTGGCCGAGATGCAAACGCTGCTCTCACCACACGCATTCCGTATTGCTTTACTGGGGACATGGTCACGGGGTAGGTTCTTATTTGGCACATCGCTCGAACATTCTCATTTCCATGAGCCTTCTGACCCCTTTCTTGATACTGTGCCAAGGCAATTCCAGAATCTCCAGCTCATTTACTGCAGGCAACCATCATGTCCAAGCTTTCAGCAGACTTTTAGGAGGGACTCCACCTGTCCTTCCAGAATAGTGAACCCCAAGTCACAGGTGAGCTTCCCCATGTCCACAGATTCTCCCCATTCCTTATATAGTCTAACCCTCCCAGTCTAATACCTTTGAGATCTAATTCTACACACGTTCCCCAAATTCCTGCTTTACATATAATCTGGACCCCAATATTTCCTCCAGGAGCAGAGACTGCACTGACAGAAATTGTGCTGACCCTAGTTCTTAGTCTGAAGCCAACGGAGGGTGAGAAGGATGAGCTCCTGCCTCGGGGAAGTTATTGCAGGAATGTTCTCCCGAGACAAAGGGCAGGAGATAGTCTGCCAGCCCAGAGAGTGAAGGGGAGTCTGGAGGTTTAAGATTCTCAGGTTTGTCTAATCAAATGTGCTCACCCCACATCTCAAGCTTCCGTTCTTTTGCCATCGGGGCCTTGACTTTGACGTTGGAGCCCTGTGAAGACTGTGCATTCAATTTCCCTTGCAAACTGTCACTCTTTCAGTTAGATCTTGGTCGGGCTTTTGGCCCAGTCTGTCTCATGGCTGTAGGAAATGAAAGTCACTTCAAAGCTTCCATAGAAGTCTCTGGTTTTCACACTGTAGCTTGAATCTACAGTCGGAGACCTTGTATTCTTTATTCTCTTATTTCAAGGTGTTCAATGCAGTTAACAAAAGGCTGTGCCACTCTATAATCTGTACAATTATTATTGTCTCTATACATTCACATGCCACAGCCACCGTAACCCACACCTCTCCTTCCAACTGGCCTCTCGTCTGCACCAGCCTCAGGTGGAAGTCTTAGTTTCTGGGATGCCACTGGTCGTCAGGGGGCATAACCCCCGCACTTACCGCTGGCGCCAGGGTCCTGATTGCCATGTGACTGGCGAATGATCCAGCACTACAATGCCAACCTGAGGGTCAGCGTTCCAGGCCACCAAGGGAAACAACTGTCTTCCACTGGGATCCCTGAAAGCAGAGCTTGAGACAGAAGCTTATGTACATGTACTTTGTTGAGAATATGATCCCAGGGAGCAGAAGGAAGGGCAAGGGCATGAACGCAGGCGGGAGAGCGAGCCAATGCAAAGATGCTTTAACTTGGCTACAGCCACGATCATCTGGTTGCTCAATCCCACAAGACCATCTGAAAAGCCTTCTGAAATGTGTCTCAGACAATGCACCTATGGGTGGAAGGGGGACATTCATCTACTGATTGTTGTCACCCATTGGTCACAGGTTTGCCTCAAGGATGTTGATTCTTCTGCACCTCCAGGCTGTGCATGCGTGGGGTGCTGAGCAAGTTCCCCGCAGTGTCCCACACCAAGGCGTTATAGAGAGGCTGGAGGGAGGGAGTCAAGAGATGCATGGTGTGGTCTGAGTGAGGCACTGTCAATTTGTACCTGCGTAAAGCTGGCTGAAGCCTGTGCCTACCTGGTCCCAGCAGCAAGGACTAGAATCAGAGGCAGAGAAGTCCAGGAGGCTCTGGAGCAGAGCACAGAGGTGTCTGTACAGTCAGCTTGGCAGGGATGGGCATTAACTGAGCACCATCTAGAACTGATGGCTGTGCAGCAGGGAAGCATTGTCTCTCTACCCAGCTGAGTGAATCACCTTGAAAGGAAACATGCAGGGAAGGTGTGGGGGTTGCGTGTGTATGCGTGCATTGGTGTGCATTGCATTGTGTGCATGTGTTTGTGTATATGTACGTGTTTGTGTATACATATGTTTGTGATGGAGCAGTGAGGGCAGATGCAGAGGCCTTCAAAGATGTACTCGCCATGTGTCTGAAAGCCCAATCAGAAAGATGCCTACAGAGGGCTGCTCATTAAGGGAGCCCCATCTCCTAGTAACCGGATCACCCAGTGGAAGCTATTTAGCCAGCACAGGGAGAACCAGTCCTCATCTGCTGTTGCTGCTTTAAGAAGCCAAGGGATACTTTGCAGTTTTCCTCCCTCCCAGATCAATAATGGTAATTGGGAATAGAACTCGGCGGAGGAGCGGGGACAGAAGGTGGTCAGCTGTTGATACTGAATTCTTTGAAGTCTATTTCCTGGAAGGTGTTGGTAAGTCACGAGCTCATCTCCCTGCCTCCAGCCATGCAGTCGCTCAAGAAGCCAGTGGACCTCTGCTTTGTGCCAGACATAATGCTGGATTCTGCAGGGGGAGGACAGAGGCGGGTGTGATGGAAGAACAAGATGCGGCCCCATAGGAGGTATGAGCCCCGGACCACGGTCAGGAGGCACGGCTTGAGCTGGCACATGCTCTTGCTCTGGATCAACCATCCTTTCCTTGTGGGGCCTTAGGTACATCATTCTCCAATGTGGCTGCTGTTTTCTGATCTATAAATGAGGGCGTTGGGCTGGCTTGGCGTTTTTCACCCTTTGTTCCCCGTGGCACACGAGATGCAAGTTCTCGACACTCACGTCGTCGTAACAATCAGAGAGCTCCCAATCGCCGAGCACTTCCTTTGCTCAACATGTGCGCTGAGCGTGCTTCGCCCCTTATCTCATGCAACAGTCACAGCAACCTTCTGACGGAGGCTCTGTTATCGTCTCCATGTTGCAGAGGAGAAGCCTGAGACTAGTAAATTAAACAGTCCAAGGGCAGAAAGCCAGGAAGCACCACAAGTAGGATTCTTCAAATACAAGTCTGTCTGACCTCAGAGGCTCAAACATTTTAACGCTATGCTAGGCTGCGTGCCCGAGTTTTGCAAAGTTACTTGTGGTGTAATTGTGCAGTGTTCCTCAGTCTTCAAAAGCCCACTGCCCTTTTTGTTCCATGTAGAAATTTCACACTGCCCCCTGGGGATTCTGATATGTTCCCCTGAAGTGGAGTGCTGACTTGGTGAGAATTGTGGGCCAAACATCTCTAAAGTCCATTTGGAATCTAGTAACTCAAGGAGAGAGTGCACTAAGCACACTGTCCTTGATATGTAGAAGGTCTTTGATCCCTGGCGGCTCTAGTGGCCCGTTGCTGGCTGCCTCCCCAGTACTTCATCTCCCTTCCTTCTCATTAGAGCATCCCAAATCTCCCATTTGTCCATGTAGGGTGGATTTAACCCACGCCCAGTTCAGGAGTGGGCCCTGATTGGCTGACACCAATAACATGGTCTCATTCACATCTGCATTTCACATTCTCACAGCTGCAGCTGTTGGTTCAGGGATAGCCATGTGATCTGAATTGGTCCAATCAGAGAAAATCCCAGGATTTTGTTCAAAAATCTCATATTTGTAATAGTACTGAATATTATATATCAACAGGTATATCTAACATATCTAAAGGAAAGATCTGGAAACCATTGATGACACTATTTTCACCTGAATGGGAGGCAACAAACTCATGAGGAAATAATGGGGTGTTACAATTTGAATAGGCAGGAAAGATTTGGGGTGGCATCAAAAGATTTGGGGTGACATCCCTCTATGTCTCTGCCTCTGCCCTCTGGTCCTCCTTACAGCTGAGCCCGCTGGTCCCCTCATCTAAATGTGCAGTCCCCTCTCCTAAAGATCCCAGGCTGGTCTGAACCGAAAGCAGGAAACATATAAGAAGCTTTGGCTCCTCTTCACTCCCAGGGGCTGAGGAGTTAGGGGGTAGGGAGCAATGGCTGCTCTTATTCTCAGGTCACATTTCCATGGACTCAGGGACCCAGAGCTGAGCCAGAGCCCTTGGAATGTTGCCAGAATCACAGGCCGTTTCCTCTGGAGACCCCAAGGTCCCTGCCATAGTTAATCACTCCCCACACCACCACCACCACAATGGACAACTGAGCTTCAGCTTGGAGCCCCCTTGAAATACGTTTCCAGGGATTTTCCCAGTTCCCCAGACCCTGAGATGACTGAGGCCTGGTCTTGCCTAAGGCCCTGACCTTGAACTGTTCCGAGTGCTTGCTGCCTATGAACTGACCTCCCTGCTGCATGAATGCTGCCTGGACATATCAGCAAGCCTGGCCCGGTGTTCCCGGGGCCTCCCTGAGGCTTGAATCGTGACTGGACATTACATCGCTATGCATCAAATTGTTGTTTTATCTTCTTCCCCAGCTCTGAACCTCCACCTCCCAGAGATTCTGTGTCCCCAACACCTGTGACCCCACACTCCCCCACCCAACCCGGCTCTGTTGTATTTCGCTGTGGATAAACAGGCCTGTGTCCCTGTGGTGGTGGGTGATAGGGACAGGTGTAACCTCCTAGGACTCACTGGGGTGCGGTGGGTTTGGGTATCTCTAGGCGAGAACATGGGCTGGTGCAGGAAGGAGAAACGCTTTGACAAGAGGGGATGGATGTGGGTTTGGGGAGCCGGGTAGGCCATGCGGGAGCAGGTCTGAGCTGGCAGCAATATTTCCTGTTCTCCTGGCTTTAAGACGATAAGCTTGAAACAGGGCCCAGCACAGTGGGCTCGAGTGCTTTATTTTTATTTTTTATTCCCAATCAACAATTGTGCAGCTTTTATTAGCAATCAGCGCTCTGGCAGGAGTGCTGATGGAAAGAGACCCAGTGGTGAGTCGGAGGGGTCAGCTCTCTGGCAGAGAGTCCGCTGACGTGAGGAGGAGCAGGAGGAGGAGGGAGAGCAGGGAAAGGGGGAGGAAGGGAGCAGGAGGAGAGGGACGAGGGGGATCAGGTGGAAGAGGAACAGGAAGAGGAGGAACAGGGGAAGGAGGAAGAGGTGGAGGGGGAGGAGGAGAAGCCCGAGGACTAGGAGGAACATTATTCCAAGAAGCTGAAGGAACCAGAGGCCTATGGGTGTCGCCAGGTCAGAAGCTCTGCGGGGGCCTGGGAGAGTGGGGTGGGGCTGCAGCAGCTCCGCCTTCGGGCCCACCCCGCTCCCACCCCCTGCCAGTCCCCTGGAGTCATAAGCAGTCATGACCTCAATGGGGACTCAGTTTCTCCTGAGGTCTGCAGCAGGGTGATGTTTCTAGAGTGATTCCTGTTCCTTTTCCCTGGGAAGGATGAAGGAGGATGGGCACATTTTGATTGGAGACGACAAAATCTTTTTAATGTATTTGAACTGGAAAAGCTCAAGGGTGAAGTGGACACACCCTCTTCATTGGGGCCTAGATTATGGCTTTAATCCTCAGTGAGTTGGTTAACTTTCTGTGCAGCCTTAAACAGATCCTAACTTTGGTTCCAGCCCGAGAACCGGCTACGTGGGGGTCTGAGCAGAAATTCAAACCCCTACTTTGTTGTAGAGCTGTTGAAAGAATGAGCCTGGGCTGAGGCCCACCTGGGTCTGAACCCTGGCTCTGCCCCTCACTAGCCTAGTGACCTTGCACAGATGACGTCACTTCTTTGACCCTCAGTCTCCTTATTAGGTAAATGGGGGATTAAGTAAGATCCAGGATCCAAGCTGGAAGAAAGGCCCTGGGCACCGATGCTTCAAAGACCAGCAGGGGTTCAGATCCCTGTTCAGGTACTTAGTGATGGTGTGACCTTGGACAGTCACATAATCTCCAGGCCTCAGTTTCCTCATCTGTAAAGTGGGGCTGATGATAATGGCACCTCATTCCCAGGGTCCTTGCGAGGGCTGAATGTCTATGAAGCACCTGGAATAGCGGCTGGCTCACAGTAAGCCCTATCGAGGTTAGCTGGGTTAGCAATCTCCTGATGTCATGCTTGGCATAGCAGGATATACTGTAGGTAGGACAGCAGCCATAACATCGTTAACTAAGATACTGTTGTCACCAAGACTGGGCAGGAAGGAAGTGGCCAGCTGTCCTCATTACAATGTCTAGTGGCAAAAAATGTTTGTGGTCCTGTGCCCGGGAGCCTTCCATCCCTGACTGTTAGAAATGAGATCTTGATAGAAATGCAGATTCTCAGGCTGCACTCCAGACCTACTGAATTAGAATCTGCATTTTAGCAAGTCTCCCAGGCAACTGTGTGGGTATATATTTTTGCAGCTCCGGCACTCTCTATGAGATGGTGCACTCCTCAGAACCCCCTTGATGCTCGCCAGGCAGCAGTCACCCTGCTCCATTGTCATTGCCCATTTACTTGTCTGTCTCCCCTACTAGCCTGTGGGCAACTTGAGGGCAAAATCTGTCTTTGTCCCCGTGGAGAGATGGCAAAGCATAGTAGTGAATGCACCGTCTTTGGGGCCGGACTGCCAGGCCTCCATCCTGGCTCTGCCACTTTCCAGCTGTGTCACTTTGCTCTGCCTCAGTTTCTTCGTGCATAAAAAGCAAAAATTAATAATATGTGTCTCACAGGGTCGTTGTGAAGCTGAAAGGATTAAATGAGTGCCAGGCACACAATGAGCATTCAGGACGAGTCCGCGCCTTGTACCGTACTTGCTTTTATTGTCGTTGCAGTCATTGTATCCCTAGTACATAGCTCAGTGCCAGGCACCCAGTGGACACTCCAGATACATTTATTACATAAACAAATGACCTCGGCTGGGTGCACATTAGTGTTTTCCACACCCTTGACATTGGCAAAGCTCTTTCGGTATCAAACATTGAACTCTGTTTCTGTTGTGTGACCTGAATTCCCGCGGGAAGATGACTGATTGGGAGCAGACTCAATGTCCCCTGAAAAACAACCTGCTGCATGGGGAAGGCCATGTTGGCCTCTGACTTCAGGGCCAGGTCAAGGGAAGAACAGGACTTTAAAAATATGGTGACTATGGTTTAGGGTGGCAGACCTTTAGAGTCAAGTAAGCACAATCCAGGAAAAACAAACGCTGCTCATTTATGTCTCAGGAGAAAGCATGTTTGACATCACTAATCGTCAGGGAAATGCAAATTAAAACCACAATGAGATGTCACTTTCCCCCTGTCAGAATGGCCATTACTAAAAAGTCAAGAAACCATAGATGCTGGCGTGGATGCAGAGAGAAAGGAACACTTACATACTGCTAGTGGGACTGCAAATTAGTACAACCTCTACGGAAAACAGTATGGTGATTCCTCAAAGAAATAAATGTAAATCTACCATTCAACCCAGCAGTCGTCTTGCTCTTAAACAAGATATTGTGCTTCTAAAATTTTGTTCTTTCTCACCCAGGATCAACAGCTGGAGGAGGAAAATGAGAATGTCTCCACAGGGAGTCCTTCGCTTCTTCCTCTTCTCCTTCTCAGAGTGGTTGGAGCGCAGATTTCCAATTCTGTGCCTTCCCAGGCAGCCCAGCCTCCGGGGACGTAGTGTCCAGTGTTAGGGATGGTGGAGCACGAGTACGTTGGTGGCCCCACCACTTCCCGGCAGAAACGGTGGCTACAGAGGGTTACTGAAAGTGTCTTGCAGTGGCGGAGGCCTATGCACGGGTGTCTGTACCCTTGGCTCATCCTGGCAAGCTCAGACCCTCTGCTACTCCTAACCTGAGTCGCTAGTTTTCCTAATAACTTTAAACTGAGGCTTCCTTGCTGTGTCCCCTACCTGG
This sequence comes from Propithecus coquereli, assembly GCF_000956105.1. NCBI lineage: Eukaryota > Metazoa > Chordata > Mammalia > Primates > Indriidae > Propithecus > Propithecus coquereli. The sequence goes on along the minus strand of NW_012142523.1, from coordinate 3,368,006 downwards.
CCGTGAGAGCTTGGGGATACTTATCCTATCTCATTAACTCCTGTGCTCCCAGAGTCCTGGACCAGGCCTGACGCACAGTTGGCGTCAGTGAACATCGACGTCAGTTGAATTTAGGAAGGCTCCACACCCTGAGAAGAGAGAGTACTTCTTGGAAATCACTGTGGGCTAAACCGAGGGGCAGGGACTGGAAGATTGGGATTCCAGGGTAATAATAACGGTAGTTACCATTTCCTGGGAGCCTCCACGTGCCAGCATCTGAGCTAGGCCCATAACAAGCATCACCTTTTGTCCCCACTTTACAGATGAGAAGCAAAGGCTTAGAGAAGTTAAGTAACTTGCTGAAAGTCAAACAATTCGATATGTGGGGGAGTCAAATGAGCGCATGTTTTCTTCCATTTCCTTCATCCACTCCACTAATGATAGCACTTGACCTGCAGACTAGGAATTAAAGTGGAAGTCAGGGGAAGGCTAACGTGAGAGGGCAGAATCTCTGTGTCTGAACCCCTGAGGTCAGTCGTGGGTAGAAGGCGCAGTCTTGTTGCAGATCTAGTGAGTGGAGGAACCATCAGCGGCTGGATGTGAGCTCACCGTGAGAACTCTCCAACAACGAAAGCAGGTCCCCGTGGAATCAAGGGATATTATTGCAGAACTTTTTTTTTTCTTCTTTTATTTCAGCATATTATGGGGGTACCGATGTTTAAGTTACGTGTGTTGCTCTTGGTTGCCCCCCCAAATCCGTGTTTCAAATATGTCCATCCTTCGGGTAGTGCGCATTGCGCTCCTTGTGTACACAAATACCGGTCCCTTCCTCCCTCCTCCTCCCTCTTCCCGCCCCCCTCCCCCCTCCCCAACATCCAATAGATGTTATTCTTATATGTGCATTTATGTGTTGATTAGTTAATACCAATTTGATGGTGAGTACAAATGGATCCCGTTCTTCTGCTCTTGTGATGCCCCACTTTGGATAATGGGCTTAAGTTTAATCCAGGAAAGTGTAAGAGGTGCTAGATCACTGTCGTTTCTTACGATTGAGTAATATTCCATTGTAAACATATACCAAATTTTGATAATGCACTCATGGATTGACGGGCACTTGGGTTGTTTCCACATTCTTGCAATAGTGAATTGTGCTGCCATAAACATTCGGGTGCAGCCACAAATCAGACCTCAACAAATTCAGAAAAATAGAAATTATACCGTGTACCTTCTCGGACCATAGTGGCTTAAAATTAGAGTTCAATTCCAACAGAAATACTCGCCACCTCACAAAGTCATGGAAATTAAACAATCTATTGTTGCCTAACTCCTGGGTCAAGGAGGAAATACAGAGGGAAATCAAGAACTTCTTCGAACTAAATGATAACAGAGAAACAAGCTATCAAAACCTGTGGGATACAGCAAAAGCATTTCTGAGAGGAAAACTAATAGCAATAAATGCTCATATCCAAAAAACAGAAAGATCAGAAACTGACAACCTAATGAACAGAATCAAGGACTTGGAAAAGGAAGAGCTAACCAACCCCAATCCAAATAGAAGAAAAGAAATAACTAAGATCAAAGCACAATTAAATGAAATTGAGAACAAGAGAACTATACGCAAGATCAACAAAACCAAAAGCTGGTTTTTTGAAAAGATAAACAAAATTGACACCCCACTGGCTAGATTGACTAAAATCCAAAGGGAAAGGTCCCTAATAAACTCAATCAAAAATGAAAAAGGAGAGATCACAACAGATGCCACGGAAATACAAAACATTATTTTTGATTACTACAAAAACCTATATGCCCAAAAACTATATAACGAGGAGGAAATGGACAAATTCCTGGAAACATATAACCTCCCTAAGTTCACCCAAGAGGTAACAGAATATCTGAATAGACCAATTTCAAGTTCAGAAATTGGAGCAGCAATCAAAAACCTCCCAAAACGTAAAAGCCCCGGACCAGATGGCTACACTCCAGAGTTTTACCAAACATTCAAAGATGAACTCACACCTATACTCCAGAAATTATTCCACAATATTGAGAAAGATGGCATCCTTCCTAACTCATTCTATGAAGCCAATATCACCTTGATACCAAAGCCAGGAAAGGAGACAACAAAAAAAGAAAACTACAGGCCAATATCCCTGATGAATATAGATGCAAAAATCCTCAACAAAATTTTAGCAAATAGAATTCAGCAGCACATCAAAAAAATAATTCACCATGACCAGGTGGGCTTTATTCCAGGGATGCAAGGCTGGTTTAACATACGCAAATCTATAAATGCAATTCGCCACATAAATAAAAACAAGAACAAAGACCATATTGCAGAACTTTTAATAAAAAATGTGTTCCAGGGAAGTCTCGATCTATCATATCACTGAAAACAAAAGTATGAAGAGGGTGATGGGAAATTCTGATGTTAAATAATTTGGGAAGCTGCATCCCATATTTCCTCTTGAAGATTCACAATGCTTATTAGCCTGTTAGATATTCAGAGACGTCCTGGGAAAAGAATGCTCTTCTGGCTTTTTATTTGACTAGTGAACAGTTTTTTCAAGTGACATTTTTTAATATCCCAAGGAAGTAATAGTCCACTGAACACATGGGGGAACTTCTACAGAAGTTTGGCCTGGAACGCATCCTCTGTGTTCCTCCTCACTCTGTGGTCGAGCGAGGATCCTGCGGAGCTCAGGGTAGAAAAGTCCCACTTAGCCCATTTGTAGGGGTTTCCTAAATTGGGCAGAGGTGCTACGCTCACAGGAGGAGGGGACACTGGAGGAAACGCTGCACGTCTTGCTGCATGTGGGCACCGCTCGCCTCCCAGCAGGGCCAGGCTGAGAGAGATGTTTTCCTTGGGTGCTTGAATTTTCCATCCTGCAATTATGTCTCAAGTCATAGATAACATTCACATCCATGTTTCACTCAAGATAAACCTAACATCATAATAATACAAAAGATTAATTCGTTGAGGGAAAAACAGAGGGAAAAAGGGCCTTGTAAAGGGGACTTCTATACCACACTCTGTCCTCAACACTGACATGTGAATATATGAGCAGTGCCCTTTAGTAGCTACTCGTCCATGCATGTCCACTGATACACCCACAGTGTGACCAACAGAGGTCCACTTTTAAAGCCCCTGACATCTGAGTCCAACTTACCCTTTAGGATTCACTGCAAACATTTCTCTCTGAGATCTTCCTTGACCACCTAGACATCACTAATTTTTCTATTCTATGATCATCTTAGAGGGTGTATCAGTCAGCTATAAACATAGTCATGCTGCATAACAACCAGCCCTAAAGAAAAAACTCAATGGCAAATAACAATAAGCATTTATTTTTTGCTCTAATGTCTACAGGCCATCTTGGGGGTGGCTGATCTAGGTTGGGTTTGGCTCTAGGTCATGGGCTTGGTTCAGATCTGCCTCACATGTTCTCACTCTTCTGGTGCCAGGAGGTCACTGTGGGTCTGTTCTTTAGGACAGGATGCCTCTGAAAGCCTGGGCTTAGACTTATAGGCTGTTACTGCCACCCATGTTCTGTTGGCCAAAGCAAGTTTCATGATGAAGCCCAAGATCTGTGCGGTGGAGATATGCACTTCTCCCATGGACGTTGAAGAGGAAGGAGCCAGTATTTGATGAACAATACATGATATACCACAGAAGGTTTATAGTCGTGTTCCTGATTTAGGCACTTGGTTCAGTACCTCCATACTCTTAGGAATTGTGTCTCCATGTCTGTCAGAGGTGGTAACATTGGAGATGAGTCTTGAAGAATTAGTTTCCTCAGACACCTCTGTGGTGCCTTATATTCACCATGACTGTACTCAAAGAAGGAATGTAATAAAAAGTGAAGTGCATGGGTGGGCTGGTCGGCATAGTCATGCATCCTGGCTCCACTGGTGCAAGGAAAGGGCCCCTAGCAAGCTCTTTATCACCTCTCAGTGTTGGAGTTTGTAGGAATCATAAATAATTGCACTCCTCTTCCTCAAAGTTCTGAACTAACCTACAATTATACTCAGGAGTTTGATAGGGCTGAGAATACTGACTTTCTAACTGGTAAAGCTTAATTTGATACCAGCTTGGACTAAAGCTAAAGTGGTTTTCTTGATACCTTCTTCCTCCTCTGCACCCTGGATTCCACCTGAGGGTATTTCTGGGTCTTCATGGTGGACTTTTGGCTAGATGCGTGGAAATAGTGGCCAGAAGAGAGGCCACATCTGGGAGGAACGTTTACACATTAGAGAAACAGGGACCAATGATGTCAGCCTCTTGCCACCTCAGCAATCATGCCAGTCTCCCCTCCACAGACATGAAGGAGGGAGCTAAGGGTACAAGGAGAGATAGAGCTGTCTCCTTCCTCCCCACTTCATCTGAGAGGGTAGTGTCTGTTGTATGGGCCAGCAGGAGGTGGGCAGGAGGGAAGAACGTCTCAGTGACCTGTGAAAGGGGACTGATATTATGTGGAAGGGCCCTCAGTCAGGACATGGGCCTCTTTATGTCCTTGCTGCAAATGGGCCATCAGGCCATCTCTAGCACAACCTGGAGCGCTCTTTCCTGTTGCCAAGTCCAGTTGAGGAACATCCTAACTCCACTCCCCTTCATCCCAAATCCCAGCCCCAGTCTTCCCTCACCTCCAGCAGAACCCAGGCATGGTGAGTCCACCTGCATGTTCTCGCTGCCTCCTGGGATGGAGCCCCTGCAGGACAGGAGGCTCTGATTCACTGTGTGGAATCAGGTGCTCTCACAATCTTCCCTCTCCTCGCGGAGGCCGCTTTGTTCTGCAGCCAGTCGGAAGCTAGAAATAAAGCCTGGTGGCTGGCCCATGAGGAGAGGCAGTGTGGCTAGGTGGACAGTAACTTTTCAGAGCTTATAAAAAGCTGCAAACTTGGCGGGGGGCTTTCACTCATTCCCCAAGGGCAAGACACTGTGCGAGATGGAGCTGGAGGGGACACTGAGGAAGGGAGCTTGTATTCGCTGAGGCCCATGGCATCATTATTTACAGTGCCACATCTGATCCTCCAGCAACACCATCTCTAGGCACTGGGGTTTAGGGCTTAAGAGCACAGACTCTGGAGCCAACTTTCAGGCTTCTTCACACACCAGTTGTGTGACCTTGGGCAGTTAGTGCTCATCTGTTGAATGGTGATAAAGGGGGGTATTGAGAGCACCGACCACACAGTGGTGCTGTGAGGATGGGGTGGTTAACAGATGCGGTGGGCAGCTGCCGAGATGGCTCCCAGTGACCACTGCCTCCAGGTACCCATGCCCTTGCTTCCAATGAAGAGAATATGGCAAAATTGACAGGATGTGTGTCGCGAGCTGCCCGAAGGAGATGCCCACACTGGAAGGAACCGTGGGGCCTCCATCCAGGTCCTCATCCTACAGCCCATGGGAACTGAATCCTGCCAAAACCACACATGAGAGCTTGGAAGCAGATCTTCCCCCAGTAGAGCCTTGAAATGGCTGCAGCCCCACCTGACGTCTTTGTTGTGGCGTGTGAGACTTTGCAACCGAGGACCCAGCTAAGCGATGCCCATATTCCTGACTCAGGGAAGCTGTGAGATAATAAAGCTTGTGGTTTGAAGCCACTATGTTTTAGGGTAATTTGTTAGACTATAATAGATAACTAACACAACACATTTATGATTCTTAGAGCACTACCTAGTATATGGTAAACGCTCAATAAACATTGACTCTCTTTGTTATTAATACCTCTATTACACAGATAAGAAAAATGAGGCTCTGAGTGACTCGCCCAGAGTGGCACAATAAATATGTGGCAGAGTAGGGTCTCTGCCCCTGTCCTGTCTGCTTCCAGAGTTAGCGCTCTCAAAGCAGCAGTGTTTGGAAGACCCAGATCCTGGAGGCGCCGAGCAGGAGCTGTTGAGGAACAGGGGCAGGTTTCCATGGGAAGCCTTGGAGAGGCAAATGACCCCCTACGGCTGCAGAGGGCCAGGCCCTGGGCTGGGGAAAGCCACGACCAGCCCTTTGGGGACCTCTACGTGGAGGGTGAGGACTAACTCCTGCACCAAGACTTAGCTAGGGGCTGGGCCTTTGCAGCATGTGGGAGAACCAACCCATGCCTGAGTCTGTTCCAAGGGTTTGGAAGATGCTATGCATAGAAATGGAGCTCTGGTCTCTTCTTGCCTTCTGTTATGGTTTGAATGTGCCCCCCCAGAAAGCATGTGCTGGAAACTTATCCCCAATGCAGCAGTGTTAGGACGTGGAGCCTAATGAGAGGTGTTTAGGTCATGAGGTCTCCACCCTCATGAATGGATTAAAGTCGACTATAAAAGGGCTGGAGGCTGCGAGTTTGATCTCTTGCTCTCTCACGTTCTCTCACCCTTCCACCTTCTGCGGTGGGATGACGCAGCAAGAAGGCCCCCACCAGATGCTGGCACCTTGATATTGGACTTCCTAGCCTCCAGAACTGTGACACATAAATTTCTTTATAAGTTACCCAGTCCTTGGTATTCTGTTATAGCAGCACAAAACGGACAAAGGCACTTTCTCTCATTCCCTTCAGGAGCTCATGAACAAGGAGCCTGAGATAAGTCCCACTCAGAGAAGCCCCATCTGTGCAAAGATGGCTTTTGTTCCTACCTTGTCATGGTACTGACAGTGATGATGAATCCCCTCAGCTGATTAGAGCGTGGTCATCACGACTAGGAACAGTGTGTCCTCTGAGCACAGAAGCTGCTGGGGGCATCAAAAGATCCCTCGGAATACACGGGCAACAGACACAGGGAGCCTGCAGAGAGGCAGGTGGCACAGCCCTGAGACGTGACATGAGGGGTGTGAAGCAGGACGGGGACAGATTCAAACTTCACCATATAGACACAAAGAACCAGATGCACAGGGGCCCACAGACCGCTGGCATTAAATACAGTATACCCCCAGACACACAGACACACCCACAGACACACGCACAGAAGGACGCATGCTCAGCTATTCAATGAGAAAAGATGCAAATGCTCAAATAAATGCCCAGATGTTAGGGAGGAACATTTATACCCCACAACTCATGTTTCCAAGGAGGGGAGGACTGTTCTATTGCACTGTCCAGGAGGGAAAAGTATGGAAGGGACTCTTCCTGCTTTGGTCCATCCCTTCATCCATTTCTCCCCAGAGAAGAGGTGAACTTACCTGATCAGTAAGTTTGGGAGAGGAGCTAACCGTGTTCAGCTTAGCCTCTCTTGGCTGCCCACAGAGGGGAAACGCCGTTCTCATCAGTCCTCCGGTACTGGGTCACCCCCGAGGGCTGGCTTTGCCCCTCTGGGAGTTGCCTGGTGTGACTGGTTCCAATGGCTGTGTCTAACTCATTGGTGAAGGATTTGCAATCCTATTTGGCTACAGATCTAAAGCGATGTTCTTTACTTGACTTTACCCAGTAATAGAGTCGACATTCCGACCTTCATCTCTGTGTCCTGGGTCTCATTTCTCCATTGGCTTCAAACTTAGAACTCACCATTCCAACACCAAACATTCCCACTGACAGGAAAAAACAGAAACATGGACAGATGTTCAAAGACACGAGCACAGGAACATAGGAGAGATGGTACATTTGCTCTCCTGAGTGGAGGGGAGATGGTTAGCAGAGCAGTTCTTGATGCTGGCTGGGTGTTAGAGTCACCTGGGAAGAGTTACAAATAGGTACTAATGCCTGGGCCACACTCCAGACAAGCTGACTCAGAACCTACTGGGTTAGGGCCTGGGTGGCAGTAAATTTTAAAGCTCCCCAGGTGATTCTGACAGGCAACCTCAGCCCCCAGCTCTCAGAGGCTCACATATACTTTTGCGTCCATGGGGAGCCTGGTTCCCATAGCCTAACCTGTCTGTCAGAGACCTCCTTCTGCCGTCACTTGCACATTCTGGGGATTCTGGTAGTGGCTGATGTCTGTGTACTAAGCAGCCAATTGCAGTTGCCTGTGGCTTCCGCTGTCCCAATTCTTCTAGCTCTTCTGATGGACCATGAGGGCTTTGTCACCACTCTTTATACAGAGGTCTTCTTGACCCTGCCTCGAGGTCCCCAACACACATGGATGCTCAGGCCAACGTGGACCTGCGGTATTTTGCCTCTTGCTCTCAGTCTGACTTCCTGCAGGCACCTCTGCTCAGCAGGCCCCCGGCAGTGCAGGTACATGGAATGCTGAGGAGAGAACTGGCCCCAGGGACAATGGCTCAGCAAACACCGCTCTTCCCATAGCCAGAGGCACTTTCCTTGTGATGGATGGAGGCCAAACTTCTCTGCCAGCAACAGAGAGGGCAAGGCCAGGCTGATGGCTGCAAAATGGGGAGGTTCGCTGGCATGGGACCTGCCTGGAGCTGCCCAGATCCGTCTCTGCTTCTCTCCATGCACTGGAGGAAAACTTTGACATTCCAACCAGGAATCTGGTCTTCTTCATCTGCCCCTTGCCCTAGGCCCAGGATTCTCACACATGTGTGCATCCAGACCACCTGGGAGCCTTGTTAAAGAACAGATTGATGGGCCTCATGTCCAGAGTTTCTGATTCAGTGGGTCTGGGGTGGGCCTGAGAATCTGCATTTCTGACAAGTTCCCAGATGCTGCTGCTGCTGCTGGTCCGGGGACCACAGTTTGAGAACCACTGCTATAGCCTGCTTGGTGTGTGTGTGTGTGTGTGTGTGTGTGTGTGTGTCTGTGTGTGTGTATTTCTTCTGTCCCCTGAAGATCAAGCAGGAAGGCACTTAGGTCACTTCGGCAACAACGATCACGATCAAGCTCCCTTATACTGACTCCTTACTATGAGTCTGGTGCCCTGCCGAGTGCTTTACACCAAATTCTCCCAACTGCTCTATAGGGAAGGTACTATTATGTCTCCTATTTTACAGATGGGGAAATTGAGGGGAGGTAACTGACCCAAGGTAACATGACACAGAGGTAATACTGGGACTGGAACCCAAGTCAGTCATGGTCTTAACATATTCATTCATTTATTCATTCACACATAATGGATGCATTTAATAAAAATATATTAAACATCTTCTATATTACTGACACTGTTCTAAGTCCTAATGATACAGCAATGAACAAGGCAGACCAGGCGGCTGCTCTCAGGTAGCTTAAATTCAAGAGGGGAGAGAGACAATAACTAGCATATTTAAAAAGTGCACGTGCCTTTTGATCAACTTTTCCTTTGTGCTCCACGATGGGGGAGGACTTGACTCAGAGTGCAGTCGGGGTTTTGGAGGAGGCTCTGGTGGGGGAGCAGTCCCTGTGGTCCTCAGCTCCCCCTCGATTCCCCCAGGCAAGGTCAATGGACAGGAGCCCCCAGTTCTTGGAAGCAGGGCAGAGCCTGGGGCAAGTCCAGCCTTGGGCTCAGCAGTTACCAGCCCCCACCCCCACACAACTCCTCCACTCAGAGAGCCCCTCAGTCCCTCCAGACTAGGGGAGGGAACTTTGTCCTTTGGTGAGCTGCAGTCCCGGTCATGGCAGTAGGGCTCAGTCTGGACAACGATCACCTGCTACTCCTTGTGCAGAGAGAATGGCCTATTGAGCTGCTTCATTGAACTCACTCACAGGGTGAGCAGGTGAGGCGCCTGCCATGTTGCTTATTTTAGGAAGCAGCCATCAGCCTAATCCTTAGACAGCTCGTATTGAATACCCATGCAGATGGCATGCTAAACCGTCTCCTATTGGCTGCACACACCGTCCTCACAGCCATCTTCCAGCTCTCCCCATCGCTTATCGATACATATCCTCGAGCTTACCCAGCACTGCCAATTGAACTCAGTGTCAGAAGTCTGCTGCTCAGGGGCTCTGTGGAAGCACTGAATGGATCTTGAACATCTCAATTTCTGCAGTCCCCAGCAGAGTGCCTGACACTTAGATTTCAGTGAATGTCGGATAGATGAATGGATAGATGGGTGGATGGGAGAGTGAATGAATGAGATAGCCCTGCCCCTTTGCCAAGCCCTGTTGCCCCCAGGCCTGTGCAGCTGCAGACACTCTCAACCCCCAATACACATGCTCAGCCTCATGATTCAGCCAGGCTGCCTGTGAGGGCCCAGTCCCACCAGCAGCAGGATCTGGGGTTAGCTCTGCTGCTCTCAGTGCGGTGTCTGGAGGAGGAGGAGGGGCTGTTTCTGAGTCCCCATGACCCCTGGGCACTGCTCCCCATCATCTGCTCTACCTCCTTCTCTCAGCTAAACCCTCTCAGTATGACTGCATGCCTGCCTCAGTTTCCCAATTGTTCATCAGTCCCCTGTGTGGACCAGAGCTTGTCTTGAATCCCCATCTGCTTTTCTCAGACCAAACCAGCCTGCCTGGATCTTTCCAGCTCCCTATCTCAGGGGCTGAACCCTGCCCCTGTAATTCCAGCAGCTGGCTGGTGGGAACGTCTGGAATCACTGGAATCTGTCACACTTCTCTTTATATGTACATTGCATCGTTATATTTAACACCTCCAGTCCAAGGCTGTTGTATTCCTTTAGACCACTGCATTGGGACCGATGGTCACCCTTTACCTGCCAAGTTAGGCACCCAAGACACACCCCCAATGGGTTCAACTTCTCCCCTGTTCTCGGTGGCCCACTGAGGCATTGGCCTCCCTGGGTATGGAGTCTACACAGGTCAAGCTATCCCTGTTTCTCATCTTCAGTTGTCTCCCTCTGGGCCTAGGAGGTGTGATGAGTGTCTCCTTTCCTCTTTCTGCTCACTCTGGGCCAAGCCCTTTGCCCACTACCCTGACCTTCCATCAGTCTGACATTTTAGCCATCTCCTCCACCACTTCCTTCCCTCCTCCACTGCAGCTTCCCACCAGACCCCTGAGGCCTCCCAGTGCAATAAGCCGTCTCAAACAAAAATCCAATCTTCCCTACCTCTAATGTATTCTTACTAATCTGCTCACAGGTGCTTTCGGCAATCCCAGTGAGAAAACTTGCTTTACGTATGTAAGCAGCAGCTAATGTGTTAGTTAACTGCCCCACTTCTTGTGTCAGGCAGCTAGGGTTCAAATCCTGGCTCTGCCATATCTAGTTGTATACCCTAAGGCACGGTAATGAACCTATCTGGGGACTGACCTCCCCATTTATAAAATGGGGATAATAATGGCAACTGCTCTTAGAGCTTTTGTGAGAATAAAATGAGTTAAAATATGCACAATGCTACCAAGATGATCTAGTGTATAATAAACACTCTATAAATGTTAAGTATTGTAGTATGCATACTCTAATTGTGATTGTAACCAAAGAGCTGTTTATTTCTCATCTATTCGAGATATAGTTAGGAAGAACCTACTACGTAGCAGGCTCTATGAAGCAGTCAGAGATGAATGAGATGTGCTCTGGAGCCCACCCAAAGGGTTTCGCACATGGTGCTACCTGGAGGTGTGTTGGGAGGTGTCGGTTATACCTTGTCCTTGAGGCAATCTTGAAGGTAGAGAGTCCCCTGGGCGTTGCGACAGGAGATCAGGCTGGAAGGGGAAGCTCCTCTCAACAGTGGATTAGGACGCACCATTCCCTGGGGCTCCAGGACTCATGACCCAACATGTCATGGTGCCCCAAGCAACAAGACACCTTGACTGGCAAGGGCCTGTGGGGACAACCTCACTGAGACATTGGTGCCACAAGTGGGACTGTGTAGTATGGAGCCTTCTGGGCCAGTGGACATCGGTGTGTGGGTCTTTGCCGTCCCAGGACGGGGCTCCCTTGCTCTCCAAGGTTTTCTTCCAAGGGGCACAGACACGTCCTCTCTCTGCTGTGCAGCCCCCGCCCGCACCCTCCTAGACAAAACACTGAAATGGGCTTTCTTTTATTTGTTCTTCATTTTCCTTGTCGAAGCTTCAGGCATTAGAGTTTTCATTCCTCTCAGAATTTAGTGGAAAAACTATGATGACTGCTTCCCTCTCTATTTTGTTCATCGTTTAAGTCAGATTGCTTCTCGGTGTTTACCTTTTCCCGGCCATTTTTTCCTGCCTTCTTGAGTCAGCCCACTTCTGTCTCCCCCTGCCACCTCTGCCCCTCAGTTCCCTTAATGGGCTGGTTCATCTTCAGGGGGCTCCCGAGAGAGGTTTGGAGAGTTCACTCTATCATGGGGTCGACGCCAGTCACCCAGCAAAACAATCGTAACTGCCAGTTGTGAGCTGCTACCTCCACTTATGCAGAAGGTAGAGGACATCAGACCACCCGAATAAACTCAGCAGAGAGGAAACAAACGTCTCAAAAGAGAGCTGCAAACGCTCGAGAACTTCATTATCCTGAGATGTCCCCCCTACCAGACAGCTGGTAGAAAACAGTAAAAGCCTGCAATGGCTCCATTGTCAGCAAATGACGCCTGCAGTCAAGGGTAGACCACCCTTTCTAAAAGTTCTTAATGGAAAGAAGAGAATAGGGTGGTAGTTTAAAGAAAAAGAGACTGAAAGAGGATTTTCGTTGTGTGGGAAGACCTGAGCCTGTCTGGAGATTGAGGAGCAGGATCCAGAGGAGAGGGAGACGTCAAAGGTGTGTGTGAGTGTGTGTGTGTGTGTGTGTGTGTGTGTGTGATCAATGGATGCGCTTCCTTGGGACGGGGGACAGGACCCGGGTGCATGTCCTAGAGGTTAGCTCTGGAGAGGGCAAAGGGAGGAGAGACACACTCTAGCAGAAAGCCCTGTCTATAGGCAACTGTCTGTGCCCCAGACACCATGCTGAGAACGTCACATGGGTTGTGTCCTTTCACACCTCAGACAGGCACTGTCATGTCCTCATTTCCAGATGAAAAACTCCAAGGTCAAGGAGGTTAAGTGACTTCCTCAAGGTCCCAGAGCTAAAAACGTATGACAAAGCCAGGACTTCAGAATTCATGTTCTCAACTGCTTTTGTATTTGTTTATATGTTGTGCTTCCTGCATAACAATAACAATCATTGCTCACATTATGCCGCTTGTACCCTATGCTCAGACACCGTGTTTTACATGTACTAACTCATTTACTCCCATAGCAGCTCTGTAGGGGGAAGGTATGACGCTCTTCCCATTTTGCCCACAATGTGATTTGCCCAAGGTCACATGACTGGTAAGAGGCACAACTTGCTCTTGACGCTGAGGACTGACAAGGGCCCAAGGCTTAATCCGTGCCTCACTGCCCTTTTCTTCCACAAAGGGAGCATGAGGTGAAGACTGGAGCAGAGGTGGGGAGTCGCCTGCAAGTGGCTCTGATGCCCCTGTGAAGGTGGAGGTGAGAGAATCCACTGGAGATGGGGGTGTGGATGAGGGGCCTGGGCTGGGGCAGAGGAGGGGGAAGAAGTGAGGAGAACCCACACTATGGAGTGTGAGCAGCACTAAAGGACAAAACAAAGAGTGGCAGCGAGGCAGAGCCAGGGGAAGCTGCCCCGATTGTCTCAGCTTGAAGTTCCCTTCAGAGTCCTCAGCAGAGAGCTGGGGGAGATGACGTCCCCATGCCCTGGTGCCCAGGGCCAGAGCCCGTGTGGTCCTGGGTCTCAGACTCAGAGAGCTGGTGGCCATCCTGGGAACCCTACCTTAGCTTTGGCCATCTGATGGGCAGAAGGGGCTCTGCACTGAGAAGACACCCCCACGGAGTTTAAGAGGCCATTAACTCAGGAGCCAGACCTCCAAGAATGTGTCCTTGGGGCAATATGGGTGGACTCACAGAAGGGGTGTTTGTCTGGCACAGTTGACCGCTGGTCCCCTCCAGCCTTGGGGATGCACCTGGGCATAGGCTTCTCAGTGAGAACAGTCCCAGGCGTTTTAAAACTCTGAATGCTTGAGGGTGCTGAGTCTGAAGTGTTCATGGTCTTTAAACTGAGAGGCCCTGATAAGAAAGGTCCAAAATTAGTCATACGGCTGTGGCCCTCCTCCCAGCTCCCGCCCCAGTGTCTTTCTGACTTAGCTCTTTCTCCAAGGGCTGCTTCCTGGGCTCCTGGACCCAACTGGTGCACCCTTTCATCTCTATCTCTGATGACTCGTCTCATTGGCCTTGGTGGCTCCATGACTTTCTGGAATCATGAACTAAACCTAGTTCAGAATTGGCCACTTTTTGGCCAGGGCCTGACCCACCTGTGCCGTGACTCAGCACAGTCATTGCACTTGGGACGCTCTTCCATCAGTGTCCAGTGTCCAAAGGATGATCAGCTGCGGGAGCGCCAAGAGGGGCTTGGGCAAAGTTCCATCCAAGAAGCCTGCGAAGTGCTCTTTGGACATCTGTGGACAGATGCGAGGGTGGCGACTACTTATTCATAGGTGTCCCCAGGGGTAAGAGCCTCGGGGGTTTTGCTCAGCTCTTGGCAGCGGGGAGGAGAGCAGAGCTCAGCCACGTCCCCCAAAAGAGCCAAAATGTAACGGCCAGAGGAAGCCGTGCACAGGGAGGCATCCAGAGAGCTCGGGGAGGAGCGGGGGTGTGGCTCATTAGAGCATCATCTTGCTCTGATAAGTTGTTAGTTAAAAGTTCACCTGGAGGGGCTTTTATTGCACCCCATTGAGAATTCCTTCCTCCTGCTAGGAGCGCAGATTGGGAAGGAAGAATTTTATAGATGGTGTAAATGGCTGAATGTTCTGAGTGTTAGTTATTCAAGCCTCACATAATTGTGCTCTTTGGACCTATAGAAACCCAACCCTTTGTTGGCTGCGTGGCAGCCACAAGAATAATGTTTGGGCAGAATTAGGGGATAAACACTGTAATGATAACAGCAGTAATAAGAACAGGTAGCAGTAATTTATGGAGCTTCTATATGCCAGGCGCTCTGTTTAGTGCTTGCAGTAGGCGGAATAATGGCTCCACAATATCCAGGTCCTAATCCCTGGAAATTGTGAATGTCACCTGATGTTGCAAAAGGGACTTCGCTGATGCAGTTAAATTAAGGATCTTTAAATGGGGAGATTATCCTGAACTATCTGGGTGGGCCCTAACTGTAACCACAAATGTCCCAGTAAGAGGAAGATTTGGCACAGAAGAGAACAAAATGTGACAGCAGAAGCAGAGTGGGAGTGATGTGGCTACAAGCCAAGGAATGCCACAGCCACCGGAAGCTGGAAGAGGAAAGGAGTGGATTGCCCCGGGAGCTTCCAGAAGGAACCAGCATGTCTGACAACCATTTCATTAATAGTCCCACAAGATCATTTCAACCCCCTGGACTCCAGGACTGTAAGAGAATAAATTTCTGTTGTTTAGAGTAATTAGTTATAGCAGCAATAGGAAATGAAACACATCACTCTAGATATAGCTCATTTCGTCCTCATCCACCCTATGGACTAGCTTCCATTATGGTTCCTATTTACAGATGAGGAATCTGTGGCTCAGAGGGGCTGAGCAGCTTGCTCCAGGGAGCAAGGGGGAGAGTCTGCCTGACTCTGGAGCTCGTGTCTTCACCATGGGATATAGGACGTGCAACCACAGCTGTGGTTGCAACCATTGGCTGTGGCAAAAGTGGCAAGGAAATCACACAGCCTCTGCAAGGCTGGGCTAAGAAATCACAGAGTTAAGATTGAGATTACTTCATGGAAGGTCCTTGGGCATGGACGCTGTCATCAGAAAAGCCCCCAGAAGAGAAGGAGGAGACACTGTTACAGGTGTCATAGCCAAGATGTTTCAGGAAGGGGGAGAAGTGGGTGGGAGTTAAGTTGTGCAGTAGAAATGGTGGGGGCTCAGCTATGGGGAAACAGAGGTAATTGAGGTGCCAGGAAGAGGGAGGCTGGGGGTAGAGGAGCTGATCCAGAATTTGCTACCCTTCAAAATCTCAGTGGGCACCCGTGTATGTTAAGCCAGTGTTAAAGGTGGTATCCCCAGAGAGCACCGCCTGGGGTGGGTGGGGTTGGGTGTGATTGCACTCCTTCGTGTCTTGTGGGCACAGGGCTTCTCGTCCGGGGGGTACTGCCCCACCACTGCCTGAGGGGCAGAGGAGGCAGGACACCACGTCAGTCCAAGACCTTGGTAAGGGGTGGAGCCAGCAAGGGCCAGTGGGGTGTTAGGGCCTGAGTTAAGTATTATGGGATTGAGGCCAAGGCTCTTGTCCCAAGAAAACCAAGGAACTGGGCCAGAAAACCAAGGCAGAACCCAGCTGCTTGGGCTGAGCCCCCCTCTGCAAGGGCTGGGAAAGCTTGTGACTCACTGTGCATGCAGATGGCCAGCACACATCCCAGGCCACCAGGCTCCCCCAGTGCTGGGCTCAGCCTGCTAGTGAGGGGCTGGGGCCAAGGTTCCTCGTGGCTTCCCAGTGATGCCTGCACTAGCTCTGAGGATGTTGCTGCAACAGAGTGGGACAGGAGGGAAGGTGGAGAGAAGGCAGCAGAGCTCCCACAGAATGAATGATGTGGACCATTCAGGAAGGTCTTGGGCATCGGTTCTCAAAATATGGTCCCAGACCAACAGCATCAGCATGGTTCCAACAGACACTTGGAAATTGTCACAAATGCAAATTCTCAGTTCCCACCTCACACCTACTGAATCAGAAACTGGGGTTGGAGCCCAACAAGCTGAGTTTTAACAAGCCCTCTATGTCTGCGGTCCCCAACCCCTAAGCCGAGGACCAGTACTGGTCTGTGGTCTGTTAAGAACAGGGCCACACAGCAGGAGTCGAGTGGCAAGCGAAGCTTCATCTGCACTAACAGCCGCTCCCCACTGCTTGCCATTTCCCCAGCCCCCAGGTCTGTGAAAAAATTGTCTTCCATGAAACTGGTCCCTGTTCTAAAAAGGTTGGGGACCACTGCTCTAGGTGACCCTGCTACCTACTGAAGTTTAAGAACCACTGGCCTAGACCACCACCTAGAGGATCACGGGGTCGCCCTAGGACCCACTGATTTTTTTTGCCTCCATCTCCTCCTTGAAGCCCCTACATCCTGTCCCCAGCCCTCTGGGAGCTGCTTCACATAAACAAGCCAGGTGCTGTGGGGGTTCCCTGAGGCCACTGGCTGGTCGGCTAAGAGAAGCGCCCAGGTCTGATGCCATTAATCACCCAGACCCCTCCCCTAGGATTGGGGTCATAGACTAATCCTTTGTGTTTTCTCCCCCTCCCCCACTCCATGCCACCCAAGTGGCAGATTTTCCAAAGATGCTCACAGCTGTATCCAAAGCAATCCTCTGCATAAAAGGAGGCTTTTTTTTTCTCCTTTCAGGGATGTGAATTTCTATCAACAGATGAGTATCTCCTTTCACTGGGGCTTTTGAATTATACAGGACTGTGGGAGGAGTTCAGGGAATCAGATATTAACTAGACCTTGAAATATATTTTTCCAAATGGATGCCTAGTCTTTATTTAAATAGAAAGCATTTCTGGCTAAATTTGGTGGCTCATTTGTAGGAAAACCAGCAAAAACCTGACTTCTGGGAGTCTCTATGATTTAAGCCATGTTAATATTAGCTACTGGTTGAATCACAGAAGGAGAAAATTGACAGATTCATTCTCTTGGGGGCAGGGAGGAGAGGGAGCTCCCGGCTGAGCCAGGAATCTGCCAGGGCTGCCTCTGGGTGATTAATGGCATCAGACCTGGGCGCTTTCCTTAGCCGACCAGCCAGTGGCCTCAGGGAACCCCCACAGCACCTGGCTTGTTTATGTGAAGCAGCTCCCAGAGGGCTGGGGACAGGATGTAGGGGCTTCAAGGAGGAGATGGAGGCAAAAAAACCCCACCACCATCTCCGTCTTCCCTCCCCAGAGGAGCTGCCGGTCTGCAGCCCCGTGCACCATGAAAAAATGATGACTTGACTTCATTAAAGCCTTGTCATCTTTCCCCCACTGACAGCTTGAAAAGAGCACTCTCGCCTGAGTAGAACGGGATTCCAGAGGCCACTGGGGGCAGAGAAATCACAGACTGAACTTTCAGAAAGAAAAATCCCTCTCTTCCTGTTAAGCAAATGCTGAATATGAAAATGAAGGGGAGGTGGGGAGGAAATTTCATCCCAGTTTCAGCAGTCCTGGAGCATGGACCGCAGCTGGCGTGGACTCAGTGTGTTCAGGCCAAGGAGACACCGCTAGGGTCGAGCCCCAACTCTGCCTCTAGGCAGGGCGGCATCTGGCTTTCTGAAACTTGATCCCGTCTGGCCTGTTTTGATCTGATTTCCCTCCAGACCACGTGGTTCAAGTTATTGATATGTACTGAGCATCTAGCAGGCCCCATGGTGGGCACAGCCACATGTGTGATGCCCTCTTTGGTAGTAGTGTCATGACCCTCATTTTAGAGAAGTAGAGGCTAGGAGGGGGAAAGATGGAGAATTTGTTCAAGGTGACCCTGTGATGGAACCACACTTAGAGTCCAGGGGCCTCTCTGACTCCAGGGGGTCCTTAGGTCATGGAGACATGGAAGGGAACTAGGAGAGCTTTGGTCTTGGATGGAAGCCCAGAGAGATCCAATGCCCTCCTGACGGCTGCCCAGCTCATGGTAAGGGGACCACAGGGGAACCCTGATCTTTGACTCATGGCCTGGTGATCTTCTCATTCATTCATTCATTCATTCAACTATCTAAAAGAGTAACTATTTTAAAAAATCTCAACTTCTAAAAAGATTTTTGTAAACATTGCTTATGGTTAAAAATAAGTCAAATAATACCAAAAAGTATATGATGGAAAAGAGCAGTCCCTGACCTACCTGATCATTTTAAACTCATTTGGGTACTTCTCCTGGCATTTACTTTAATTCTGTAGCTCTACATTTATGCTTATCCTTCTATTTTTTGATTTGTGGGAGGGGGGATTTAGCTCTTTCATAGCAGACGTCCCCACCTCACCCCAAGCCCATCCTCTGAATATAGTGCTGTCACTGTTTTCACTGAAATAGAGTTACTATAATTACATTTCCCTTCTTGAACAGTTGAGCAGTTTTTGATTTTTCTTAGAGTTAATAATTGCCTAGCTATTTCGCTTGCATATTTTTCTATGTATATATCCTTAAAGTTTTCCAAATTAACCAGATCTATCATCTACCTATCATTAGCTTTACAAAAATTCCATCATATCACACATTTTATCATTTCCTCCTTTTTTCTAGAGACCACCATTGTAAAGAATTCTTTCCTCTCACTTCCAGTTATACTGATTAATCTGTAGGCCTGTTGCACAGCTATCCTCCAGGGACTTCCTTTGTCCGTGTCCTGGGCTGGATCCACCATTTCTTGATTCTTCGTCTTCCTCTTTCTTAGATTATGCCCTAATTTTCCTGGAGCACATCATCCAGTCGTTTTTTAAGGAAGGGTGTATAAAAGGTAATTTTTCTGGGTCTTTTATGTCTGAAAATATTTTTATTTTATTGTCACAAAATTTCTAATTTGGTTGAGTATAAAATCCAAGGCTGAAAACAAGATTTTATTTCAAAATATGATAGCATTGCTTCATTGTCTTCTAGCTTCCAGTTCTGTTCTTGGGAAGTTAAATGCCATTCTGATTATAATTTTGCATGTAGTATTTTTTTTTTCCTCTCTTTGGAAACTTTTTGGATCTATTCTTTCTTCCTGGTGTTCTGAAACCTTATATAAATCTGGAAGTAGAAGATACCATCTAATTTCAGGAAATATTCTTTTTTTTTTTTTTGAGATAGGATCTCACTCTATTTCCCAAACTAGAGTGCATTGGCATCATCATAGCTCACAGCAACCTCAAATTCCTGGGCTCAGGCGATCCTGCTGCCTCAGCCTCCTGAGTAGCTGGAACTACAGATGTGTGCCATTTGCCTGGCTATTTTTTTCTATTTTTTGTAGAGATGGGGTCTCACTATGTTGCCCAGGCTGATTTAGAACTCCTGGCCTCAAGCCATCCTCCCACTTCGGCCTCCCAATGTGCTGGGATTACAGGTGTGAGCCACCACCATGCCAGCTCTCAGGAAATTTTCTTGAATCAATTCTTTGAGAATTTCTTCCTCTCTTTTTCTCTTTCTATTTATCTCTTTCTATTTCTCCTATTAATCAGATATTGGGTTTCTAAATTGGTTATCTAAACTCTTGCACTTTCTTCCACATTTTCCATCTCTGTCTTTTCTTCTGCTTTCTAACAGATTTCATTATCTTTATCCTACAAACCTTTTATTGAATACATTCATTTTTTTCCTCTTTTATTCTTAATTTCTAATGGTACTTTCTTGTTGCCTTATTGTTCCTTCTTTTATAAACCCTATTCTCCTATAATGAACAAATTTCTTCTCTTATAACTCAGAATGTACTAATTCCGTATCATTTTTAAGTTTTCTTTTGAGTCCTGCATTATCTCTATTTTCTTCAGTTGTTTGTTTTCCTGTTTTGATATTGGTGTTGCTTTATTATGTTTAATTTATTTTTTCTGTTTTGTGTTTGGGTCTTTTCTAAAGTGTCTACTAATCCTTCATTGTCCATTCATGAAACGAGCACTGCATAGGTGATCGAAATCTCTGAATATGGGCCGGGGCAGGGATGATTTCAAGGAATGGGTTTCACTTTGGGGCTGATCGTTTCGTGTGGAAATTCTCAAATGACAGTGTGCGAGTTCTTCTCTTTGGGGCTGTTCCGTTAACTGAAAAGAATCCTTCCATCCTTTTCCTCACTTGTGCAGTTTTGGCTTCTAAAGAGTTGGATGTGGGCCATGGGAGGGGGTGGCCAGGGGATATTACCTTTGCATGTGCAGGCTGTTAAAACACTTTCTAAATTGAGGTATAATTTATGTATAGCAAATATAAATGTAAAAATATTAATTGTACATTAGGTAAACTTTTATATTTCTACCATTCTGAAAGTTCCTTCATGCCTCATTTTTGTGCAGACTTTTAACTGATGCCTGTTTCCAGTCTCGTGCCTGGCTCCCAGAACCCGTGCCTGGTGCCCCCGAATCCTGATCCTCTCCCATTTTCCTTCTCCAGAGAATAACACCCTCCTCCCCATGGGTCTCACGGTAATTGGCAAGGCCCTGACTTTCCTGGCGTAAGCAAAGACATAATCCCACAGAACTGGAAGTTCAAAGGCAGGAAGTGCTCCAGGTGTGGTACAGATCAGTGGCTCAGCGATGCCATCTAGCATTCGGGTTCTTCAGGCTCTTTGCTGTGCTGTCCTCAGCATCTGACTCAAATGAGCTGGTTCCTGCACAGCCATAAAATTGTGCCAGTAGGAACCGAACTGTGCCTTCGCCACTCCTGTATGGTCATTGGACTGGCAGCACTGGTGCCACCCCAAAACTTGTCATATATGCAGAATCTCAAGTCCTGTCCCAGGCCTACTGATAAGAATTTGCATTTTAATAAGATCATCAGGTGATTCCTATAAATGTGAAAGTCTGAGAAGCGCTGGGCTATTATACTTCCATGTCTCCGTTCAACAAAAGAAAGCTAGAGAAAATCTCTCTCTACTAGGACTTTTTTTCTACCTGATTGGACTAACTTAGGACATGAGCCTACCCGCAGAGCCCCTATGAGCAGTCATGTGCTTATTGGCTCAGACCAATCATGATCCTTCCCTTAGGCCTGGAGATTAGGTCTTCCCTGGAAGCACAGGCTTTCTGGAAGAGGTATAGATGTTCTAACAAAAGCAGGGATCTGTTAGGAAGGAGGATGTTGAGTGGAATTGAAATTTCCGTGAACAACCTATACAATCCACAGGAGAGTTTGGCCACTGAATTTATAGACTTTAAATCTCTGTTTGCAACCCTGAGTTTTCCCCATGCCTGACGCAGTGCCTAGTGCCTGCAATCCCTCAACTCTCTGGGGGCCCTCGAGCAGAGCAAACCTGCTCTCTTCTCTCTGCTCTCATGGGTATCCAGCTCTGGGAGGATGTTCCAGTATAGCTTCTTTGTCCCTGATAAAGGTTACCTCTGTTTGCTTTGCATCTTGTAAAAATTGTTGAAGTCTGTTGTTTGTTGCTTTTTCTCTCCCTATTCTCTTTGTCCTCTAAAAAAATTCATTGTTGTCATTTTTGTGGGGTCTAGGGAAATAGAGGAAACAAACACGTGTGGTCAACCTACCATCTTTAACTGAAAGAATTCAACATGAACAGGAGAGATGATGAAATTGAGGCACTTAGAGGGAGGGTTTGCCAAGCAAACAGGGCAATCAGTTGTAGCTGGCCTGTGTGCTGATACCAGGCAAATAGTGTCACACCGTTGAGGCACAGAGCAGCAGTGTCAGGCTCAGAGCCTGAGGGGAGGGGCATGGCTGAGAGCAGGTACCTGAGCCCATGGGCATGACTCTGAAACTGGGCCAAGTGGGCACTGCCCCTGGTGCCCCAAATCACTGCATCTCGTGGCCAGGGCTCACCTCAGTCCACATCCTTGCCTTGATTGCCTCGAAACCACCATGCTTTCAAGTTGCTCCAACGAAAAGGGAATGTTTAAATAAATTGTGGTTATACCCGTGTAAGGAGGAAAATGAATCATCTATTAAAGTGACAATTTCTATAGCTACTAAGATGAAAAGATACACATGCTATATTGTTGAGGTGGTGGTGGGGGAAGCAGGTTTCAAAACAGGGGGTAGAGCACATTTCTACTTTTGTCAAATATCTGTTTGTAACCAGGATGTCTCAGACTTCATCAGCCTGTGAGGACATATTTCAGCTAATACCATAAATTCCGAAGGCTCCAAACCTTGGTGCTGCTTGGCTGCAGGAACAGAGCCTCCCCCAAGGGTCATCCTGCTGTTTCTGAGAGTACCCCAAGGCCCTGTCTGCTCACGTTGTCCTTCTGAGTAGGAGGCCGGCTCCATCAGCAGGGAGTGTTCCGAGACATCCGAGCTCCAAGGCCAGGCCATGGACGTGGAAGGGGAGGGCAGACATTCCTCACTGCTCCCTCTAAGGCTCACCTGCCTGGGCCTTGCTTGCTTTCCTGGGATCTTTTTTCCCTGGCGGTGGCTGATGGTGCAAATGCTCATTTCTCCTTCAGCAGACTGGGCAGGCCCTGTCTGATGGGCTCCAAGCAGACAACAGCATCCAGCACAACAGTTCAGCATCGGTTCATCCCTCCAGGGATGTGGGAGGGAGTTATGTGTTCAACGTTTTGTAACAAAAAGCCCATTCAAAGGGTCTTCCCAAATTAAATAGTCTACTCCTAAGGTCAATGCCAGTCCTTTCAGGACAGAAACTGACCATCCAAGTTAAAAAAACAAAATAAAAAAAAAAAACATCTTAGGTTGATAATTTCAGCTAGACATTTATTTATATATATATACATTTAGGGATGGAAAGTTTGCATAAAAATGTTAAAAAGAGTGGTTCTTTCAGAATAGTGGGATGAAGACTGATTTTCCTTCATTTTCCTTTGGCCTATCTGCTTTTTCCATAGTAAGCGTGTATTATTTGTAAAAAATTTTTTGAAGCTAAGAAAAAAAAAAGATGAAGCACGGGTTCCTGCCAGCAGATCCTTAATAAAGACTCTAAGTGCAGGGGTGTGGGGCCTGCCACTCATTGGCCTCGTGCCCCTGAGAGACGCCATTACCCTTACATTTCCCCCACTGTCAGCTTCGCCCCTAATTTCGGTGCATTATGACATCCCAGCAAATGTGGGTGCATTTTCAAGAAGGATTGGCGTTGGCAGATGTTTATTCTAAAATCTGAGCAGGAAAAGGGCCACTAAGATGGAAACAGCATTTTCTGACAGTGCCCTAGGCTTGTGTCCCTGCCCTGGGAAGAGCCACTACTGGTGGCCACCAAGCCCTAAGGAGAGGACCAATCCCAGTGAAGCCCAACTCAGGCAGGCTCAAGGCTGGGGATGACGTGGGAAGCAAAAGCAAAGCAGAGGTGGCCGGTGTGCCAGGAACAGAGGGGGCCTTGTTGGGGGTGACTAAGGGAGGCTGGAGGCAGAGTGCAGTGCTACGAAAGGCCCACAGGACCTGGGCATCAGAAACTGACAGAGCCCAGGTGGCCTTCATATAGTTGCCAGTTGGGGGCTGTAGCAGTGAGATCTCAGGACATGGCTGAAGGTGCCCCGATACTTATGATGAGCTCCCTTCTCCTAGTCCCTTTGTGACAGGACTTTCCTAGCCCTGTCACCCAGTGCCCCAGGCCCTTTGGCCCCTTGGGGTCTCACCCCTGCAAAGGGCAGCTGAAGGCAGCTTCCCAGCTCAGTGCTGGTTTCCAGAGAGGTCTGGACAGCCTCACCCTGCCAAGTTTTCCTGCTGCCCTTGGCTCTGTGCGAGGTGGGCAGAGCCTGGGTGTGTGGGACTCACATGGGACTGTGTCTGCCAGTTTCCTCCCCCCAGGCTTCCCCCACCATCCAAGTCCGTCTTCGCCAAGCCTCAGGCTGTTGCTAATCTATCTCATCCTGTTTGTGTGCAGGTGGTTTGGGGCTCAAGTGCAGTAGCTTTTGTGGATCCTTGTTAATTCTCTTTGCAGTGACTTGAGTCCATTGTTGTCTCATACCTTGTGGACTACGGCAGAGTGGTAGGAACCGATGAGATGTCCAGCAGTGGGTGATCCTAGAAGGTGCCTGGTGCTGTCTCCTCGGAGCAGGACCACAGCACAGCCTCGGGTGGGGATCAAGTGTCCATCCCCAGTGGAGAGACTGGCTGAGCTCAGGGTCCTGCTATTGGGCCAGGGGGCGGGGGTGCAGGACAAGTCTCCAGCCTTGTTGGGAATGGGGATGGGGATGTCAACCATGGACAAGACTCACAGGCAGAAGTGGGTCCTGCAGAGTCCTCAATGGCAATTACCTAGGATGGTAATTATGGGAAGGGGATTGTCTAGGAGTTGAGGTCCATCCAAGGGCTCAAATCTATCCAACATAATGAGGCAGGAGTCTTCTGGGATGCTCATGCCTCAGGATGAAGACATTAAGAGTGATTCCAATCTCTGTGTATGGCTGGGCCTGGGGCTTCCAATCTATTTTCAAACCTATGGACACCAGGCAGAGCTGAGTCATTTATTGAGAACTTACTATGTGCCAGACATGGTTCTAAGTGCTTCACACACATTAAATCATGTAATTCCACACCTACCTCACAGGATAAGGAATGTTATTATTCTCATTTAATAGGCTGTAGAGGAAACAGGCTGTAGAAATGGTAAAGAAAATAATTTCAAAGTGATTACAGATGAATAGACAGTCCCATCGTGTACCTCATAGTACCCCCTCCTCTCTCTCTTTTTCTCTCTCTCTCCTTTCTTCTCTCTCACTTGCCCAGACCTGGTGCTAATGCGATGGAATGGCTCACCCTGGGGTAGCAGGGCCAGTGGTGCCCCAGATCCTCCTCTCCGCACTCACCATGCCCTTCCCTGCTAACAGTTGTCTTCCGCAAGCACCTGCCCCTGTGCCTGCTGGCGGTCTCCACGTGCAGCACGCTCAACCAGAGGGTAGGACTGCCAGGGAATTAACACTCCTGGGAACGGCCCTCAACCAGCCGCTGGAAAGGATTAGCACACAAATAACCAGCTTGTCGCCCTCCGTTGTGACAATTCTGAGCATGTCCTACACAGTCTCCCAGAGTTTCCCTGCAGCGCTGAGTCCCAGTTGCCCATATTGGAGACCCGCGCTGGCTTCCTTTCCTTCCCTGTTTTCCTCCCCACTGCCTGGAATCGCCTGCCGTATAAACCACCTGCACTCCTGTCCTTGTCTCAAGGTCTGGTTCTGGGGTGACCCAGCCCCATCCATCTGCCCTTCACAGGCCTGCCCATTAGGACTTCTTAGGTCACATGCATTACAGGTGGCCCCTCTCTTTCCAGAAGCGCTTTCTGGGGGTAGGAAAGGATGGAGGAGGGACAGTTTCTGGGGACCTGTCAGCTCTGTCCCTGAGTTGAAAGGGATGATGGAACATTATGCTGTCAGAGAGATCTGCTGCTTTGCTCCTCAAAAGACAGCTGCGGAAGCGTCCCCCTCCTCACTCGTCTCTCAGGAGTTCCAGTTCACAGCTGACTGAGGCGGTCCGTGAACGAAGTGTGGAGACGAGGGCGCAAGGTTTGCTCTGCCACTCAGCAATTCGGGAACACTGTGCCATCTCTCTCGTTTGACTGGGAGCTTGGAATGACAAGGCTCACAGGACCAGGAGTCAGTCCTCCTCTTCTGATTTTAACTGGAGCTGCGGAATTATAAAAAAAGAATTGGAATCAGGTTTGCTTAATTACTCCAGGCCTCGGTTTTCTCATCCGAAGCATGGGAATAACAACCCACCTGAGCGTGGTGGCCTGTAGGAGTATCTGGCACACAGTGTATGCGTTTGGTTGTTTTGAGATGGTTAAACAAGGTTGTCAGTTTATCCTGGAAGTCACCATAGGAGTTAGGGTCAGCTGGGGTTGGATGGGTTTGAGGAGTAAGGGAGGAGGTCTGTGAAATTAAGACAAATGTTCTTTTTTTTTTTTCATTTCAGCATATTATGGGGGTACAGATGTTTAGATTACGTATGTTGCCCTTGCTCCCCGCCTCCCCGCCAAGTCCGAGTTTCAAATATGTCCATCCTTCAGGTGGTGCACATTGCACTCTTTGTGTATGCAAATACCCGTCCCCTCCTCCCTCCTCCCCCTTCCCCGTCCCCCCTGCCCAACATCCAATAGATGTTATTCTTATATGTGCATTTATGTGTTGATCAGTTAATACCAATTTGATGGTGAGTACATGTGGTGCTTGTTTTTCCATTCTTGTGATACTTCACTTAGTAGAATGGGTTCCAGCTCTATCCAGGATTATACAAGAGGTGCTATATCACCATTGTTTCTTAAAGCTGAATAGTACTCCATGGTATACATATACCACATTTTATTAATCTACTCATGTATTGATGGACACTTGGGTTGTTTCCACATCTTTGCAATTGTGAATTGTGCTGCTATAAACATTTGGATGCAGATGTCTTTCTTATACAGTATCATTTGGTCTTTTGGGTAGATGCCCAGTAATGGGATTGCTGGATTGAATGATACTTCTACTTGTATCTCTTTAAGATATCTCCATATTGCTTTCCACAGAGGTTGCACTAGTTTGCAATCCCGCCAACAGTGCGTGAGTGTTCCTATCTCTCCGCATCCACGCCAACATTTGTTGTTTTGGGACTTTTTGATAAAGGCCAGTCTCGCTGGAGATAAGTGATATCTCATTGCGGTTTTAATTTGCGTTTCCCTGATGAAGAAAGATGTTCTTTAAAAGCTACATAGTTAATGAGATCACATTTATTTATTTATTTATTTATTCATTTATTTATTCAGAATATTCTGGGGGTACAAATGTTTAGGTTACGTATATTGCCTTTGCCCCGCCTGAGTCAGAGCTACAAGCATGTCCATCCCCCAGACGGTGCACACGACACCCATTAGGTGTGAATATACCTGTCCTCTCCACCTCTCTCTCACCTGCCCGACACCCGGTGAATGTTGCCACTATACATGCATCTAAGTTTTGATCAATTGATACCAATTTGATGGTGAGTGCATGTGATGCTTGTTTTTCCATTTTTGTGATACTTCACTTGGCGAGATCACATCTTTTTCATTCCATGACCGTTCAGGGCCTTGAAAAGATGGCATTGATTATTTTCCTCCTCATTTGTATTTTCCTCTTTGTAGATGTCAGTTTTCAGAAAAGGGAGTATCTTGAACCCTAGAACGTGGGAACAAGGATGTCCTTTTTGGCATTTTTATAACACTTAACAAAATGAATGGCTGTTAGTATTTTCAATTGGTTTTATTTACTTTTCTGTATGTCTGTATGAAAAGCCCCCTTTTGCAAGATGTTTTTTCTTTCTTTTTTCTTTTCTTTTTTTTTTTTTAAACAAGAATTGCTGTGAGCTACCCCAAGGGCCTGGAATCTGGCTGGAGCTTGCTTATGAAATTGGTATTTTTATTTTTAAAATGCAACTTTTCTTTTAAAAAAATATCAATATACCCATTGTGATACTTTTACTTTAGATTAGATCATATTTTCTTTAATAAATATTAGCTTTTTACTTCAAAATATATCAGAATAATATCCAATGTCTTAAGGGACTTGGGCCTTGGTGTACCTTGTCTGCAGGCCCTGAAAATTGCTGTCAGGTTTCTTGCGTTGCTGGTGGGTGGTGACTTGGAACAGTTGGTTCCAGGCCCTGTCTGTGGACTCTAGGCAGGCTGGGATGCTGTCTTGCCTGGCAGTGGTGTTTTTCTCTGATTTTCCCGACTGTTCTGGGTTGGCTGATCCAGGCTCCAGGCACCCTCAGTGTGTACTGGGAGGACTCCTTCTTGCAACCGTCATTGGCCCACACCCCTAGGCAGCCTCCATCAGGGAGAAGGCAAGAGCCTCAGTTTCCCCATCTATATACTGGGGTAATGTTTCCACCTCCTGGGTTGTATCTAAAGGAGGTAAGGTTTTGCAAACTGCTGAGCACAAAGCCCACAGTGAGAACCCATTGAATGTTTTCTGTCATTATTATTGTCACTATGTTTTGAATATAGATCCTCAAGGTAAAAGATTTATATCAAGAAAAAAAAGTCACCCTGTGACATCATAAAGTACAATTCTACATTGTCATCTTTCTGCATTCAAAAAAATTTAATGCACAATCTTTTTTTAGGGGGGGCTGTTAATCTAAGTGTGCCAGCTGTTTGCTCTTGGAAAGGACCGTCCTTTATTCTGGTAGTATGCCTTCCTGATTTTTGCTGTTAAAATGATGTTTCTTTCATGAAATGATAGCAAGAGTAGGTTTCAAAAAATATCCTTACTTGCCAAAGTAAAAAAAAAAAAAAATTGTAAGTTGCCCTATTTTTAAACTCTGATTTGGAGGGTGAAGAGTTTCAGGTTTCTGCAGTTTGATAAGAAGGTTCAGGAAAAGGCAGTGAGGCAGCCACAGCTGCTGTGGGTAGTGGCTGTTCTCAGTAGTGAGTACAAAAGTTCCACCAAGCCTTGGCCCAAGCCTCCTGTGTCTCGGGCACTGGAGACGTTCCAGATGGTTGTGGGACATGCCTGTTCACCACGGGGAGTGGAATGGGAGGCAACCAGCATTACTGCGTTTGTCCACACCACAAATATTTATTGGGCATCTACAACTTGCCAGCCACTGTCCCAGGGCTACAGCAGTGAATGTGACAGGCGGATTCTCTGTTCTCATGAAGCTCACATTATAATGGGCTTGAAAGGTTTTCAGGTTGATCCTCCAACAACCTTGGTGAGGTAGGTGTGAAGCCTCCATTCTCAGTGTGAGAAAACTGGAACAGAGAGGTTGAGTTGCCAGCAGCAGCTCCAGCTTAGCACCCTGGTCCACCTCCAAGGTTGCATTCTTCCCATGGAGCCAGGCACCCCCCCTGCCCCTCGCCGCCCACGATGGTCACAGTAGGGGATTGGTCTGACATCCGGACACTTAGCTCTCCAGTGGGTACGGACAGGTTGGCTCTAATGCAATTTTCACTCCAGAGCTGTTGCATTGCAAAAGCCCCAGGCCTAATGAGAAGTGCATCCTCCATCCCTTAAACTAGCCATGGGTAGCAACAACATGATGGATGAGTCCCTGCTCCATCCACAGCCCTGCCGCTGACAGCTGGGTGACCTTGAGGCCTTCATTTATCCTCTTCATCTTGGCTATGGCCATAATATTACTCCCTGGCAGAGAGTTTGCAACTGTTCATAAAACAGCATATGTGAAAGCCCTGAGCTCATTGCCTGGCAAATATAGTTGCTCAATAAATGTTAGTTGAATTGGAATCTGAAAAATCGAGGCACGAGCAGTGAGCCTAATTCCTGAGATTGCAGACTTCATTTGGCTCATCGATTTGCCTTTAAGCGATTGATTTGATATGCCAGGGCACACGTCAGGATGGTGCGGGGAACCCAATTTAGCAAGCCCGTTTTATCCGATGTGGATGTGATCTGTGATTGAAATAGGGAGCGTTTCTACACAGGGCATCTGAACACTCTGTTTATGGGCAGCTCAGCACACACACACACACTTGAGGATGGCGTGTCTCAGTGCCAGCCGCAGTGGCACTTCTGCTACCAGGCAGGCCCCTTCTACCTCTCCCCTAAGGGCAGCAGGAGGCTTGGGGCCACACGGAGGCTGCTTCAGAAAGCCAGAGGGGTCAAGTGCCTCCTCATCTCTGCTGCCTCTGCCAGGCTTAAAATGACAGCCCGATTTTCTCAGTGAGTGGGACACTCAGAACCTTCAAAGACGGAGGAGCAGGGCTGTCAGGACACACACCGCCCCCATCCCCCATCCCAGTTAATTTTTTGGATGTCAGTGAGAACAATGGCCATGGTGTCAGTGGGATGCTCAGCCGAGGCAGTGGATGTCATTGTTTTTACGCAACAAACAGGGGTCCTACTGCTGGGTTGACCAGGAGGAGGCCGAGGGACTGTTTCTTTGGAAAGTGGAGGGGAAGCAGACAGAAAGCAGGCGTGGCCGGGCAGTCCTCAGGCAGACTGGAAAGGGGGGCGCTTCTCGTGCACAGCTGTGGAGCCTGAGTGCAAGCCCCAGAATCGTGTCCCCGGGAGAAGGGGCCAAGGCTAGAGACAAGCAGCCGAGTGAGCCATCGAGCAGGCTGGAGGCTGCGTCAGCACGGGGGCAGGAGCTGAAGGAGGGAGGAGTGGGTGAGGGCACCAGGGGGCTCTTCCCAGTCTCAACTCCTGCCCATGCTGGGCATTGGGCAGGGCAGAAATCCAGCCACTAGCCTGGACGCAGGTCAGAGTGGGCATGGTGGCCACATTGGCTGGAGGGGGAGGCCCCTGAACTTCTGGGCCAAGGCTCCCAGACTCCTCCTGGTGGTGATCAGGGGTCATCCTGGAGGTCAGGATGTCCGGGTGGCTCCAGCCAAGGCAAAGAACTGACAGGTCGCCACACACATGGGGGGTCGAGGGTCCTGGTGAAGACCCAGGCGACCCCCATCTGGACCTGGCCAGCTTTCCGCGTGCTCCAGCTCCTGGGCGGCCTCTGTTCCAGCAGGTCCCCTGCCTTCCAGGCTCGGGCTGCCAATGCGTGAACCCTGATGGCTGACGTCTCACGCCGGCTGGCGGCCAGGCGGTGCTTCTGACAGACTCTGACAGCCACACAGCTGGTGGGTTTGGGAACGTCTATGGCAAGAGACATGTAAGCGGGTCTCCTTGGGAGACTTATCGTTTGTCTACTGATCAAGCCCTGACAAGATAAGAATTCCCTCCCTCCATCCCTAGGGGACCCAGCAGGAGGCCCCCTCCTCACTGAGCCTAAGAAAGGCAGAGAACTGAAGCAATTACCCGAGTTATCCAGGCAAAAGTCCCCACAATGTGGCCACTGAGATGGGGAAAATGCAAGTGGCACCCTCTCTTTAAAAATCCTACCTTCTCTATTTCAGTTGCTTTTTAGGAAAACCCCAAACCTATTGTGTTAAAGGTTCCTTATATGTAGACTCAGCTGGGATCTCATTGTGCTCCCCCCAGGAGTCACATCAACCCCAGCCCCTCCCAGGGTGATGGCAGAATTGAGTTAAAATTGAACAGATTAGTAATTAGATTTCCATCTTTGTGCTACACAATAAACAGTGTTGGAAAGAACACATGGAAGGATTACTGGATAAAAAACCTAATCAATCCGATCAGAAGGAAAGGAGCGATGGCAGAGCGCACATACCTGGGGGAGAGGGGTTGCTGGAACCGCTGCGTTCTCCGCTGGGTCATCCCTCCAGGCCTCCTTCTGAGTCTCCCCTCCAGGACCAGAGGTTCTTGGCAGTGCCTGCCCCTCCCTTTCCTCACCATTGGCAAACTTGATGATCTCTTCCTAAAAGACTTTGAGTGACCCGTCCAGGTCCTGGGCGCGTCCCACCTGCTGTGAGGCCTGGACTTAGACTGTGTCTTCCTGGGCCTGGGATGCAGCAAGTGCCCAGGTGCCCCTGGAGCTGCACCTGACCCCCTGTCCTGTGTGCCTGGCCTGTACTAGTGGCCTCCAGCGTGGGCCTTGGTAGTATCATCTGCGAATGGTATCATCTTTAGAATGGTGCCCAGCACAAAGTGATTTTCTTTTGTGGATGATGAAGGGAGATGCACCATCAGGGACTCCTCTCTGCCCAGGCCAGGCCCCAGCACAGGGGTAATCATTGCATTCTGGGCAAGAGGCAGGGGCTCTGGGCTTCAAAATCCATCCTAAACACACAGGATCCCGGACCGATGGCAGTGTGGCTAGCCTGGATCCACCCGCTGGTGGAGTTCTTGCCCAGGCTGGGGGGCAGGGAGGGCTGTGTGGGTCTGAGGACGGCTGTGCAGGGGGTGAGCAGGGGGCTGCAGATGACACACCTGCGTACGGATCATGCAGGCGTCACCCTGGGGACCACAGCCAGGACCGAGTTGGCAACTCCTCCCTTCCCAGTGTTGCTAACACCTACTGTCACACCCTGGTGACACAAAGGAGTCATCCTAGACTCCTTCCCGCTTATACCTCAATAGACTGCTTTGGTTGAATTTATTTCCAGTCATCCATTTGTTTGCTAATTCTGGAGGTGTCTGTTTTCTAGTATAAAAATGCAAATCCTCTTACTAGTGTGATCAAATTTAACTCAATATGACAATCACTAGTCCAATGCAAGCATTTCATCCCTCGAACCTGTGAGATTTCATAAGAAATTGATTTGAAAACATATCTTGTCTTTGGGGTTGGATGTTCAGCTTGCACACATGCCTGCAACTCCTACATGACCTCCCACTGGCGTGGCCAGCAGAGGACACAAACACAGGAAGGATGCTGCGTTAGCAGAGCCAGGAGAGGACGCTCTCCGCATGCTGGAGAGGCCAGAGAGCTGCTGGACCTTAGGCCACCTGGACCCCTCCCTTGTGACTTTATTCTCTCAGTGTCAGATCCTGGTTTCCTGTCCCCTGCACTCACACCTGCTCTGGGCCTTGCCGTGTGGTGGCTCTTCCCATCTCTCCCTTGTGTTTCAGATTTCATCTTTTCTTTGTTCTTGGCTTTGCACGCTCTTTTGATTTTGATGTTCTCTGGGGTTTCAGGAAAGAAATTCCATCTTCTTTTTGCATTCACTGCAAGGTAGGAACTCAGATGCCCCCAACAGAGCTGCCAATAGCCCTTGAGCTTATCTCTGTATATGGCTCTTCTAGGCCCGCTGCAGGGGCAGAAAGTACTCCGGCTCGGGAATTGCATAAGCCAGGCTACACCTCCTTACAGCCTTGGGTGCCTGGCAGAGTGTCCTGACTACTCTGGGCACTTGAGAAATCGTGTGGCTAGAAAGGAGACCCATGGTTTTGCTGTTAACTCTGGTGTGTCATGTGGCTAGGAAGGGTAGATCCTGGGTGTTCTTTACCAGATGTAAAGGATATCTATTGTTTTTGTCTACTCAGCATTTCTTTTCCTCTTCTTGTAATAAACCACATCTCCTCCTGTTCAATGATGAACAAATAATTGAAATAAACTTAGTGGCTTAAAACAACCATTTAAAAAATATCCTTTATGATTCTGTGGATTTATTGGGCTCAGCTGGGTGATTCTTCTACCTCCTGATATCAGCTGGGCTGCAGTCACCTGAGGCTCGCCTAGGCTGGAATGGCCAAGGTGGTCACTCACATGGGGAGTAGTTGGTACTGGCTGTCAGCTGGGGGCTCAGCTGTGGCTATTGACCTGAGCACCTCAGTTCTCCCCAACGTGGCATAGACATCTCACTGCATGGTGGTTGGGTTCTAGGAGAGCATTCCAAGTGCCTAAAAGTAGAAGTTGCAGCCTTCTTAAGCCTAGCTTTGGTAGTAAGAGAACATCACATCTGCTACATCCCACCTGTCACACCAAGCCACAAACCAGACCAAATTCAACATTCCACCTCTCAATGCAAAGCATGCATGCAAAGCATGCTGAAAAATTTTCAGCCTTTTTCAGTCTACCATACCTAACTCTGGAAAACTGCCAGCCAGAGTTC
This sequence comes from Propithecus coquereli, assembly GCF_000956105.1. NCBI lineage: Eukaryota > Metazoa > Chordata > Mammalia > Primates > Indriidae > Propithecus > Propithecus coquereli. The sequence goes on along the minus strand of NW_012142523.1, from coordinate 3,334,355 downwards.
TAGCCCCCTGGTCATAGAGATGGACATTTGGTCTGCATCTGGACAATCAAAGTTTCTTGTCCCTACTCACACCGCCATGATCTCCACCTGGCAGATGGCCCGAGAATAGGCACCGTGACCCAAGTTAAGGAACCCAGACTCCCTCCTTGAAATCTACTATAGGGGCAACAGAAGACACAGGCTCCCCCCTTTACTCAGGGCTTGAGTAGATGGGATGACGTGAGCCTAAAGTTGTCTATAGCCAGAGAGCTCCTCTAAGCCACCTATCCCAGGAGCTCTCCTGCCTTAGGAAACTGTGATGCAAATGTTGAGAATGGGTGTGGACAGGAAGGGAAGGAGAGTTGTTGAGAGAACAGGACCGTGAGAAAGACAACAACAATGATGATGACAATGTCATTGGTTGAGGCCTGGGGTCCCCAGATTTCCAGTTATATAAACCAACAAATTCTCTAGTTTGCTAAAGCCAGTTTGAGTTCATTACTGTCACCTGTGATCAAATGGGTACTGGGTTGGGAAGAAGTCACTCGTTAGGGTTTGTTTTCCCATCTAGAAAATACTGATGATAGTAGCACATATTAAAAACCAGGTACCATGCCAGGTGATTTATATACTTCTTTTCATGTGATGCTCACAGGAATCCTGGAGAGTCAGTCCCATTGTACCCATTTTACAGATAAGAAAGCTGAAGCTCAGAGACATTCAGGCCCCACTCACAATGAACACAACCAGTAAATGGTATAGCCCTGCTTTCAACTCCCTTGAACAACCAAACCTATGCACATCCACTGCACTGTACAGCCGCAGGCAGGGCATGCAGATTAGCCAGACTAGAATCACCAACTCGTGGTCAAAATTAAGCAATGTCAGGCCATAGATCATTCTAACATTTTGGGAAGGAAGTGTCTCTTTACATTTCAAATGGAGCTTCTATTTTTAACACATTCCAATTTTGAGGAAGAGGAGAGGGAATTAATAGAGAGTGCAGGTCCCCTGCCCCAGCTCTGGAGGGCACCCACAGGGTCTGTCCAAGCTCCCAGGCCCACTGCTCTGCACTTTCAGCTCTCCCTTGGGAGTCACTTCCTGTCTGTTGTTTGCAAGTTGGTCTGACAACTGTCAAGCACAGAGCTATGTAACAAGGGTATAAAACCATAGCAGAACAGATTGGGGCAGTCTTGGGACTGAACAGTGCCAAATACAAAATACCTCCTCCACCCCGTCCTAAACATTTATTTCAACAATCATCATCCATAGGGTTCAAGGCCAAGATGCCAGGGCTGGCAAATGTCTGCATAAGAGAGAGAGAGTTGTATATTTCACCGATATTTACTGAGCACCTATGATGTACCAGACTTGACCAGCACTAAACCTTTGATGCTGCTTTCGGTATCAGGAACTTATCCAAAACCTCATCCCTAGGCTACCTATTCTCTGGCCCTAGGCAAGAATTATGCAGAATTCAATTTTCTTCCTGACTGAAATGGACTGAGGCCCTAGTGAAATAAATAAGTAAGCACACACCTGATGCATCCAACACACCTTTTCTGTCACTCCTGGCTCTGCCTGGGGCCCGCTTGGGCTGCAGGGATCGAGGCAGCTCTTAAATGACACATGCCCATCCTGAGACCCTGCAGGGGTGATGGCTCCCCCCAAACCTCGCTGGTAGGGGATGCCCTGCACCCGGCACTGGGAAAGATTGACTTTGCCACAGCTGTCCCCTCCTCCTGCTCCCGCTTTATGTCCTGGGTTTGGACATCATCTCTCTCACTTTGGATTCTCTTGATACCCTTCAGATAACCTTCAGGGCTCCTCCGCGGGAATCTGGAAAGCTCTTACTTGCCAAGAGATGTTGAAATCTAGTTTGCTTACGTAAGGCTCATCAGCAGTAACTCATCAGCAGTGTCCTCTCCCTGTTTGAGCAATGGGAAGGGGATTGACCATCCCTTAAGGGCAGGCCAGATCAGGGCAATTGACTGGCAACTAGGAAAGGGAGCTTTTGGACCTGCTCTGCCGCCACATTCAGGTGGCTGTAGATGTCCACACCTACTGCCTGGCCCCTGCTGCCTGCCATAGCCAGACACGGTTGTGTCCAGCCCACCCAAGGGGACAGTTGAGGCTTCTTCCCCTCTGCAAGCAGGCTTTAGAATACCCAAGTGAATGAGCCCATCAGCTGTGAAGCCACTGACCCATCTGCCTGTCAGCCCTTCTGGGTTGAACCCGCTCTCCAGAGGAATGGGTCCCTGCTTCTTCCCTGCCCCACCCCCCGACCAGGCAGCCTGGGGTGCTGGCCCTTCTCTGCATCCTGGCAGCCCCCTCTCCTGGAGCTGGACTTGGTTTTAGAGCCTCCCGCACCTGCCAGGACACACTTGGCAGCGTGAAGATGGTCTCTGCAATAGTCTGCTCAGGCAGCCATAATGAAATGCCACAGACTCGGTGGCTTAAACAACGTAAATTTATGTCCTCCCAGTTCTGGAGGCCAAAAGTCCCAGAACAAGGTCAGGACTGGTTACTGGTGAAGTCCCCCTTTCTGGTTGTCAGGTAAAGCTTTCTATCTGCGTCCCCACCCGCCTTCGCTCTGTGAGTGCGCAGAGTCCCATCGGATCAGGGCTCCACCATTATGACCTCATGTAACCTTAATTCATCCCTTAAAGACCCTATCTCCGAATTTGGTCACATTGGGGGTTAGGACTTCAACATAGGAATTTTGGAGAGACATAATTCAAGCCATAACAGTCTCCTCCCCTGGGATGAGCCCAAACACTGCTGGGGGCACCACTCACCCCTCCTCATCCCATTGCCTTTGGACCTTAAAAACCAAGGCTGAGCTTGAGTTTGCCCTGAATATGCCATTTGGGAGCAAGTTCAGGGACATCTCTAGCATCCTACATGACCTGGTCCTGGCTCAGAAGCTTTCCCTGAGCCCTGAGAAGCTGTGGGGACCCCACTTAGTTCCTTGGTCCCACTCCATAAGCCCCCACCCAGCTCCCACCCGCTCTGAGCCAGGTGCCAGCTAGGAAGGTACATCAAGCCTCAGGAGCCTCCTCCTCTGTTTGCCTCATTAGCCCCTGGTACTTCCCCTTGGAAGCCCCTGCCTCATAGGGGTAGGGGGGCTGAGCCAGGAAATAAGGACAGGCAGGAGGGACAGGAGGGCTTGGGGCTGGGGGAGGGAGAGTGTGGGTTTACTGAGCAACAACCCTGTAGGCTTATGCACCAGGGAGGAGGGAAGACCAAGCAGAGGCTGAGAGCAGCCACCTATAGCACAGCTATCTCTCTCTGCCCCGCCAGGAGCAGCGCCTGCTGCGTTGTGGGTGCTGGAAGCTTCTCAAGCAGGAAGCAGTCGTGGGCATGTGGCCCCCAGGAGCGAGGATGGGCCCAGGAGTGAGAGCTGCACTCCATCCCTCCAAGTGGGGCCTTGTTTGCCTTCTTCTTTCAAACCCCTGTTAAATGCTGCAACATACCCCTGGCTCCTTCTCCCTTGGCTTAAGCTTTTGCCTCTCAAGGGCACCCGAGGCAGACATTCCTGCAGGGCTTGTGGGAGGGGCCTTTACTCCTGCACCAGGGACCACAGAAGAGGCCTGGTGTGCAGCTGCAGCTGAGACGCCCAGTGGCCGGCCCTGGCCTCCTCACCGCAGGAAGCACAGAGATCCCATGTGGCTCCAGAGATGCACGAGGACCACGGGGACTTCCTCACCTGTCTCCCACTATGCGCCTTCTGCTATGTCCACGTGTGTGTTGTCCTGGCCGCATCTCTCTCCTCCCAGCTCAGTCATTATTCATTCACTCAACAAATACGGCACACAGATTCTAGCCACGTGCTGGGGCTACAGCAGTGAGCAAGCAAGACCCCCGCCCCCATGTAGCTCATCGACTAACCTGGGGAGACGAGTAAACTGACAGTAAAATGTAAGGGCGTGTACTCCGAAGGGGGAGTAAAGGTGACATGGAAGCACCTAGTTGGGGCCTGCACTGGTTTCCTGGGGCTGCTGTCACCAGTGATCACAATGTGGTGGTTTAAAACAACAGGAATTTGGGGGGGGGCAAGGGCAACATATGTAACCTAAACATCTGTACCCCCATAATATGCTGAAATAAAAAAAAACAAAACAGGAATTTATTCTCTCGTAGTAGTCGTGGAGACAGGAAATCCAAAATCAAGGCGTTGGCTGGGCCATGCTCCCTGGGAAAGCTCTGGGAGGATCCTTTCTCGTGCCTTCCTCGCTTCCAGTGGTCACTGGAGGTCCTTGGCATTCCTGGACTTGCAGCTGCATGTCTGCCGTCATAGGCTCGTGGTGTTTTCCCTGTCTGTGTCCGCATCTCCCTCCTCTAAGGACACCAGTCATTGGCTTAGGGTTCATCCTAATCCAGTGTGGTCTCAACTTGATTATATCCACAAAGACCCTATTTCTAAATAAGGTCACACTGACAGGTATGTGGGGTTTTAGGACTTGAACGTACCTTCTAGAAGGGCCACAATTCAACCCACAACAGGGCCCTTCACCTTAACGTGGATCATCAGGGCAGGCTTCCTGGGGGACGTGAAATTAACCTTTGAAAGCCAGTAGGAGTTAGCCAGGCAAAGGATGAGGAGGGGACAGTATGTGCGAAGTCCAGGGGCAGGAGAGAGTTGGCGCATTTGAGGCACTAAAGGACACGCGGTCTGGCATTAATTGGAAGTAGGAGTGCTCTGGCATGAGATTAGGGCCTAACTGCGCAGGGCCCCTGCTACATGTCAAGAGGGTTGGATTCTATCCTCAGGGGAATGGGAAGCTGCTGAAAACCTTTAAGGAGGAGACTGCCATGGCCATATATTTGTATCATAGAAACATCACTCTTGTGGCTACATGGATAATTGATGGGAGGGCACAGAGAGACAGGTAAGGAAGGCTTGTCACGGTCCAAGATAAAGCAAATGTTGGCTCAGACTGCAGTCAGAGCACAGGAAATGGAGGGAAGTGGATGGAGGGGGGAGGCATTTGTGCAGTGGAATCAACAAGATGGTGTGATCGAAGGGATGTGGGAGGATGAAGGAGAGGAGCATACGGGCTTCGGGCAGGCCTCTGGCCAGGAGGTCCCCAGCGAGGACAGAGCACACCTCCCAGGAGAGCGTATGCCAGGGAGGGGGCCTCCTACATAAGTAATGTACAGAGATGTTTCGGGCTTTGATGTAAAATGCTCACAGAATTTACACAGTGCAGAGCCAAATGCCCACAGGGCAAAGGGGCCTGTCTGTCTTCAAAGAAAGCTGTAGTCAGCTTTCCACCAACACGGAGAAGCCACAGATTGTGACATTATTTGGAGGAAGCAAGCTTAAAGGGCAATGGGCCAGCCCAGACACTACCTTTCAGACTGGGTGGGGGTGGAAACACTGCATGCGCAGGTAGGGATTGGATGCGGCCATCATGCGGCAGAAGCAGATCTGGGTCTTCATCCCACCGGTCTTCTGGTCTTTGGAGCTCACAACACCCTCCCACTCCCCACCCTACTTTCCTTCACCTCCCTTTCCTTCCCAGCCCAACCCCAGCTGGCCCGACATGTCTGTCCCTGGACTGTGGCCTCCAGGTCTGCCCAGCCCCTGGGGTGTTCCCACAGACCTCCCAACCTGGCCACAGGCACCCTCTCCCTGTCCCCGAAGGACCCCCTGGCCCCCATGTCCCAACTGCTGATCCAGCACCTCTCCCAGCAGAAAGCAGCTGACCAAGAAACATGGAAATGAAGTTACATTTTAGATTCTGAGAATGAGAGAGGTTTTAGAATACTGAGAAAAAAAAAAAACCCCAGGATAATTAGAGTTGTTATTTATGAAGTCAGGCTCTGTGCAAAGAGCTTTGCATGCACCATCTCATGTGAGCTCCACAATCCCCCGGATATCACTGTCTCCATTTTACAGATGAGGGGATGGAGGTGCAGAGACTTGTCCACAGTCACACAACTTGCTCAAGGCTGTACAGCTGGTACGGGGCAAAGTCAAGGTGGAAAGTGAGGTCTGTTTGGTTTGAGAGTCCAGGCTGACGACCCTCCGTTTCCTGCCTCCCAGCACCTGACTGCGGGTGTGGACGGCTCCTCTGGGGGTCTTTGTTATACCATGTCCCCTTGTGACTACATCTGCCAGAGGTGGGATGGTCCCATCCCAAAATCAAACCCACAATCAGGCTCAATGAGATTTAAAAAAAAAAAAGAAGAATCTCTGATAAACAGAAATTATGTTAGCCAAACTCCTTGTCTCATAGCTCATTATCATAAAAAGTCTGTGCACGGCCTTCTATTGTTTTATGGGCTTTTTTCCATTTTATCCACAGTCCTCACTCCTATTCCCTTTCCTCTCCTAGGTATTCACTCCAGGGTATTTGATATATGGCCTTACAAACTCATAGATCCTAGTTAAAATCTAATGTTGTTTTGTGGTGGGTATGTGTTTTTAATTTACACTAATGGTATTGTGCTATAAATCTTGTTCTGTCTCTTACTTCTTTTTTATACTCTGCATTATGTTTTTAAGATTTATTCCTGTTGCTCTTTACATAGCTAGTTCAGAGCTCCATCTGCACCCACCGTCTTTCTCCTGCCTGTTCCCCGTTCCCCCAGGCTTCTGCTAACCAGAAATAGCACCTGAGTGATCAGACATGTCAGCAGTGGTTCTGGGCTCTATACCTGGGAGAGGATCGTTGGATCATAGACTTATGCAAACTTAATTTCACTGGGTATTTTTATAACACTTTCCAGAATGCCTCTACCATTCTATTTTGTCACTAGTGAGGGTTCCCATTTTTCTATTTTTTCCTCTAACACTTGGTTTCAGCCACTTCTCTCATTGTGAGATTGGTTGGCACCCAAAGGAGGGGATTATAAGACTACAGGGCTGAGCCAGTCACCTACTTGAGGGAAACTCAGCTGCTGGCATTGAGAACAGTTCACACACCTGCCCTACCCAACCGTGTGAGATCTGCGAATCTCTTTCTCTGTCTTAACTTCTCTTGTCGTGTTTAATCACAGCATCCATCAGCATCAGGTAGAACTTGGAATTGGTTGTGCATGGTGTTGCATTGGTGTGGTGTTCTTGGAATTGGTCTTCTTGCATCTGGGGGTGTGCCCACCATAGGAATGTTCCTCCCTGCCCTTGCTAAGTTGGCTCTGAATGTAGCAGGGCTTCTTCCTCATTCCTAGTGCCAGCCCATCAGGGCCTCGATGTTCCTAGTCCCTTCAGTCTCAGCTGCTCGTCCCTCCCCCACACCCTAGCTAGGTGTAAGTCCCAGCATGCTCTCCTTCCTAGGACCGAAGACTGCTTGCATGAGTAGCAGAGAAGCCTCTGAGAACTTGTTTTTGGCTTTCACTATGGTAGAAAGACATTTCCGTAAATTTCCTTGGAGGAGATCATCAGGAAGGAACCGTGCTCCCTCCTGTTCCTCCCTATCCCCTGGGAAGGGTAGATAACTCCTTTGTGTTTCTAAAGTTGGATTTCTTCCTGACTGGCCACCGAGCTCCACTGTGGAATGAGAAGGGGAATGAGACCTCTGTGTCTCAGAATTTGGCTGGAACTTGTCTGATGATGAGAGACACTCTAGGGCTGACAGCAGATTCCTGAGAGCCCTGAGGGAATCATGTACAAGTGAAAGAAGCAGCAAAGAAGCTGATCTGTAGAAGGGACTGGGATGAGGCAGAAGAACAGATCGAAGCAAAGACCAGAGATCATGAGGAACTTGAGAGCAGAAACAGAGATGGGGAGAATCACTGCTCAACACCATCAGTTTGCCACTGTCAGGAAAACGCTGCATAAAAAACCACCACAAAATCTCAGTGTTGTGTGATGAATACGTATCTAGCCCAGGCATCTTTCAGTCAGCTGGGATTGGTTGACACCGGCTGGGCTTGGCTGGTCAGCACTGCCGGTCTCAACCAGGCTCACCCGGGCACTGGTGGCTGGCTGGGGAATGGCTGATCTAGTCTGGCTCCGTCGGTGTTGACTCAGCGCCACGTGTCTCTCCTTTTCCTCCCGGGTCTAACGAGCGAGCCCAGGCACGTTATTCTCCTGGCGATGGCAAAGTGCTAGACAACAAGCCCAGTTGTGTATGTGCTTTCCAAAGCTTTGGTGTTATGTAGCTTTGAAATGATTCCAAACATTTACACAGTTTGCCATATGAATGATAGAGGTTTTGCCCTGATTAGAACTTGGAGTAAGTGCCCACTCCCCTCAAGACGGTGACAGTGAACTCCTCCTCCCTTCAGGAATGTTACATCACACCTTATCAGACCCATATGTGAGTTACTGACCTGAACTACTAGACTTCAAAAGACATACAAGCCTTATAAACCCAAAGGTCTGACAGCCACTTTGAGAGCTCAGGCCATGAGAGGCTGCACTCTGTCAGCCTCTTCTGGGAAGACTGACAACTCAAGCTATGACAGGGCCACTCTCCGTCGGCCCTAGAACTACCCCCCGAAGCCTGGCCCACCGACACCAACACTGCACCACTATCTAGCATCAAGGGACTCAATGTGTCCTTGCAGATCCCACCATGTTGGACGCCATCTTTCCTGAGAACCACTGGAATAAAAGGTGCACTTCAAACTGTAATTGACTTTCCACAAAGGCCTACTTCCATCTAGTTGTTGCTCAACAACTAGACTTCATTAATTTTGGAACTCATTCACTATGTGGCTCACATACCTCATCTATGGAGTGTGTTCTCTGTGAGGTTTGTTCATGTCTTTCTGTCCCTTTTTAAGCATTGTGAACCTAGAGGGAAAAAATTCAATTTTGTGGCAATAAACCACGTGATCCATGAGCTCATACTTTGATCATCTCCTTATTGTAATTATGCAAAACATTTGGTCACAGGACACTTGTGATTTCATTGGCCAAATGAGTCACATAGCAAAGGGTGTGGAAATAGTGGAGGGGAAAAGATTTAGGGATGTTAACACACTCTACCAGTAACACTTCTTATTCCTAGGAAGCTCAGTTGTACTCCCTTTACTTCATTCGGGTGGGTGATTTTTTTACTTACAAACAAATAATTCTTGACCGAGGAAACAAAAAATGTAACTCTCCTTTTTGACATTTCCCTTGAGACTTCAGGACATAGCTGAGGTGACCAACTTGACTTTTCCTTTGCCCCTTTCTTACGGCAGAGAGCATGGGGCCAGACGATGTCCTCAGTCCCTGACAAGGAAAGAGTGATGAATTCGAAGAGCCTGGGAGAAATGACCAAGAAAGGAGAGTTGTCCCTGGAAACGTGCCCAAGCCACACATCCAAGAAAGCCTGGTGGACCCTCCTCCTCCTCAATGGGACCGTCTGGAAAAGTGGGGGCAGTGGGTGTAGCCTCAGCGTTCTGGGTTGTGGTTCTCAGCGTCTCTCGGAGCATCGGAGAGGTCTGTAAGGGCGTGTGACAGATGCCAAAAGGACACTGTCTCAGTGGGGAAGGAAGAACCAGCATGAAGGAGACCCAGGGGTCAGAGCCCAGCTGATGAAGCTGGGAGTCATCTTCAGGCTGAAGGCCAACAGAGATCTGGAGTGAGAGCCAGGCCAGGCCCAGGACAGAAGCGCAGTGAGGAAGGCTCCGGCTCCGTGCTCCCAGGGCACCTGAGGCTTTGCCTGCCAGGCCTAAGAAATGGGGAAGTGTAGACTCCCAGACATGTGGCACCTCCTGATGTCCTTCCAGACCTGGCTGCCACTGGCTCAGGGTCATGGAGTGGAGCCTTCGTGTGTGTGTGTGTGCATGCGTGTGCACACGTGTGTTTTATCATTGTACTTCGATGAGGCTGGAACAGGTAGATCCTGTAGAAGCCTGGGTATCCAGGCAAGCGATCCCTCTACTTTCTTCCCTCCCTCCCACCCTCTTGGAGAATGGGACCAGCCTGGGCTGTGCCTGCCGCCTGCTAATGCTGCGGCAGTTATAGGTGGTCCCTGCGGCCCTATCCCTCATTCACAACAACTGCTCGGGAGCCAGATCCTTGGAAGTTTTATGGGTGATGAGAATGTATGAACTAGAACAAGGTTGACTCCCTGACCCCCCATTGAACTGGCAACAGGAGAAGTGAAATCAATTCTGGTAACCTGAGCAGCAGGAGAAAGCAGGCAAGAGTAACGGGAAACTGTCAAGGCCATTTTCTCACTTGCACAACAGGGAAGAGGAGAAAACACGAAGCAGTAACAACACAATGATTATGTATTGATGCCTGCTCCGCCGCAGCCCCTGGCTGAATATCGGGATGCCCAAGTGCACGAGATCTGGCCCTGGGACTGGCGCTAGTCTGGTTGAGGGTGAAGGGTACACACACACACACACACACACACAATACAACGTGCTATGATGGAGAAAACGATGGAGTGCCGACGGAGCCTGGAGAAGGCAAGACCAGCCAGCCTGGGTAGGGAGTCCACGTCCAGCACAGCGACGTTGTGCTGCAGTAACAAACAACCCCCACGTCTTAAGGATTTCAAACAAAGGCTTCCTTCTCCACTGTGGGCTGGCAGGAGACTCAGTCCAACATTTTCATGCTTACTTGGGACGCAGGTGAAAAGAGCAGCTGCTCTCTAGACTGTTCTTGTTGCCAGGCCAGAGGGAAAGAGGATTCTAGAGTCTCACTTGGGCAAGTAAATGCTCCGGCCCAGAACTGACACATGTCACTGCCGCCACGACGCATTGGCCAGGCCTGGACGTGCAATCCTATTGTGTGCCCAGTCTGTGGGGAAAATGATAACTCCGGGCACAGCACTCGGGACTGTCACAGAAGCCTGGAGACGCTTCCGGGCCCAGAGGCTTCATGGAGACATAAAAATGACGGCATGTTCCAGCATCCCTGCAAACATCAGCGAAGCTGGAGCCCAGGGTGGTGGGTGTTTCAGGAGAGGAGGAAAGGGTAGCCTTGGTGGGAAGTTTCTCATGAGCCTTGCTTGGAGATCTGGAGTTTATCCTCCAGCGATGCACAGGCAGCAGGAATATCTGAGCAGCACGGGTGCTGGGGATGCTTAAAAGGGAAATGCCCGGGAGGATTTGGGGAGAGCTATATCGGGCACTCAGCTTCCCAGGCAGAGGCCCGCAGTCAGCTGGCCGCAGCCTTCATTGTCTCTGTTCCCCTGGATGATGCTTTTTATAACTCTGTAATACCCAGCACTTGCTCTCACTTTAAAGATTTTAAAAACCTGCTGTTGTGACTGGGTTGCAGCTTGGGATTCTTGGGGTGAATGAAATCCTGTTTTTTGTTGCACTTTGGAGACAACGTGCATGAATGATGTTATTTATCCATGCCGAGAGCCTGGGGGCTCCTGGCTGCATCAGAGGTCGTTCTCAGGGCCCCCGTTAGGGTGGTACGTCACAGTCGCCATGAGACCGAGAGAGGGCAATATGATTTTGTGATGAGGCTTCTGAGGACAGATGTCTCTGAAGAGGGTGTTGAGCCGCATTTTCACGTTCCCATCTCCCGTCTCTCTAGATGATTCCCTTGTCGACATGAAGAGAGGAGCTGAGCAGGAGGCAACTGTGAGAGGAGCCGCCACATGGGAGAGGCTTGACCTAAAACACTTTGTCAAAGTTGAGTCCTTGTAGCCACATTTGAGCCGTTGCGCTGTGACAGGAGTTTTCTCAGATGGCGCCTCCATGAGGGAAGAACCCTTAGCACCTCCTCTCCTGCTGGCACAGATGGGAGAGGACTTCAGCTCTGGTTCCCAAGAGGGGTATGTGTCAGTGGTAACTCTTGGTTTCCCTCTTCCCTACATCACTGCACTCACTCCCTGTGGGAACTGTGTCCCTCCTGTTGGTGGGCTGACACTCGGCCACGCTCCTAGGGAGCAGGTTGCATGGCAGCGCGGGTCCCTCTTTTATTTTGGGATCTCTCACACAGACACAGCTGCCTCAGAGAGATAAAGAAGAGCCAGCCCCCTCTCCTCTTCCTCTGTGCTGTCAGCTCAGCAGTGCAGGTCTTCCCCTCCGAGAACGCCATCTTCCGTTCTAGAACCGGATGGAGACTTCAAATTGGTCCTGTGATGTGGGCCCGGCTACTTTCAATTCACAGGACAGGGAGGAGGACATTTCATTTTGGCTTCAGATCCAAACCACCTTCTCCAGTGTAGCTCCTACGACAGAGCCCCAGATAAAGCTGATAATGGACTCCCCATTTGGCAATTTGTGTCCCTCTTCAGAGTGAGGAAGGACCAATGATCAGCGCTTATAACCACTGGCATGTGTCATTAACAAGTTTCTTGAGGCCCGAAAGCCACAGAGTTTCTGTGTTCCCTGTGACCCATGAGCGTGGTTATGGTAAGAGAGTCATGAGAGTCCCAGGGCTGGAAACAAGACACATTAGACTTGTGTTTTAGGATGGAGCCTCAGGCAACATATGAAGGATGGATTGGAGGAGGAGAGTGGAGAATGGAGGGCCCAGTTAGGAGATGACAGCAATGATCCAAGTCAGATGATGCCTTGAAAAAGGGCGTATCAGTCAGGGTCCAACGAGAAAAACAGAACCCGTAGGAGATGCATTTGAAAAGCTTTATTGCAAAGAATCAGCCTGGCTAGGTGAGCCCAAAGCCTGTAGGGCAGACCCTCAGGAAGGACCGCTCGGGCTGCAGGTGTGGGGTGAAGCTGCTGCCCACAGGCAGATGTTTGTCCTCCTCAGGGAAGCCTCGGCTCTGCTCTGAAGTCCTTTGAACTGATCGAATCCTGACACCCAGACTGTCTAGGGTGTTCTCCCTCACTCTGAGTCAACTGATTATGGACGGGAATCACATCTACAAAATCCCTTCACAGCAGCACTATGCTAGTGTTGGACTGAGTAACTGGGGACTCTGGCCTAGCAACCGACACATGAAGGGCCACCGTGTCCCTTCTCCAAATACCAGAGACCCTGATACTTCAGAGCCAGACTCACTAGTGAGGCTCTTTGGCTGTGCCGGGCTGGTGGCCACAACAGCATAACAAGCTCCAGCTGGCTGGTGACCAGTCGCCACCCAAGGTGACAAGGAGCCAGGCTGAGGGAGCATGGGTGGCTTGTTACACATCTGCCCAGAGGTCCAGAGAAAGATTTTTGTGGCCTCTGGGTAGAAGCCTCGAAGACCTGAGCTCCCACATTGCCGCAGGTGTGGCATGGGGATACTGAGGCCCACTTTAGAGGATGTTTTTGAAGATGAAAAGAGCTGGCATTGGCTTCTAACCTGTAACCACAGAGATGGATGAGAGTTTCTTTCTGATTGAGACTATGAAATAATCTGTAAGTGTCAGCCTCCCAGCCGAGATGTCTTCACTGATGAGACTGGTGTTCCTCACCTGTTCCCAGTCGTCCACAGCTCTGTGAATATGCCAGATTCCAACAATATAATAACAAAACTCAACTTTCAGATGCACGAACCAGTATTCTAGAAAGTTACGTGAAGCTATTTCAAGAAGTGTGGTAGGAATGACATTTATGTGACTCGTTTTGTACATAATCTTGGAAAACGCCTACTTATCTTCTCACATCGAAATGAAATGTTGCTTCCCTGGCGAAGGCTGCTCCAACGTCCCCAGGCCTGGTGATGGCTTCATCCCAGGATGACCACTGAGGATGGTGTCCAAACACAGAGCCCATCGCTTGCTGCCTGCCTGGCCACCACCTACCACTCACCTCCAACCGCCATTCCTGGACACTCCTCCACCTTCCGCCTTCCTGCCTGTCAGTGTCCCCATTCCCTTTGGAGAGTGTGATGAAGGGGCGTCTAGAAGCTCGTTCCCATCACATCTGATGTCTGCTGTCCCTGAGGAGCTGAGCCCCTGCCTTTCCTCCATCGGGTGGTCTCCCATGTTTTAGGCACTGTGCCGAATGCTTTATAGGAATCATTTCTGTTATTTTTTGATACAATACTAGCAGCAACTAACATTTATATATTTGCTGCTTCCTATACCTTAGTCACTTTTCTGACAACTTGGTCTGTATTAATTTATGTAATCCTCATAACTCTATGAGTAGGTGCTATTGTTGTTCCCATTATACAGATGGCACAACTGAGCTTCAAGGACTTGCCCAAAGTCCTACTGATTGATAAGTGACACAGCCAGTTTGTAAATCCAGGTTCCAACTCCACGGCCAAGTTCCTGTTTCTATTTCTCTCTGCTACCCACCCCTTCCACCCACCCCACACACACTTAGATATACTTTCAGACACCTGAGATATTCCTACTAGTTTGGAGTTGTAGTGACCCAAACTTTGCGACCTGGGGTCCCTAGTCCTCTTGGCCAGCCCAGCTGATTCGAGTCCTCATCTCCTGCCCTCCTGTCTTATTCGCCCCTCACCCCCTCAGTCTTCCAGGAGCCGCAGCATCGAAAGAGTCTGACAGCTGAGTCCACCGTCCTGTGACACCCTCCCTCGTTTCTTGCACTGTGCCGTCTTTATCTTATCGCGTCTGTCTTTGTTCGCCTATGAGATCCTTTCGGGCAGAGATTGCATCTTACTCACCTTCCTCTCTTCAGATCCCAACTAAAATGAATCAGGGAAAGAGGGAGGAGATCTGTGGCATTAGTGGGAAACCTCTGCTGAGAACAAGGTGGAAACAGGGCCGAGGGGAAAAGTTAAGGGGATTAGTGGGGGCGGATCAGCCTTCAGCTGCCGGCTGAGTGGAGATTGGAGAGCTGCACTTTGCATTTGCACAGAGAGCTGGGGGACTTAGGAAGCGGAGGAGTTCATACCAGGCTGTGGGTTTGCCTAGAGTCAGGGAGCTGTGCAGTGACACTGACGGGGCCGCCCGCTGCTTCTGTCCAAGCACCACTGTCCGGAATCCTCTGCCATTTGCACTTACTGACATTCACTGTTGTTTCCAGGGAAAGTGTGAGGAAGATGGAAACAGGAGCAGCTTATGTAGCTTGGAGGAAGAAAATGAGGGAGGGAGAACAAAAGGAGGGGGCAAAAAGAAAGCGAGGAGGAGAGGGAGAGGGGAAAAGATGGGGAAGAGGCAAAAACATGGCGGGAGAGAGTATTTCAAAACAGACTTCAAGAGGCTCCATGGCTGGGCTGTTCAACAATCACAGGTTAGTGGGTTCTGATGGCGCCTCCACCATCTGTCCCCAGAGTCTCCATTTTGCCTCTTGTACACTGGGCAGTGACAAACTTACCCCCATGCTAAACTCTGCCATGATCTCCAATGCCCAAAAGTAGAGAAAAAGAAAAAAATAAAAAAACCCTGCCATGAAAAAGGACTTAGGTTTGAGCTTAAGAGTGTGGTGAATCCCTTCCTGAGAATGTCATGAATTTTGGCGAGTGGTTTTGCCAGATTTGAGAGAGCTTTGCACTGAGATGGAGAAACAGCTAATTGACCCGACTTCCAGGGGTGGGGCTGTGGAAGCAGAGCAGCCTCAGTGGGCTCTTGGTTCGAGAAGCAATTGGATCATCAGGCCTAATTGGGCCCCACCTCCCCGGGGCTGCATGTTTGGGTGAGGGTCTCTCAGCGGGAGCGGCAGCTTTGAAGGAAAGCAGGGCTCCGAGAGATGCGCTAGAACAGCAGTGTGCAAGGCGTTTGGTCCCCTGAAAATTATCAAAGACCCCAAAGAACTTTCGTTTACATTTTAAAAAATCTGTTGTTTTTTAAATCATATTTCAAGAACATTTCAAGACCCCAGAATACACAGCACACACTTCATCATTCCTCAGGGCGGCGACACCACCAGACATCACGCAGGTGCTGGAGATCTCCACTGTGCACTTGGGAGAGAATGACAAACGCGCATCACATCCAGGTGTGGTTATGAAAAGAGTTCAGGTCCCTCAGATACCCAGACACTCCCCACAGCACACTTCGAGAACATCTAAATTAGAGACATGGCAGAGCGGTGCACGTGATAGAATTCCCGCGGCAACTCCTCAAAGCCTCAGACAGACGATGAACTCAGGCAATCGCAGCTGCGACTGGATTTCCAGCCACGCGGACCAGTTGATGTGCCAGCCGGTAAGTATGATTCACTCGGCCAGAGGAGAGAAATCTGAGGGACCCAGGATGAAACATCGTCAGGAATTTGGGAAAATCACAGAGAGGGCCCCGGATCCATGTGAGTTATGCAATTTGAGGGTTTGGACACAATTTGTCTAAATCTACCAGAAGCAGAAAGGCCCCACGAAACATGTTGCTGTCAGGTCAAAAATGTAACTCTCCCCAAAGGCCTCGAACCCTGTAGCAGCATCTGCATTCCCCCCGTGAGGTCAGCGTCTGCCCTCAGCCCCGCCAGCCCCCTCCCCTTCCCTGGTGCTATAGGAAACAAGGAGCCGCTGCAATCAGAATGAAATGTCAAATTTTTTAAAACCCGAGGAATAGCTGTAATTTGCAAGGAGACAGAATGCAAATTAGCATACACTTGTCAAAATGGGAGATGGTTCTGTGAGCCCGTATCGCCTCAGTTTTATTAAGACTGGGCTGATTCCTGCAATTCTGGTTGCTTTTTGCCCCATTAATGGCCAAACGGAATGATAAACAGGAAATCAGTGGAGAGCCGTTCAGGAGCAGCATGGCCTGTTCCTTGAGGGTCCCGGTGGAGGAGAGAGAGGAACTGAGTGACTGCCAGAGATCCTTTGCTTGCGACGTCCCTCAGCTCCCTGGCCTACTGGCACCTTTTGTAACCTTTGCTTCCTGGGTCACAGTGCTTTAGGGCAGAGGGCAAGAAAATCAGGGCAGACAGTAAATACTCACAGTGTTAACCTGGTAATTCAGATGAGGCCCTGGTGGGAGAGGGGAAAGTTAGAGTCTGCTAGGCAAGTTCCAGGGTGGCCTTTAAATTATTCTACACCATTCTCTGCTAGGAGACATTGTCTGCAGTTGCTGCTGCCTGTTGGGCCCCTACCTTTGCCTTTACCTGACCTCGGGGCTGCCACTGGGGGCTGCCCCCTGACCCCATTCCTTCTCGGTTGCTGCTGCAGGAGGTTCTGCAGCCCTTGAATCAGACTTGGGCTCGCTGTGGCGGGGGTCACCTCCCAGTCCCTCATCTGTGTCCACGGTCTTGCTGGATCCTCTTCTGTGGGCTCCATTAAAGGACCTGGAACCTGCTCATGGAACGAGCATGACCTGAGGATAGGACAGAAGCACAGATTTACTTTTGCTCCCATCCTCCCTTTAAAATCTATTCTGTGAGGACGGTTTTTCTCTTGCCTGAGGATGAAATCTGTGTCTCAGGCCAGCCCCATAATTTTCTCCTGGCTTTTGGTAATAAAAAGAACTCTGGTCACTTTAAACCACAAATACACAGTCTCAGTTCAGTAATTAAAATTGTCTAGTCCTAGATAATAAAATGTCTGGGCTGGTTTAAATGCCAGCTAAAGGGATCCTCGACAGCCAAGCAGGGCAGGGTCTCTGTCGTACCTCCTGCCCGCGTTTCTCCTTCTCGCCCCGCTGACCTGGGAATTTCAGAGGTTTCTGACGCTTTCAGAGTTTGGCTGCAGGACAGGGGCGGGGGGTGGGGGGTGACTCTGGGAAGCAGAGGTGGGTCTGCTCACCTTCATCCAGCCGTGTGAAGACCCCTTAACCTCTGGTTTTGCAGCAGCCCCTGCCACAGAGCAGCATCAACACCCTGGAGTCCCTTTGTTCAGGTGTGGATGGTTTCTTGGCAAAATATGAATGGTGTGTTCTTCTTGCTGGGGACAAGGGGCAGGTGAGTGGCTCAGATCTACCCTGATCATGTGGGCGGATCCCTCATGAATGGCCTGGTGCCCTCCCTGTGGTAACGAGTGAGTTCTCGCTCTATGGGTTCACGCGAGAGCCGGCTGTTCTAGAGAGCCTGGCCCCCCTTCCTCTTTCTCTTGCTGCCTCTCTCATGTGACACGCCTGCCCCCCTTTCACCTTCTGCCAATAGTAGAAGCTTCCTGAGGCTCTCGTCAGAGGCAGACGCTGCCGCCATGCTTCTTGTGCAGCCTGCAGAACCGTGAGACAAATAAAACTCTTCTTTACAAACTACCCAGCCTCAGGTATTTCTTTATAGCAGTGCAAAACAGACTCATACAGCCAGACATCAGTGTAAGGGTTCCCACAACTCCAGGGGCCACATTATGGGGTCTCTGTGGGTCCCATTAAGCCTTCTATATCTTCAGGTGAAGGAGATAATGTTTTGTTTTCCAACTTCAGTCTTTTTAAAAAAATCTTCCTTGTATATTTTGATCTTGGTCAGAGGTCCTGCTGAGAGGTCTAAGAATTGTGAAATTTGTTCTCAACTTCTTCACATTGGTATGCAGAATCAATTATATGGAAACTTCCATTTTAACTTCCTGTAAGGACACTCTGTATGCCCAGTGGCTGCTCTCCCTCCTTCTTGGAATGGTGCACAGACAGGTCTGGGAAGCCACTCTACCCCTCTCCTTAGCCATGTGGCTTGGGGATATTGGCCCCATCCCAGCTCCAGCAGTGGGTCTTGATGGGTATAGGCCAATTAGTGTATTCGGTCCCACAGGGATGGGCTCAGCCATGGGAACCTGCTATGGCTTGAATGTCTCCCCTGAAAAGCATGTGTTGGAAACTTAATCCCCAATGCAACAGTGTTGGGAAGTAGGACATAATGGGAGGTGTTTAGGTCATGAGGGTGTCAACCTCATGAATGAATTAATGCTAACTATAAAATATAAAAGCACTTGAGGCTGAGAGTTCAATCTCTTGCTCTCTCTTGCTCCTCTCTTTGCCCTTCTGCCATGATGCAGTGAGAAGGCCCTTACCAGATGCTGGCCCCTCGATCTTGGACTTCCCAGCTTCCAGAAGCCTGTGTCAATAAATGTCCTTTCCCTATAAATTACTCAGTCTCAGGTAGTCTATGATAGCAGCACAAAGTGGACTAAGACAGAAAATTGGTACTGGAGAAAGGGGGTGTTGCTATAACAAATAGCTAAAACTCTGGAAGCAGCTTTAGAACTGAGTAACGGGAAGAGGCTGGAAGAGTTTGGAGAAGCAGCCTAGAGCATGCCTTATTGTAGTAAATGGATCGTTAAGGGCAATTCTTGTGAGGGCTCAGACAAGAGAAGAGCTGCGAGGAAGTCTGGAACTTCTTAGAGATTACTTAAGTGGTCGTGATCAGAATATTGGTAGAAATATGAACAGTAAAGGCCATTCTGTTGAGGTCTCCGACAGAAAAGAGAAATATCTTATTGGAAACTGGAGTAAAGGCCATCCTTGTTATGAAGAGGCAAAGAACTTGGCTGAATTGTGTCCAAGCCCTTGGGCTTTATGGAAGACAGAATTTAAGAGCAACGAACTAGAATATCTGGTAAAAGAAATTTCTAAGCAAAATATTGAAAAAGCTGCATTGCTTTCTTTAACTGCATGCAATAAAATGAGAGAAGAGAGACATGATTTAAAGACAGCATTTATAATTAAGAGAAAAGCAGACTTTAGGGGTCTGAAGGATACTCAGCCTGATCACGTGGTAGAGAATGAAAGAGTATGTTCGGGAGAGGAAATCTAGGGTGTGGCTAAGCCACTGGTTGATAAAGAGATTAGAATACATAAAACAAAGCAAGAGGCTATTCATCAAGACAATGGACGAATGACACCCAAGGTACTTTGGAGACTACCTGTGATGACCATCACAGGCCCAGAGTGCCAAGGCCTAGGGGAAGGAGACACAGCCATGTGCCCCATAAGGACTTTTGGTCATAGGCTATACCATATAGCCTAGGTGTGTAGTAGGCTAGACCATCTGGTTTGTGTAAGTACACTCTGTGATGTTCACACAATGACAAAATCCCCTAATGAGGTATTCCTCAGAACTTAGCCCCAGCTTTAAGACATATGCCTATGTGCCAAAAGAGAAGCCCAGGGCACACTTGGGGCCTTGGGGCTTGAGGCCCAGAGCAGCTTAAAGGCTCTGCCCCCTCATTCTGGGATATTGTTCCTTCGTTCCTCCAAGTGTGGCTTGAAGGGACTCAGGTGTGGCTCAGGCCCACAGTTTTGGAAGGTGCAAGCAGGGCAAATCTTGAAAGTGTCCATGTGGTGTTAAGTCTGCAGGTGAGCAGGATACACAAGCTGTAGGGCCATGGCTTCTTCCACCTAGATTTCAAAGAATGTCTCTGACAGCCCAGGAGCCCAGGTGGTAGAGCAACTGCAAGGGGTCCACACTAGGGCAATGCCTAGTGGAGTCATGGGGGAGGGGTCACCCCCAAGACCCCAGAACTGTAGAGCTACCAGTGTGCAACAGCACCCTGGGAGAGCTGCAGGTACCCAACTTTCACCCATGAGAGTGGTTGTGTGGGCTGAGCCTGACAGAGCCATAGGGACTGGGCTGTCCGAGGCCTTGTGGGCACAACTCCTACCCCAGATTTCCCAGAGGGTGGGACATGGAGTCAAGGAAGATTATTAAGGAGACTGAAGATTTAATGTTGTTTGCCCTGTTGGGTTTTGAACTCAATTGGGACCAGTTATCCTTTCCTTCTTGCCTATTTCTCTCTTTTGGAATGGGAATGTCTATTCTATGCTTGTTTCACCATGGTATTTTGGAAGTTGATAACTTGCTTGATTTTGCAGGCTCACAGCTGGAGGGAATTTGTCTCAGGATGAATCCTGCCTTGAGTCTCACCCATACCTGATTTAGATGAGATTCTGAATTTGAACTTTTGAGTTGATACTGGAATGATTTAAGACTTTGGGGACTATTGGATGGAATGGATGTATTTTGTATGTGAGAAGAACATAAATTTGGGGGCCCAGGAGTGGAATGCCATGGTTTGAATGCGTCCCCCAAAAGCATTTGTTGGAAACTTAACCCCCAACGCAATGGTGTTAGGAGGTGGGGCCTAATGGAAGGTGTTTAGGTCATGAGGTCTCTACCTTCACAAATGCATTAATGCAGGTTATAAATTACAAAAGGGCTTAAGGCTGCGAGTTCAATCTCTCTCTCTCTCTCTCTCTCTCTCTCTCTCTCTCTCTCTCTCTCTCCCTGTCTTTTTCTGTCTCTCTCTTTCTTTCTGAGAGATGCAGCAAAAAGACTCTCACCAGATGCTGGCCCTTGATCTTGGACTTTCCAGCCTCCAGAACTGTGAGCCAATAAATTTCTATTCATTATAAATGACCCAGTCTTAGGAATTCTGTTATAGCAACATCAAATGGACTGAGACAGCACCTGAATAGTCAGGACAGAGAGAGGCAAGGAAACGTGCTGGGGATTTTGCCTGGGAAGATGCAGTCTCTCTCTTCTGTGGAAATGACCAAAAGAGACCCTCTCTCTTCCCCTGAACAGTGGGAATCTGGACAGTAAGGTCTGGAATTGTGATGGCCATTTTGCTGCCACAAGGGAATACTACCAGGAGCTACCAGGAGACTACCATGTGATCCCTGGGGATAAGCCAAAACCACAGAAGGCTCATGCTTTGGTCATGAGAAACCAGGTCCTGAAGACATCATTTGAGTCTATCAGTCAGCCTTCCTGAAGCAATGGTTCTCAACTGGGGGTGTGATTTTGCCCCTCCTCCCCAAGGGGATATTTGGCAATGTCTGGATGCATTTTTGATTGTCATAACTCCAGGGGGGATGCTACTGACATCTAGTGGGTAGAGGCCAGGGACAACTGCTAAATATTCTACAAGACAGCCCCCACAACGAAGAACTTCCTAACCCAAAATTCAGTAGTGGTGAAGGTGAGAAACTCTGCTCTAACACCAAAA
The DNA here is from genome assembly GCF_000956105.1 of Propithecus coquereli. Classification (NCBI taxonomy): domain Eukaryota; kingdom Metazoa; phylum Chordata; class Mammalia; order Primates; family Indriidae; genus Propithecus; species Propithecus coquereli. Next base: position 3,312,771 of record NW_012142523.1, on the reverse strand, counting down.
CTATATCTGGCTTTTTCAACTTTATGAGCCAAGGTGGTTTTTTTATTTTTTTGAATCAGCTTTCTTGGTTTTCTGGTGACTTGTAGGGGAAAGGATCCTAACTGACAGCCCGTAAAGCAGCACCACCTTCCCATCCCCAAGTGCTCTCCTCAGAGCCTCACCTTGGGCCTGCAGCCCCCCGCCCCAGGAATGGCCCTTGTGACACTGTCATTCTTTCTGCCTCCTTGGTAGCCACTTGTAAGAAATAGTGTCCTCCCCTCCCCAGGTCCCCGTCAAGAATCCCATCTCCTTAAGTGTTAATGATCCCTGGATGAAAGCATTTACAACTTTGCTTGAAAATTTCAAGGTCACTATTTAAAATTTTTACTGTGAATGATTTCAAACCTACAAACTAAGTGCCCACCTTGCAGCTTGAAAAAATATCTCCTTTCCCAATAGCACTTCCCCTCCCCCTCCTCAAGAGAAACTAGTCCCCTAAGTTTGGTATTTACCTTCTCATGCTTATTTTTTATATAGTGTCTCCTCTTCATCTTTTCCTAAACAATATATAATACTTCTTTGAAGATTTTATATGCACAGATAAGAAATGATATCATATCGTGTATATTCTCTGGTGACTTGTTTTCTTTGTAATGTTTCTCAGAATGCCCTAGAGTGCTTTAGGTAGTTTTGGGTTCTTCCATGTTTGTTTCATTACATGAATTTCTATTTTCATTCTCATGGTGAAGCACAGTCCAATTTTCCCCCAGTGACAAAGATGCCACTCTGAAGATTCAAGAGCTTATGTCCTAGACCAGCAGTCCCCAACCTTTTTGGCACCAGGCACCAGTTTGATGGAAGACAATTTTTCCACAAACAGGGCTGGAGGGAAGGGGGGATGGGAGAGGTGGAACTTAGGCGGTGATGTGAGTCACGGGGAGCAGTGGCTGTAAATACAGATGAAGCTTTGCTTGCTTTCCCTCTGCTCACATACTGCCGTGTGACCAGGTTCCTAAGTTTCATGGAAGACAATTTTTCCACTGATGGGATGGAGGGTGGGGAGGAGCTCAGGTGGTGATGCGCAGCCGGGCCGTGGTCCAGGGGTTGGAGGCTGCAGTCCTAGAGCACATGTGCAAGAGCTTCCAGTGCATTCATGGAATTGTGGAGCGGTAGGGTGTGTCCACCTTCACACCCTACTAGCTGTTGCCGAATTGGTCTCCAAGGTCATTTGGAATTTACTTAAGCTGTGTACGTTGCTTAGATGTGTTAAAGGACACAAATATTGTTCTTGGCCTTCATCCATCTCAATCACTCCTGAGATTTACCGGGTCTTTGTGTATCAAGACTATGTGGCTAAGGACAATAGAAAGACAAACAGCCCCCTAATCTCTGGAACTTATGCACACATCACCTTCCATGGCAAAAAGCACTTTGTACATATGATTAGATTAAGGATCTTGAGATGGGAATGTTATCCTGGATTATCCAGGCAGGAAAACTGTAACCACAAGGGTCCTCATAGGACAGGTGGGGGGTCAGAGTCAGAGAAGGCAATGTGGCAATGGAAGCAGAGGCTGAGGGAAGTGAGGAAGCGGCCATGAGCCAAGGAATACAGGGGGCTCTCCAGAAGATCGAAAAGGCAAGGAAATCGGTTCTCCCCTAGAGGTTGAAGAATGCACGCAGCCTGCTGACCCGTTTTAGGATACTGATCTCCAAAAATGTAAGATAATACATTTATGTTTTTTTAAGCCACTAAGAGTGTGGTACTTTGTTATATCAGCAATATGAAATATTCAATAGGCAAGGCCAACTCAGAACAAAATTGAGAAGGCAAAGCTCATCTCTGGTGACTCCACCCATTGCCTTACAGTAGCTATCATAGTCCATTCAGGCTGCCATAACAAAATATTGTAAACTGGGTGGCTTATAAACAACAAAAATGGGGCCAGTCACCGTTGCTCATGATTTTAATCTCAGCACTGTGGGATGCCAAGGTGGGAGTATCGCTTAAGCCCAGGAGTTCAAGACCAGCCTGGACAATATAGTGAGACCCCCATCTCTACAAAAAACAATACACAATTAGTCTGGCATGTTGGTATGTGTCTGTAGTCCTAGCTACTTGGAAGGCTAAGGCGGGAGTATTGCTTGAGCCCAGGAGTTTGAGGTTGCAGTGAGCTATGATGACACCACTGCACTCTAGCTGGGGTGACAGAGGGAGATGCTGTCTCAAAAAAACAAAAACTGGACATGTATTTCTCACTGTGCTGAAGGCTGGGAAGTCCAAGACCAAGATGTCAACAGATTTGGTGTCTGGTGAGGACCTGCATTCTCATAGATGGGGCTGTGTCCTCACATAGTGGAAGGGGCAAAGCAGCTCTCTGAGGCCTCATTTATAAGGGCACTAATGTTACCCGTGAGGACTCCACCCATATGAACTAATCACCTCCTACAGGCCTCACCTCCTAATATCTTACCTTAGGGGTTAGGATGGGAAGCATAAGCATTCAGACCATATCTGAGACTTTAACAAATGTTTAGTCCTTTCTCCTTACTCCCTGTTCAATCCCTCCCAAGTGCTGACCCTTCAGGCTGCCCTGAGGGCCTATCAGAGAGGAAATCTCCTAATGTCGATTTTAATGTGAGAAAGTCTCGGAGGTCCCTTAGGAGCTCTAACAAAAGGAAATCACATCTATTACGTGTAAGGCATTGTCCACCTTGCCTTCACCTGGTATCTCACTTAAGCCTCACAACAACTCAGGGAGGTAAGAATAATAATATCAATAATAACATCTACATATTATTGAGACCTTGCTTTTGGTTCTACCATTCAAGGGTTCGGTTTAACCACACAGGTGGGCATAGTTGTCTCCTTTTTACTAATGAAGGAGACTAATTGATTTGGCCAAGACGCCAAAGCTGGTGTGTCATGGAGCAAGGATTTGTAACCTAAATCTGTGGGATCTCAACATTTCTGCTTCTTTTATGACAGTTTCCTAAGAAGACAGCTGTAAAGGGAGCTCCAGCCAGTTTTTGCCTTTGTAGCACACAGCCCTGGTTCTTCTTCTTGTCGATGCCATGTGTTGATCATGAATCCCATTGCCTCAGTCCCAGACATTCCTGAGTTCTGTGTTTATGCATGATGTCTGCAGAAAGGGGAATGTCACTTGCTATCACTGAAGTGTGTCGACAGGACACTCCCAGACAAACACAGTCATGACTGCAGAGGATGGGACGACTCCTCCCTGCTCCCAGTGCCCCTGCAGACACTCCCTCTCCCATCTGTGGATGATAACCTTGTGGCTTCCCTCCTTCTGCCAGAAAGGGCTGTCAGAGGGTGTCTATGAGGAAACTGTGGCGGGTTGCTATCAGCAGTTCCAAAGCACACGTGTGCAAGTGCTTGTGCGTGCACTCATGGGACAGGAGTGACTGCCATACGAGTCCCTTTATGATGACTGGGCTAGATCAGAAGTTTCAAGCATGGGGATCACTGTGGTCTTTGATCTATTGGTGAAGCTTGGAGATAGCAGTGGGGCTAGGCATGGATGAGGAGGCTTTAGTGGCCATTTCCTGGCAATGGTAGTTTTATGGGTTTTAAGAATATCCCATCTCTACCTAGCTCTACTCAGAAAGTGGCTTAAATGGAAACTCAGTTTGCCTAGTCGCAGGAATGTGTGATCACATGACTAAGTACAGGGCAATGGGGTGTGACTTCCACTTCTGTAAAAGTATGACCTTGAAGTCAAGCCAATTGAAGACAAGCCACCTTCCTTGGATGTGGCTTTATCTTTTCTGTCCTAAAATCTAGGTTCCTGACTGACTTCATGGGGTGAAGCTGCCCATCATTCTAGACCGCCTGGATTGGTACACCAGTGGGAAATAAACTTTTTCTTTATTTAAGCCACTTTGTCTTGGGTGTTTTGTTATAACAGTTGAGTAGTCTTACCCTATTTATATAGCTGCATTCTACACAGCACCAAGAGAGCAATTACCCAGGCTTTACACTTGCAGAAAGGATTAAATTATTTGGGGCATAGGGTTTTTTTGACCAGATGGACTACAAATTGGATTATTCCTCCCATATCTACTTTACTTTTTTTATAGTGGATTTGCATCTTAGATTGGGGTTAATTTCTAAAGTTAGGGCATAAGGTAAGAGTCATTAATATTTAAAATGCACTTTAATACTCTGAATAAATCCAATGCAGCCAATGTTTTCTTCCAGGGTTCAAAGATGGCTATTTTTGGTTGTCTTGATGATGACTGACATTTAGGGATCTTATTATATAAAAATATGTTTTAAAATATGCTTAATCCTTCCCCCACCCCAACTTTTCCTTCCTGTCTCTTGGATAGAAGTGAATTCACCTAAGTTTACATGTGTATGAAGCAATTCAGTATAAACACTGGTGTCCAGTTGCTTGGCTGCCAGGAAAGATGCGGACTCTGAATGCTGGGGGCCGGAGAGCTCCCAATCCATCCGATTTACTTCAGGTGCAATCCTGCCTTGGGTTAGGGAGCTGGATGCAGTGATTTAATGAGATTGCTTTGAGCAAAGACAGACAGTCTCCGGAGTGGCAGAGGAAGCAGTCGCTTGCATGGGCAATTATTTCTGCCTCTTTTCCCATCCTCTCTAACATCTACCTTAAGTATATACTGATTTACACCTAAAAATCTCCTTACTCTGACTTACTGTTTTAATAGACGTTTCAATGCAAATCCTTGCAGTATTTCCCATTACTCATCATTTATATATAGTTTTTGCAAACTAGATTATTTTTTAAATGTTCACTGTGGGTATTTGGTAAAGAAAAAATATCCACACTCCCATTACCTTGCCTCAACAACTATCTTTATTTAGCATAATCCCTTTTAGCTTTTGTCCAAATGAATACATTTTTCTGTATTTGTAATTACATTGGATATACTATTTGATATATGACCTTTTTATTTAAAATTTTGTTATCAAAATCTTTCCATGTAGCTACACTTTTGTAATTATAATTTTAAGAGTTGCACAAAAGCCTATTGAATTTATGTATTATATTTTACTCTCTAGTTGCCACAAACTATAATGGAGAGAATAATATCCACTTCATGTAGTTGCTGAGAGGATTATATGGATATGTAGTGCTTAGCCCAGTGCCTAAGATATCACAGAATTGGTGGAAAACATGGTTTCTGAACGCAGACTTTCGGGTTTGGACTCCCACCTCTCTCTAGCTATATCTGGGAAGTTACTTACTCTCACTGTGTCAGCTTCCTCCATTAGAAAATGGGGATTATAGTAACTCCTAACCCATAGGTTTGTTGTGAGAATTAACTAAATTAAATGCTACATGTGTTAGTTGTTGTCATTGTTACTATCCCCATTTTTATTCCTCTCCTATATACTTGCTCTTTGCCAAAGTCTGAGACTCAGTCCTTTCAAGTAATTCAATTTCATGTCTTATTGCTTTCTCTAAAACTCCCACAATGATAATAAATGATTAAAATCTTACCTGGAAAATTGTTCTATTGCATATTTTAAAGTTGATATGTTTTTAAAATTGTCATTAAACATACAGTTGGGCTTTTTGTGTACAATGGGTATTACTTTTTACATAAAAGTGGACATTTCTGTTCTTTTCTTTAAAATTCTTAACATAAGGAATAGATGTTAATTGTATTAACACATTGACTGCCACACTAGAAAAAAAACTTTTCCTTGGGGCCATGTTTTTTTCTTATGAAAATAGAATAAAAACTTCAAAAACAAAACGATCCTTTCTAATTGAATGAAAAATTTGCTATTCTTTTTATTGTTTTCTGTGTGTGAGTTATATGCAACTTGAAAACTAGTTCTCATGGCTCCCAAGGTAAAGAGACATGTGAGTTACATATGCTTCATGATGTCCCAGTCTCAAAACTAGCATGAGTTAAATACAACTCACACGACAGTTAATGTGTTAAATGCTTTGCATCACCCATTGAAATGATTGTGTTGTTTCTTGCTGCACTATTGAAGCAATGTGCATTTGCTCTTAATTAGATTTACTAGCTTAGGTTTCCTTCACCCTTATCATTATCTTACCACTCCTTTTGATTTCCTTTGATCTTTTTCGTGTTGTCCTTTTCATTCTTCCTCCTGTATTCTCTATACAAAAATTAAATGGTAGGTATATTAGTCAGGATTCTCCAGAGAAACAGAGCCAATAGGATACATAAGAGAAGATTCATTATAAGAATTGGCTCACGTGATTTTGGAGGCCAAGAAATCCCACAATCTCTCATCGATAAGATGGAAGCCCAGGAAAGTCAGTGGTATAGCTTTAATCCAAGCTCAAAGGCCTGAGAACCAGGAAGTCAATAGTATAAGTCCCCACCTGAGTCCAAAGGCCTGAGAACCAGAGGCACCAATGTCCAAAGGCAGGAGAAGATGGATGTCCCAGCTCAAGCGGAGAGAGCAAATTCTCCCTCCCTCTACCTTTTTCCTCTATGTGGACCCTCAGTAGAGTGCATCATGACTACCACATTGGTGAGGGTGATCTTTTTTACTCAGTGTGTCAATTTAAATTCCAACATCATCCAGAAACAGCCTCGCAGACACACCCAGAATTAATATTTCACCAGCTATCTGGGCATCCCTTAGCCCAGTCAAGTTGACATGTAAAATTAACCATCACAGTAGGAAAGTTTAGATTAAGTTTGCCTGGGTGTGAAGGTTATGTGAGTGCTCTATCCAGCCCATGAATGGACAAGCACCAAGTGAAGAAGTAAAAACCACTCCCGTTAACTTTTAAACATTGACAATGATAGATGACTGGTGATAAGTACTAGTTAAAAAGATTTAATGCGTTCAATACATTTTTAGTGCTTGTTAACTTAAGATTTCAAAAATAATCTTAGCATTTATACAATGTGTAATGTTAAGTATTTAACCTATTTTGAACTTAAAAGGATTTCCGGTATGTTATTCTGTGACTGTAATAAGAACAGACTTTTGACAGATCTACTTATATCCTTGGAAATCTGTGTTTAGTCACAGGCAACACTACATGACTCTCTCAAGAATTTTTTCCAGAGCTCATTAAGTGTTGTATCTGGTAGGAATATGATTGTTAATTGTGTTTACAAGTAATGTGTGCATAAATAAGTAGAACAGGCAATATTAATAATTGTTAAGATATTTTAGAACAGCATATGTTATGCTAAGTATGGTTGATAGGAATAGATTTCCTCATTATAAACCACCTTCAGTTTACTGCAATAAATCCCATATGCTCCTGGTATATTATTCTTTTAATTTAGGGCTGATTTTGCTTACTGATATTGTATTTCAATACTTTCTATTTGTATTCAAATATGATGTTGGCATAGATTTTGCTTTGTTGTGGTATCTTTATCAGACTCCGGGCTCTGTGTCATACTGACCTTATAGACTAATATGGACACCCTGAAAATTTTTCTTTGCTTTGGAACAGTTTATGGTACACAAAAATCATTTGTCAAGACATAATTAGCAGCATGTCTTTACGGTCTTTGTGAATAAGCTTCGAGTTAAATCTAACAACTGTTCTCCATTTTTTCTTGTATCAGGTTTGGAATACCATGTTTTTAAAGACATTTGTTCTGCCTTATTAAGGTTTCAAATTATACAACAGTTCAGCAGAATGTACTTTCATAATTTAAAAAATTATTTTATATCAGTTGTGATATTAATATTAGCTTTCTGATTTTAGTTTTGTTAGTTTGAATTTATTCTTGATTAGCTTTCCTGGTTTAGGTTTCTTTGTTTTGTCACTTACTTATATTTTGCCTTCTTATTTCCTTTGGGTTTCTGTTGCTATCATCCTTGCCAATAATATCCCTTGTTCTGGTGACTCTGCCCCTTTCTTTAGCCACAGATGTTTGGCTGATGCAAGCACAGGTCTCCCAAGAGGCAGGATTAATCATTAGAGTCTCGCTAACTAGAAATACAATTAAGAAACTCAAAGACTATGATTGTTAACTGTGGAGAGCCAATATGAAAGGTCAGAGTGTGTCTGGACCAATATTGTCACCAGCAAAGCCCTATGCCAGCTGAAATTAAGGAAAAGAGGATACCAGCCCAAGTGGTGTAAGGTAGTGGGAAGAAAGACACTAATGTGTAGACAGAAACAGAGACCAGGGACCATGTACCCCCGGGAGATGAAAATGGAGAGTATAGCTACCTTTGTCTTTCTGATTCCCATGAGGTCTGACTATACTTCCCCACCATGTATTTCCGTGGGGCTCCCCCTTTCTTTTTATATAACTCCTATTTTATCTTTAGGCTAGAGTTTCTGTATCCTGTAACCAAACATGTCTTGAAGATATTTTCTTATGTTTTTAAGCTTAATGCTTATTTCACTTATTTGATTTTTTAAAATAATAGAAGAATTTAAAATAATTAAGAGGCTGAAGTGGATGCAAATTTATTATTTCTCTCATTAATTATTCAGAAGCATTCAGACCCCCTGATTCTTTGATAATGTTTGCTTTTCCCATTTTTTTCTCTATTCTTAGCAGCCACCACCAGGACACGGTTTATTCTCATAATGGTTGTCTTAAGTTTCTCCCAAATAGATAAGGTACCAGATTGTCATCTCATTCTCTCTCTGAATTACAAATCCAAAATAGGCAAAAAACAAATCCATATCTCTGTGAGTATATATCTGCATCTACATAGAGGGGGGAAAAAGATAGGCAGAAAATAGACCGAAACGTTACCAGTGGTTATTCACAGTTTTTATTTTGTTTGTGCTTCTCTGTTTTCTCAAAACAATGAGAGTGCATTATTTTGTAATCAGATAAATGCAATTATAAAACTAAAAACTGAACAATTAATTTTCTCTGAGTCTGACTTTGCTGTAAAACAGAAGTTTTTATGTTTAACAGTTTTGTTTTCATTGATTTCCACATTTGCTATTATTTGATCCAAATGTAATTTTGCAGTGGATTTTTTTATTTGTAAGCTTTGAAAATGTTCTGTCTGTTTTAACTTAATGTTATTAATAGAGCGTTTCTTACCTGAGCATCAGACTTGGAAGAAAGTTGGGTCACAACTTTTGTTACTGTCTGTTCTGCATCTGTACTTTTTTTTTTTTTTTTTTGAGACAGGGTATCACTCTGTCACCTGGGCTAGAGTTCAGTTTCATCATCATAGCTCCTGCAACCTCAAACTCCTGGGATCAAGTGATCCTCCTGCCTCCGCCTCCCTAGTAGCTGGGACTGCAGATGCACGCCACCACACCTGGCTAATTCTTCTTTTTGTAGAGATGGGGTCTTGCTCTTGCTCATGCTGGTCTCGAATTCCTGGCCTCAAGCAATCCTCCTGCCTTAGCCTCCCAAAGTGTTAGGATTATAGGTGTGAGCCACTGCACTGGGCCTGCATCTGCACTCTTAACTGGCTCTGGCCTGTCTTTTCCAGGCCTGGGGAGAGCACAAATGGTTGACACAGGTACATGTGTCAATGCATTGCTTTCAACAATCATTTGTGTGGGCCTTACAGCATGCTAGCACTGTTCTAGGGCCTGAGAATAGGATACAGAAGTAAACAAGACAGATTAACCCATTTTCATGGAGTTGATACTCTAACAGGGGAGGTAAGCAAACAAATCAGAGTGAGCCATGTTGAAAGAAGAGCTATCTAGAAAAAAAACATTCCAGTGGGTTAAGATAGAGACTGGGTTTTCAGGAAGGTATCTTTGCAGTGGCCATCTTCACAATGAGATCCGAAAATATGACGAAAGTCATTCCAGGCAGCAGGGGCACCGGTGTGAAGGGCCTGACGTGGAAAGAGCCTGGATATTGGGAAAGGCCAGGAAGGTCACTGTGGCCGGAGCCGAGTTGAGTGGGAAGGAGACAGCGCAGTCGGACATGAGCCTGGGGAAGAGGGCATGGGGTGGCTCATGGAGGTGCAGACCACAGGGGCGGGTGTGGATTTTTAGGTTGGACAGGAAGCCACCGGAGCATTTGAAGCAGGGTAGTGATGTGACTTGTTTTATGTATTGAAAAGATAACTCGAGGACTTCCACTCTGGGCAGGTGGGGTACATGTACTCTCCCCATTCCTCCCACTGAGAATAACCGAAAGCCCTGGATGTTACATACGATACAAATATAAAAAGACTCTGAAAGGTAGAGAGAAAGAGCAGGCTGGATGTGGACCTTGGGACCTAAGAAATACCACAATAGCAAGTTTCCTATTTTTTTTTCAATAAATTTTAAAATTTTTGCCTCATATATCCCAGACTTGGAGACGAAGACTCTAGTGACTGAGAAAAAGGCACTAATCACCCCCCCCATCCAAACAAACAAACAAACAAAGAGCCCTAACAAAAGCTTGCTGTCTGGCCAAAGGCCAGGGAAGAGGCAGGCTAGCACGACAGAAAACTTAAGACAGGGACTGCGCCACTCTAGCCAAACACCACAGAAAGGATGCCAGCAAAGGCTGAACAAGGAGCCTAGACTCCCACCATTTCCTGACTGTAATGGGGTCTCCAACCCCCTCTTGGGGAGGTGTCAGAGAAGGCCAAGAAGGGGGCTGGGACTTTCATACAGCCAGGTGGAAACAAGCCCTGAATTGCCTGTGGTGTCAGTGGAAGTCACTTGGAGAACTGGACATCCACGTCCACCTGGTAGTAACTAGAATGCCTTTCCCTTTCCTGTTGAGGTGGTGTCAGAGGAGGCCTAGTGGAGAAACAGGACTTTTACCACCGCCCAGAAGTGAAGAGACCGCCAGCTTCCCTGTGGTGTCAGGAGAGGTCACTTGGGAAACAACAGGAAGGCTTTCCCACCCCTCCTAGCCAGGGGGTACAGAAGGCCTAGTGGAGGCCCGGAACTCCCAACCTTCTGGCAGTAATAAGGGACATACCCTCTCAGGTGTCAACAGAGGCTGCGTTGGGAACCTGGGCTTTTACCCCTACCTGGCAGTAACAAGGTGGCTCCAGCTCCCTTCCCCTTGCCAGAGCATTGTCAGAAGCAGCCAGCTAAAATATACTTAAATAAGATCCAGAATACCCCAAATCTCCCAGTTTCAATAGAAAATTACTTGTCATATTAAAAGGAAAAGTCCCAACTGAATGAAAAATAGATAATCAATAGATGCTAATACTGAGGGGACAGAGAGGTTAGAATCATCTGACAACAGTTTTAAAGCAGCTATCTTAAAAAATGCTTCAAAGAGTGATCGTGAACACACGTCAGACAGATGAAAAATAGAAATTCTCAGCTAAGAAATAGAAGATACAAAGTAGAACCAAATGGCAGAACTAAAACATACAATAACCAAAATAGAAAACTGATGAATGAGCTCAACCGCAGAATGGAGGGGCCAAAGGCATGAATCAGTGGTCTGAAAGAAATGACAGATCTCAACAACAGAAAGAACGTACATTAAAAATAAATGAGCAGGCCGGGCACGGTGGCTCACGCCTGTAATCCTAGCACTCTGGGAGGCCGAGGCAGGCGGATCGCTCAAGGTCAGGAGTTCGAGACCAGCCTGAGCAAGAGTGAGACCCCGTCTCCACTAAAAAAATAGAAAGAAATTAGCTGGACAACTGAAAATATATAGAAAAAATTAGCCGGGCATGGTGGTACATGCCTGTAGTCCCAGCTACTTGGGAGGCTGAGGCAGGATTGCTTGAGCCCAGGAGTTTGAGGTTGCTGTGAGCTAGGCTGATGCCACGGCACTCTAGCCCGGGCAACAAAGCGAGACTCTGCTTCAAAAAATAAAAAATAAAAAAAAATAAATGAGCAGAGCCTCCGGGACCTGTGGGACTATGACATTCATGTCATATGCGTCTTGGAAGGAGAAGAGAGAGGGGATAGGAGGGAAAAAATACTAAAAGAAATAATGGTTGAAAATATCCCAAATTTGGCAGAAGACACAAATGTAGAGGTTGAGCAAACCCCAAACAGGATACAGCCAGACAAATCCACACCAAGATATCATAGTCAAAGTTCTGAAACCTAAGAAAGAATTTTGAAAGCAATGAGAGAGAAATGACACCCTATGTACAACAAAAAAAGAATTCAAATGACAATAGATTTCTCAGCAGAAACCAGGGAGGCCAGAAGGAAGTGGCGCAGCATTCTTCAAGGGATGAAAGAAAAGAATGTCAACCCAGAATATCCTTTAAGAATGAATGGGAAATTAAGAAATATTCAGATGAAGGAAAACTATGACAATTTGTCACCAGCAGGCATGCCCTAAAAGAATTGTTAAGGAGGTTCTCTAAACAGAAAGGAAATGATAAAAGAAGGAAACTTGAAGCATGCAGAAGCAAAAATGAATGTGGTAGACAAAAACATGCACAAACACAATAGACTTTCCTTCTCCTCTTGAGTTTCCAAAATTATGTTTGACAGTTAAAGCAAAAAATTATAACACTGCCAGATGTGGTTCTAAATGTATAGAGAGGAAACGTCAGTATAAGACAATTTATATTGTAAATGAGAGAGAGTAAAGGGCCATAAATGGAGGAAAGTCTTCTATATTTCACTTGAACTGGTTCATATTCTACTTACAGTAGAATATATTAAGTTATGTACATATAATGTAATGCCTAGAGCAACAACTAAAAGGCCTATATAAAGAGATACAGTCAAAAATAACATGAATAAATCAAAATAGAATTCTAAAAAGTGTTCAACTAACCAACAGGAAGGAAGAAAAAAGACAAAGGACAACAAAAACAAGAATAAAGCAGCACAAAACCAAAAATAAAATGGGAGACCTGAGCCCTAACATCAATACTTATATTAAATGTCAGTGGTCTAAATATGCTAATTAAAAGAGAGGAATTGGCAGAGTAGATTAAAAGGTATGACCCAACCATATGCTATTTGTAAGAAACTCACTTCAAATATAACAATATAAGCAGGTTGAAAGTAAAATAATGGAAAATATATATCATGCAAACATTAATAAAAGCAAAGCAGGAGTGGTTATAGCAATATCAGATAGAGTAGATTCAGGGCAAAGAAAATTAGCAGGGACAAAGATGGACATTATGTAATGATGAAAGAGTCAATCCACTAAGATGATGTAACAACTCGTAAATGCGTATGTACAAAAAAAAGAGAACTACAAAAATGCGTGAAGCAAAAGCTGGTATGATTGAAAGGGGAAATGGATAAGTCCACAATTATGGCTGAGCATTCAACATTCCTCTCTCAGTAATTGACAGAACAACTAGATAGGAAATCAACAAGGATATACAAGAATATTCTTCTATATTCAACAATATCATCAAACAACAGTATCTAACTAACATTTATAGAACACTCCATCCAAAAAGAGCAAAATACATATTCTTTTCAAATATTCACAAACACCACCAAGATATACCATATCCTGGGC
>NW_012142523.1:3297443-3299380 GCF_000956105.1 Propithecus coquereli | reverse complement strand
TCCTGGCCTCAAGCAATCCTCCTGCCTTAGCCTCCCAAAGTGTTAGGATTATAGGTGTGAGCCACTGCACTGGGCCTGCATCTGCACTCTTAACTGGCTCTGGCCTGTCTTTTCCAGGCCTGGGGAGAGCACAAATGGTTGACACAGGTACATGTGTCAATGCATTGCTTTCAACAATCATTTGTGTGGGCCTTACAGCATGTTAGCACTGTTCTAGGGCCTGAGAATAGGATACAGAAGTAAACAAGACAGATTAACCCATTTTCATGGAGTTGATACTCTAACAGGGGAGGTAAGCAAACAAATCAGAGTGAGCCATGTTGAAAGAAGAGCTATCTAGAAAAAAAACATTCCAGTGGGTTAAGATAGAGACTGGGTTTTCAGGAAGGTATCTTTGCAGTGGCCATCTTCACAATGAGATCCGAAAATATGACGAAAGTCATTCCAGGCAGCAGGGGCACCGGTGTGAAGGGCCTGACGTGGAAAGAGCCTGGATATTGGGAAAGGCCAGGAAGGTCACTGTGGCCGGAGCCGAGTTGAGTGGGAAGGAGACAGCGCAGTCGGACATGAGCCTGGGGAGGAGGGCATGGGGTGGCTCATGGAGGTGCAGACCACAGGGGCGGGTGTGGATTTTTAGGTTGGACAGGAAGCCACCGGAGCATTTGAAGCAGGGTAGTGATGTGACTTGTTTTATGTATTGAAAAGATAACTCGAGGACTTCCACTCTGGGCAGGTGGGGTACATGTACTCTCCCCATTCCTCCCACTGAGAATAACCGAAAGCCCTGGATGTTACATACGATACAAATATAAAAAGACTCTGAAAGGTAGAGAGAAAGAGCAGGCTGGATGTGGACCTTGGGACCTAAGAAATACCACAATAGCAAGTTTCCTATTTTTTTTTAATAAATTTTAAAATTTTTGCCTCATATATCCCAGACTTGGAGACGAAGACTCTAGCGACTGAGAAAAAGGCACTAATCACCCCCCCCAATCCAAACAAACAAACAAAGAGCCCTAACAAAAGCTTGCTGTCTGGCCAAAGGCCAGGGAAGAGGCAGGCTAGCACGACAGAAAACTTAAGACAGGGACTGCGCCACTCTAGCCAAACACCACAGAAAGGATGCCAGCAAAGGCTGAACAAGGAGCCTAGACTCCCACCATTTCCTGACTGTAATGGGGTCTCCAACCCCCTCTTGGGGAGGTGTCAGAGAAGGCCAAGAAGGGGGCTGGGACTTTCATACAGCCAGGTGGAAACAAGCCCTGAATTGCCTGTGGTGTCAGTGGAAGTCACTTGGAGAACTGGACATCCACGTCCACCTGGTAGTAACTAGAATGCCTTTCCCTTTCCTGTTGAGGTGGTGTCAGAGGAGGCCTAGTGGAGAAACAGGACTTTTACCACCGCCCAGAAGTGAAGAGACCGCCAGCTTCCCTGTGGTGTCAGGAGAGGTCACTTGGGAAACAACAGGAAGGCTTTCCCACCCCTCCTAGCCAGGGGGTACAGAAGGCCTAGTGGAGGCCCGGAACTCCCAACCTTCCGGCAGTAATAAGGGACATACCCTCTCAGGTGTCAACAGAGGCTGCGTTGGGAACCTGGGCTTTTACCCCTACCTGGCAGTAACAAGGTGGCTCCAGCCCCCTTCCCCTTGCCAGAGCATTGTCAGAAGCAGCCAGCTAAAATATACTTAAATAAGATCCAGAATACCCCAAATCTCCCAGTTTCAATAGAAAATTACTTGTCATATTAAAAGGAAAAGTCCCAACTGAATGAAAAATAGATAATCAATAGATGCTAATACTGAGGGGACAGAGAGGTTAGAATCATCTGACAACAGTTTTAAAGCAGCTATCTTAAAAAATGCTTCAAAGAGTGATCGTGAACACACGTCAGACAGATGAAAAATAGAAATTCTCAGCTAAGAAATAGAAGATACAAAG
>NW_012142523.1:3293931-3294863 GCF_000956105.1 Propithecus coquereli | reverse complement strand
AATTCAGATGAAATGGGCCAATTCCTTAAAAAAACCACAAACTATTACAACTCACCCAACATGATAATTTAAATAGGCCTACAGCTATTAAGGAATTGAATTATTAATTTAAAAACTTCCAAAAAAGAAATATTTAGGCCTAGATGATTTCATTGAAGATCCTACCAAACATTCAAAGAATAACACCAATTCTACCCAATCTTTTCCAGAAAACAGAAGAGGAGATAATATTTCCCAAGTCATTTTACAAAGCTTGTATTACCTTGATACCAAACCCAGTGTTTCTAAACACTGTAAAAAGGAAAACTGCAGACCAATATCCCTCATGAATATAGACACAAAAATCTTTAACAGAATATTAGCAAATACAATTCAGCAATATCAGAGTTTTATAGTTTTCCTTGTATAGATCTTGTGCCTATTTTGTTAGATTTATTCTTAAGTACTTAATTTTGGGGAGGGGTGCTAACGTAAATGGTATTGTATATGAAAGCAATCGATATTCTATGTTAACCTTGTACCCTGAAACCTTGTTATAGTTGCTTATTAGTTCTGAGAGTTTTTTTGTTGTTATGGTTGATTATTTGGGATTTTCTACAAAGACGACCATGCCATCTGTGAACAATGACAATTTTATTCCTTCTTTCCCAATCCGTATACACTTATTTCCTTTTACTGTCTTATTTAATTAGCCAGGACTTTCTGTATGATGGTGAATCAAGGTGGTAAGGGGGAAAATCCTTACCTTGTTTTTTATCTTAAAGGCAAAGTATCTAGTTTATCACCATTAAGTATGATGTAAATTCTAGGTTTTTCATAGATATTTTTATCAAATTGAAGTTTCTCTTTATTCCTATGTTGCTGAGTTTTTATCATGAATGAGTGTTGAGTTTTGTCAAATACTTTTTCTGTATCTATTGATTTGATCATAT
>NW_012142523.1:3282563-3283248 GCF_000956105.1 Propithecus coquereli | reverse complement strand
TTTTAATTAGTTTATTTAGACCATTCACATTTAACATGATTAGTGTGACAGTTGCATCAATATCAACCATATTTGCTCCTGATTTCTATTCATTGCACTTGTTCTTTGTTTATTTCCAAAAAATTTTTCTCTCTTTTTCTATGCTCAATACTCTGGTTGTCATTGAGTAATTTATATGATTCCATTTCCTTTCCTCTTTTACTATATCAATTATACTTCTTTTTAAGATTTCTCTAGCGATTGCCCTAGCATTTTCAGTATACCGTTATATCCAATATAAGTCCACTTTCAAATAATTCTATACCACTTCGTGGGTAGTGCAGGTACCTTATAACAGAGCATTCCTGATTCCTCCCTTCTGTCCCTTTTAACATTATTGTCATTCTTTTCCTATCCACAAGCTATGATCATGACACATTGTTGTTATTATTATTTTGAATAATTATCTATTAGATCAATTAAGAATAAGAAAAATAGAAGGTTTTATGTTACCTTCATTTATTCCTTCTCTAGCACTCTTCTTCATGTAGATATGAGTTTCTGACCTATATCATTTTCCTCCTTTCCAAAGAACTTCTTTTAACATTTCTTGCAATGCAGGTCTACTGGCAACAAATTCCTTCAGTTTACGTTTATCTGAGAAAATCTATTTTCCCTTCACTATTGAAGAATATATTAATGTTTG
>NW_012142523.1:3281415-3282513 GCF_000956105.1 Propithecus coquereli | reverse complement strand
ATAAGCCTGTCCAAGACATTCTTCATTTTTGTTGTAGTGTTTTCTATTTTTGGCATTTCCTTTTGATTCTTTCTTAGAGTTTCCATCTCTCTGATTATATTACTCATCTGTTCTTGCATGAGGTCCACTTTTTCCATTAGTGCCTTTAGCATATGTATCTTAGCTTAATTTAAATTCCTGGTTGATAAATCCAAAATCTCTTCCATATTTGAGCCCAGTTTTGATGTTCGCTCTGTATCTTCAAACTGTGATTTTTGTTTCTTAGTATGCCTGTGATTTTTTGTTGAAAGCAACTTGATATACCTGGTAAAAAGGTCTTCAGGGTGAGGTTTTGTGTTTATCTGTCCAGGAGTTAGGCTGTTTAAAATTTCATCTGGTATCCTTGTTTTTTTCTCTCTTGTTGTCTTGGGCTTTCCCTAGAGACTTTTTCATAAATAAGAACTTAGACATGTAGTTCTCTCCATTGCAATCCCCTGTTATTGTATAAGAACCCAATTGATGTGGTGGTAAGGAGTAGGAATAGGGGTACATTCTATAGTGCTGTGATTAAATGTCAGTATTTTAGTGAGCCTGTGCTTTGGGATGTGACCTTCATAAGTACTTCTTAGTCCTCCTCCTTAGGTGAGACAGGAAGGCTAGAGGGGGGCTGGAGTTGGGTATTTCCCTCTTCCAGATCAGTTGGGCTCTAGTAAATGTTTCTCTTGAGGAAGGCTTTCATTAAAGAAAAAAGAATGCTCTGGGTGTCTTTCAAAATGATTACTTTTCCCCTCTTCTTGTCAGAAGCAGGGAAGATTTTCAAAGGTTAGAAAGAATCTGGTGGGACTCCAGGAGAATCATCTGGTGGGACTGCAGGAGGTAAAACTTAGGAAGGTGTGGAGCCTCCCTAAGACAGCTGCCCCCCGGAGTTTTTAACTCTAGAGCTTGTCCACACTGAGGCTCCAGCAATTTATCAATTACAGCATAAGTTTTCCTACCCTAGCACTGGGTCTAGTAGCAGGCTTCTGTTCCTAGACTTTTGCTCCAGCAAGCTGTGATTTTCTGTATTTGCCTGTCTCTTCAATTTTGGGTGCAGCAGTTTGCCTTGTGACCTGAATTCTC
>NW_012142523.1:3216963-3280225 GCF_000956105.1 Propithecus coquereli | reverse complement strand
ATATAATATGCCTCTGTGTAGATTTTTTGATATTTATTCTACTTGGTGTTCTCTAAGCTTCTTGCATCTGTGGTTTGGTGTCTGCCATTAATTTTGGGAAATTCTCAGCCATTATTAACTCAAATATTTCCTCTGTTCCCTTCTCTTTTTCTCCTCCTTTGTTTATTGCCATTAGGTGTATGTTACATCTTTTGTAATTGTTTCACAGTTCTTGGATATTCTGTTCCTTTTTTTTCATTCTTTTTCTCCTTTGAATTTCTGTTTGGGAAGTTTCTATTGACTGCTCTTCAAGCTCACTGATTCCTTCCTCAGCTGTGTCCAGTCTACTGAGAGCCCATGAGAGACATTCTTCATTTCTGTTATAGTGGGGTTTTTGGCATGTCCTTTTGATTGGTTTTCAGAGTTTCCATCTCTCTACTTATTTTACCATCTGTTCTAGCATGTTGTCCATTTTTACCATTAGAGCTCTTAATTATTTTAAATTCATGCTCTGATAATTCCAAAACCGCTGCTATAATTGAGTCCAGTCTGTTGCTTGCTTTGTCTCTTTAGAATTTGCTATTCCTTGCCATTTAAAGAGCCTTGTAATTTTTTGTTGAAAGCTGGCCGTGATGCATTATATAAAAGGAACTGAGGGACAGACGTTTAGTGTGATATTTTGTGTTTATCTAGCCAAGAGTTATGATGTGCCAACTGTTTGTTGTGGGTGTAGATGTCTTAGGCTTCAATTTTCTATTGTGTTTGTATTTTTGTTTCCCCTGATGTCAGTGGGCTTCCTTAGAGACTCCTGCTTAAATAGAGCATGAGCCTTGCAGTTCTTTCTGCTGTAATCCTCTGTTGTTATACAGGAGCCCTGTTGATGTGTGGCAAGGAGAGAAAAAGGGGAAGCATCTGTATTTCTCTGATTGGGTCTCAGTCTTTTAGTGGCCTGTGTCCCTGTGTTATAACTTTCACAAGTGCTGCTCAGCTCCCCACCACCCTCCTTAGGTGAGACAGGAGGGGTAGAAGGGTCTGAAGTTGGGTATTTCCCTTCCTCCAGGCAGGTGAGTCTCTAGTGAAGTAGTTCCCCTTGAGGGCAGGTGGAAAACAGAAAGCTCCTGATGTATTTCAAAACTGTACTTTCCTTCCCTCTGTGGGAAGCAGGAGGGGATTTTTCTCTGATCTTCACGGTGAGAACCTAGTGGGACTTCAGGAAGTAAAACTCACAAAAGTAGAGGGGTTCCCCTAAGCCTTGACCTCCAGGAGTTTTTTTTTTTTGTTTTTTTTTTTTTGAGACAGAGTCTCACTCTTTTGCCCGGGCTAGAGTGCTGTGGTGTCAGCCTAGCTCACAGCAACCTCAAACTCTTGGACTCAAGCAATCCTGCTGCCTCAGCCTCCCGAGTAGCTGGGACTACAGGCATGTGCCACCATGCCCGGCTAATTTTTTTTCTATATATTTTTAGTTGTCCGATTAATTTCTTTCTATTTTTAGTAGAGACGGGGTCTTGCTCTTGCTCAGGCTGGTTTCGAACTTCTGAGCTTAAACAATCCGCCGGCCTTGGCCTCCCAGAGTGCTAGGATTACAGGCGTGAGCCACCGCGCCCGGCCTCTCCAGGAGTTAACTCTCAAGCTAGACCACACTATACCTCCAGCAGTTCATCAATCATGAATTTAAGTTTCCTACCTTTTCCCACCTCTGGTGTCCACCTCCAGTGGCTTCTGCTCTCAGCAAGCTTTGATTCTCTCTATTCCCCTGTCTGTCCAGTTTTGGGGACATCAGTTTGTTCTGTGACTTCAATTCTCTGATGGATTTAAGAAGAGTTGCTGATTTTCAGGGTTTTTTTTTTTTTTTTTCAGCCTTTTTCTTGCAGTGAGGATGAGAGTGGAAACTCCAAGCTCTTTATATGTTGTAGGGAAAACAATAAGTCCCTGAATTGCTTTTTTAAATTATATTTAAATGATTAAAGATGATATGTATGTAGTTTGTGAATATTGAAGGAAAAAATTAAAAATAGAATTAATTCCAATTCATTCATTTAGCCAACAAGTACTTATGGAGCATCTTCTATGTTCCAGGCCCTGTTCTAGGCACTGAGGATACCATGATGAATGAAACAGATTGCTCCATCCTCATGGAATTAACATTTAAGTGGGTAAGGTACAAAGTAAACCAAATTATTCATCTAAATTATAATGCCAGGTATTACTAAGTCTCCTAAAGCAGGATAAGGGGATAAAGAGATAAGGTTAGAGGTGCTACTTGTAATTGAGTGATAAAGAAAGGCTTTTCTGAAGAGGTGACATTTAGGAAGGGCTGTAGAGGACTTTAGCCTATGACATTAGGCCTTTGGGTTTTATTATTAAACATAAGTGTGATGGAAGGCCACGGAAGGTTTGGGGCTGATAAGAGACATAACCCCACAGACAGGATCGCCCTAGCTACTGTTTGGAAGGGGAAGGAAGGAGATGGGGGAAGGAGGGAGACCAGCTGGGGCTGTCACAGTCATCCACGCTGGAGGTGATGGCAGCTGCGACAAGCTGGTAGCCACAGGGGTGGTGCATTGTGGTCAAATATAGGATGGTTTGGAAAGTGTGAGCCAGTTGGACAAAATACAAAAGAAGAAAACTTAAAAATACTTCTAATTTCTTCATTCAGAATGAAAACTCTTATTACCAATTGTATATATTTCTTCATTTTTAACATCGATAAAATATTTTATTAGCTAATCTTTTTTATCACTTATTACAAACATTTTCCCACATAAATACATTTTATTCTAAAATATAATTTTAACAAATACATAATATTTGATCATGGGCTGCACCAAAATTTACTTAACCCATTGTCCAGTGTTGGCCATTTAGGTTATTTTCAATTTTTCATTGTTTTGTAAACATGTACTACAATGTTTATTCTATTAGCTAGATGCACACATTCTTACTTATTTCTTTAGGACACTTTTTTAGATGCATGTAAAAGGGTTTGCATGTTCCTAAGGATTTTATTATAATATTCATTTATTAATCACCCTCCATATTACCCTCTTACTAGCAGTTTATGAATACCCCGTCCACAGCACCCATATTAAGTATTATCTACACAACACAGAGTATTATCTTTTTGTTTAATCTTTGCCAGGGTGATGGGGAAACAATGTTATCTCATTGTTTTAATTTGCTGTTCCTTGATTATAAGTGAGGTTGAACATTTCCTTGACTACATTGATTGACTCTTCTCTAGTCATTAGTCGGGTCACAGTTCGCCTGCGTTGGCACAAAGGATGTGAGTGTTTCTGTGGCAAGTGACAAACAGTCCAACTCATGTAATTGAAAAGTCCAGGGATTGAAAAGCCATATTCAGTTCTAATTGGATTCAGAGCTCGAATGATGTTTTTAGGACTTCATTTCTAATCTTCGTCCTTGGTTCTGCCTTCTGTTGTATTGGTTTTTGGGTCTCAGGCTCCTTATAGTAATTTGGTGGTGAAGCCATTCCAGAGCTTGCTCCTTTCAGCATTGAGCCCAACTGGCAAAAACACCTGCCCCTGTCCCAAAAGTCACGGACAAAGCCTCAGGGGATCCCACTGGTTCTGAGGGCCAGCAGCCAGTCCTGGGCCAAGAATGGTGTCCTGGGGAGTATGGGGGTCTCACTGCCTTGGGCCTGGGTCATGTACTCTGCCCCTTGGACTAGGGGTTGAGTCAGCCGCATCTGAAACAGATGTACTGAGAGAAGGGAAGTGAGGAGCTTCAACTGAATGTTGAGATACCATTAATGTTATCCCTGTGGGATAAAAACGCAAAACTCCTACCATAGAGGAAGCAAATAACCCTTCTCTTCCTCTCTCTCCACCCCTTTCAGGCTTACTGAATTCATCAAGGACGCTTTTCCTAATATGAATGGCCCTTGGCTAGCATCAGCAGAGAGTAGGCAGCCAGCCTCGTCTTCAAAGCAGTGCCGTGCAGCACGTATTTATTGATTCCATGCAATGGGCAAGGGCCAGCAATGGTGCTGGGGAGGAAGGAGCAGGAGATCCAGATGTTTGAGACATGGTTTCACCCATGAGTGAGTTGTCAGTATCTTAAAAGGGCAGAAACAAGCATAATTCAAAGTAGAGATGAAGTGGGGACCAAATGCGGGTAAAAGGACCTGCACAGGGCAGAGGAGGGGCAGTCAAGGAACCTCTGCAGGAGCAGTTCTTGGGCTGAGCCCTTGGCCCTGAGCTGGTTTTCCATAGGTAGAGAGAATGATCTTCTCTTGCATGAGCCCACAGCATTCAATATACAGTTTCCAAACCCTTTCTCACAGAGCTCCATGCAAATGACGCCTTGTAAATTACAGGGAATTAATTGCATCATTTATATTCCCTGCAGATCCAAGCCAGATCTGGTCTCAGCCTCTTTAAAGCAAACAGCACGGCCACATCCTTCTCGAATGGCAGATGCCACTTCTTTCAATTATTGAAGCTGATCTGGCCTGGATCCTGGGGCCGGGCTGCCCAGTCAGGCACCCGTGCAGGGCCCTGCCTCGGGTCACCCAGGGCAACCGGGAGCTGGGTCAGGCAGCACCAGGCCAGCTCCAGCTGTGCTCGGTCTGATTCCAATTGGGAAAGACTTGTTAGTAAACAATCTCCCTAATAGTTACCATTTTTAATTTCTCCTGAAATATTGGCAGGGGAAGGCATTGCAGAAGAAAAATGAGCCTTGAGAGATTATTCGCTGACACAAGGCGCAGTCGTGCTCACAGCCAAGCCAGGTTGCCTTATCGAGGGCTGCTGTATCTATTTCCTCACCCAAATTCCCATCAATAACCCACTAACAATAACAAATTGCTACATGACACCCTCACCGTGCTGTCGGGACGAAGCACCAGAAGAGGTGTTTGCAATAAATCCGACTCCTCTCCTTTCCTGTCCCGTCCATGTTTCAGAGAGTCCACACATATTCATGGAGTACCCACCTCGTGCCAGACTCACAGGGAACAAGACCGAGAAGGTCCCTCCGCAGGTCATACTGACATTCTATGGCGGGGCACAGACGCCGGCAGAGAAAACTACACTCACTGTTACAGACAGCGGGAGCTGCTATCGAGGAAACGAAATGGGGCAGTGGCCAAGGAGGTGACTGGGAGGGGCTATTTCTTAGTGAGTGGCCAAGGATGACCTCTCTGGAGAGGTGGCATTTGAGTGACAACTTGAACAAGGAACAAGAATCAGCTATATGAAGAGCGAGCGGAAGAACATTCTAGAAAGAAGAGACAGGCCAGGAGTGTTGGAGGCAGAGAGGCCCGTGGGCTGAGCTGCCGTGGGCCCAGGAAAGGGTGGAAGCAGCTAGTGTGTTCTGTCTCCCTGCCTGCCCCATCCTTCATCCTCTCTCTTCTCCTCCTCCTCCCCCTAATCCTCTCCCTGTCCCCTTCCCTTGCCCCAGCCTACATAGGATTTCCCTGTGTCCACTCCTTGTTCTGTACCTTCCAAACTCATCAGCTTCTGGGAGTCCAGGATATTGTGTTTTTTGAAAGTTTGGCTCTTGGCAAAGAGCCAGCGCTATTTCCATCTTGTGTGGAAAATATAGAATTACCGTGAATTATATTGAAAAATTAGATTCATTCACTGCTGTGATAATTTATCTCCCAATCTGTCTCAGAGAGTTAGCAGCTGGTGAGAAAATAAAATGTAATTTAGGCAAAAAAAAAAAAAAAAATCACTTTTAATCTATGTCTGGCAGGGAGAGAGGCTATTAAGTGAGTTTACTTTTTGCCAATCAGGTGGTTTTCTTTAGCTCACCCTCAAATGCAATGTTGTGATGGAGACTAATGGGTAGCTTGCTCTCCTCGCACGGGCCCCGCCAACCTTGGGGTGCAAAGTCAGGCCCCAATTAAAATTCTAAAGCTTCCTAACTGGAGGCCCCTCCCAGGGCTCATCTCCCGAGATCCTGTTGGACGTGCTCCTGCTAAGAGGATATGCTTTATAGCACTGGGGTTTTCCATGACAGTTTCTGCCTTGAGAAAGGAGGAGAAACAGCCCCCAATTTTAAGCCTTATCGATTTAAGGTGTTTGAAATATTCCTCTCCAACTGGTAATGATGGCCATTTTTCTTCTCCAGAGTGCCTGATTATGTGTCCTGGAATGGTCCTGACATCATCGCATGAGTCAGAACACTGAGCTAATCGTGCTCTGCCCAGAGCCGAGTCCAAAGCTCCCCGCATCGGTGAGTCAGCCCCTCACAGTAGCGGGCCCTGCTGGGGCCACTCGGGGACAGCAGGCTGCAGGAGATGACCAGTGGCCCCTCCACCCAGCAGCCCCCGGTGTCAGGGCAGGCCTGTCCCACTCCTTGCAGGGAGTTCTGTCCTCCCTGAGCAGGGGGGTACACGGTTAACGTGGCCCACCTGCTTCCTGGGGAATGAATTCTCTGGGGGGGCCAGCCTGGAGGGGTGAGGGTAGCAGGCACTTGCTGCTTTCCATTCTTCCTAGGATAGGATCGTGCATCCTTGGGGAAACTGAGGCACAGTCAAGAGAGAATGTCCTGGACCGGAATTCGGAGCCCAGAGATATAGTGGAGGCTCTGCCGTTTGCTCATCATATGACCACGGGGGAAGTCTCTTCCCCTCTCCTGGCTGGAGCCGCCTCATCCATAAAGTGTGGAGCTTGCACACCATGGGCAACACCCTTCCGGCCCAGAGTTCCTTAATCTGGGAATTTGTCCTTTGGGTTACACAGATATGTGCCCAGCTCCACTCTGTGCATGCCAGGTAGAGCAGAGACCCTGCATCTAAGCGTAGGCCTCCCGGGAATCCTTGTTCAGCCGTGTATCAGGTGACTTCAGGGAATGGATGGAAGATTCTAATCTGGGGAGGGGGAAGAGCAGAGAGGAGCGCCGGCTTCTCACACCTGGGTGCATCTGGTGGAGGTCACCAGGAGATTCCCCTGCAGCAGCTGACGGGACCCTCCTGAGTGGGGAGGAGTAGGAGGGAGCCGCTGTGGAAGGCCCTCTTAGAAGTCACCTGGCCCACCAGGTGTCACTCCAGGCAGAACTTGCCTCACCCAGCTCCTCAAAGATCTCAGTGACTCCTTGTCCGTGACCTCCAAGGCCAGGCAAAGAGAGAAAGGGTTTGATTGAAATTCAGTCTGAACTTCAGGAAAGCCGGAGCTCTCATTAGAGATTCCACCTGCCTTACCTTCACCCCCGTGCCCCGGTCAGGTGAAAATTACCAGTGGAATATCAAAACGGGAGAACGTATGCCGTGCTGTCAAGTAGGCAAAGCCGATAGGAACATAAGGGGCTTTTTGAAAGAAGGGGGCAGACTGGGCCAGAGGGAAGGAAGGCTGACTATGGCAGAGGAGTGGGCTGCATCCGTCTGCTCTATTCGCTCACTCAGCACATCTTTACTGAGCACTCTCTACGTGCACTGCTCTTGGTGTTGGGGATACAGGAGAGAACAGCAAAGACAAGAATCCTTTTCTCATGAAGATTATACTCCAGTGTGGAGAGACAGACAGAAAACTAGCAACAAACACGTAAGATATTTCAGAGGAAGAAATGCTACAAGATGTGCTGGCGAGCATGCACGGGCGGGCTACGGCCACAGGTGGTTAGGAGAGCCTTTCAGGTGAGGTGAGCTTGGAGCTAATACCTGAATGTCAAGAAGGAGCCAGTCCTGCAAAAGGCAAGGGAGAGAATATTCCAGAGATGTTCTGAGATGGGAGCGGCCTGGTATGTACCCAATCCATAGAGAATGGACTTGGAGTCCCTCTGAAGTTAAAGAAAGAGATCCTGGCAGAACTCCACTATTATCATGCCTGCCCCCCAACATCCCAGAGGGAAGGTCCAGAGGGGAGGATGGGCTGTGGGCACGTCAGGGGCACGTAGGGATCCAGCCAGGGTTTGGGGAAGCATCCCGGGATGCAGAGTCTCAACAAGCTAGGAGCCATCGTGACCCCAGGTACTGACTGGGCCAGGGGAACCAAGAACTACCGCCCCCTGCTTTGGGGTGTCTCACCAGAAATAGGCAGGTCGCCTCTCTTAGGCAAAGAATCCCAAAGCACCTGTCTCCCTCCCTCCTTCCCAGCCTGCTGGGTCTCTGGGACATGCAGTATATTTCCAGTAAACCTAATCTTTCCTCTTCTCCCTTGTGTCTGAAGCTGACAAATTTGAACAGAGGCCCACACTAACCATCTCAGCCAGAACTTTCCCCTGGAAGGGCAAAGGGACAGAAAACAACCAGACGTGGGGAAAGAAACAGAAGTTCAAAAGAATTGGCCCATCTGAGACATTGGATAAGGTGTGTCCCTAAATATAAAGTTATTGAAAGAAGCAGGAGATAATTTTAGACAATTTTTAATTGTCCTCTCAATGAGATCAAAATGTCATTGCATCTATGACTCTAAAGCAGAAGCTCATCCACGGAGGTACGAGGACAAATTAGGACAAAGTGGACTAGGAGATGACATGGGTGGGGGTGGGGAGCCTGGGCTGAACATGGGCTCCCCACGCACTGGCTCTGCCGTCCTGGACGAGTTCTAGAGCCCATCGGTTTCCTATAAATAGGGGATTTGAAATAGCACCTTCTTCGTAGAGTGTTGCAAAGCTTAACCAAGATAACAATGTGTGAACAGTACTTGGTACCATGTCGGGCACGCAAGAAGCACTCAACACACATTACTCTTTTTGAGAAAGTGCGTGAAAATGAAACACAACTGCTTAATTTAGAGATTACGATGAAGGCAAAGGACAACAGCCAGTTCGATTCTCCAGAAAATGGAGAGCAAAGTGGAAGGCAAGTTTAGAAAATTGTCCCTCATTTCAAAAGGAAAGAAACAAGCGATGAAAACAGTAAGATTTAAAAAGAAAAGAGGCATCAGTCGCAGGGGCAGTGAATTCAAGACAGATCTAGGAAGTCAACTTGGAGAAGCTGGAGCACGTGCAGTCAAAATTATTTATTTTTAAAAATAATCAGAAAATAGATCCGGCTGTTTCTGCAGGTTGAAAGGACTTATTGAGCAATAGGAAAGGAAAACAGACCGACAACTAAAAATATGTTAATAAAAAGTTGGAATTTCAGAGATAAGGAGAAAGATTTGCCCAATGTAGGAGAAAATAAAAGAAGTTTATTACGAGGGTAGAAAATCAGACTGGCTTTAGATCTGGCCACAGAACCAAACATCAGACAAGAAGCAGCAACACGAGAGGAAAGTGTGATGGGGAATTCTGATTGTCGTTCCTGATTATCATTCCTGCGAGGGCAGGAGGAAGGTTTTCTCATACATGAAAGAGCTCCGAGTACACGTCCCATGGGGCTGCGGCGAGAAAGATTCACTTGAAGATATAGCCTAATGCTTAAGAAATGAATTATATATAGAATTTAAGACTGCAGCAGCCATAATTTAAAGAACCATAGAATGAACTGTGAGATGGTGCTAAGGCTAAATGATTATCTTTAATGGAGTTTCATACTTTACGATTTTTAAAAAACACCTTAAAATAAGTTAATACTAACCCAGATCTAATACCTTATATTTCTTTCTTTTTTTTTTTTAACTGAAACGTGGGGTAATAGGAGAGAAACAAAACTTTACTAGATTTCTGCTCTTTCAGAAGCAAGTATTGATGAAGGTTTCTGACAGGAAGTAGGGAGAACGTGATCCTTTTTAAATTTTAAAATGCCTTTTAGGACAAAAACAGGATATAAACTCTAAATTCATCAGGCAAAAGGAACAGAGAAAATGTATTTCCATAGAGAAACCATCATAAAAAGAGAATAAATAAAATAATAAGCATGAAAGCAAAAGCTTAAAATAACAGAAATAAAGCCACCTAGTTTTATTGTGACAACAGATACAGATGAGCTAAGCTCCCTTGTTACAATGAAAAGACTCACAATTAAATGATGAATTGAAATCCATCCAGGTTTACATCACAGAAAAGTTAAAACCCTGCTCTAGGACATAAAAGAAACTGAATTAATGCCAAAATATGCTATGTTCCTTGACAAGAAGTCTCAAATAAAAGATTTAATTTATTTCTAATTAATTCATAAATAAAACATAATTCTAATAAACAACTAAACAGAATCTTTTAAAACTTGGCAAAATGACTTTTAAGTTATTCTGGAAGAATAAACATGGCAAAAATAAAAATTGAAACAGTAGAATAAAGGAGTCACTTTTTTATATTAAAAAATATTTTAAAGGTGCATTAATTAAGAGAGTATGGTATGGGTAAAAGAATGAAAATATCACTGCAGTATGGTAGAAATCCCCAGAATAGGCCCACATAAGCAAGGTATTATTTCATGACATTGGGTAAAGAATCGCTAACTTGCTCATTATTAGAAATTAATAAAATCGATCACTACATCACAGCCCGTGTCTAAATGAAGACCTGTTGGATTAGAGTGCTAAATGTAAAAGATAAAATCACAAAACAACTAAAAAATATAAAGGTAAAACAAGGATAAATGCTTGCTTTCTGGGTGGAGAAGGGATTTTTAAACCAAAAAGCAAAGTGAGAAAAAACACAATATAAGAAAATGCAGGACTTGACTACATAAATATTTTACAATAATAGTTTCTCATTGTCAAAAGGTTCCTAAGGCAAGCCTTTAGGAGAACAAACAAAACTGGAAACTGCTATCAAACACACACACACACACACACACACACACACACACACACACACACACGGTTAATATCTTGACTACATAGAAATTAATATCAATTAGAAAAAAAGTAAGCACCCAACAGAAAAAACTGAGCAAAATACACAAACTGATGAATGACAAAGAAACACAAGTAGCCAATCAACATGTGAAAAAAATATCAACCACATTAACAGACAAAGCTATTTAAATTTAAATAACATGCCTATCACATTGAAAAAGATTAAAGGTTGTACTATTACTGCGTGCTAGAGAGGTACAAGAAACAGGTACTCTTACATCAAAAATTCTTAAAAATGTTCATAACCTTCGATGTAAGTATCCTATTCCTAAGAGTTTATTCCAGGGAACATTCAGACATTTACATTAAAATTTAGCTACAGGGATGATCTTTATAGCATTTTTTAAGCAGGTCAAAATTGATGATAATAGGAAAATCTAATATTTATTTATTGAGCATGTAAAATGGCCAGGCACTCTGCCAAGCCCTTCACATGAATTATTTTCATTTTATCCTTAAACTGCCATGTGAGGTACATCTCGTTATTACCTCTACTTTACAGATGAGAAGATAGAGGATTAAAACAACTCACATGCCCAGCAAAGGAGTATGGTTACACGTATCATGAAACAAAAATAATATGAACGTTATAAAGCCATTTAAAACCATATTTCTCGGAGGATACAGACAGGCATCACTAAATGTTCACGGTACATTTGTGAGTGTGTGTGTGAACAGACATATGGCCACTTGATTTAGAAAAAAACATATATATGTATCTCGCTAGGGAAAAAAAGGATACATGGAGAAAGAAAAAAGGAGGGAGAGAGAGAGAAAGGAAGAAAGCTGTTAATAGCGGTATTCTAGGTTGTAGAATGATGATAATGTTAATTCCCTATTTATCATTCTTTGTCTTTGAATTTTCTTCAATGAACATGCACTTTTAGAATAAAATAAAATTTTGTTTAAAAGGGGAGAAATAATTTATGTCACTTTTAAAGGTTTTCTTTCTCTTAAAGAAGAAAGATTGTTCTCAGATTTAGAGCCAAGCCCTAATGGTTTAGCTAAGGTGGCTGGGTCACTAAAGTTCTCAAAGCTACCTGATCCTAGGTGAAGAACAGGACTGATTTATTTACCTTGGAATAATTCCACCCTTTGGTCCAGAGAGACTTGGGTTTAAAAGACACTAAGTCCTCCCTCTGGCTAAGGGTTTTGTTCTGAGGCTGAAGCCCCTACACATTTTCCCAGCTAAATACATATGTCCTGATGCTCACGTTGGCATATTGATATGTCTGAAAGCCTCCAGCTTCCATGCCAGCTGGATAAAAGTGACAGATGCCACTGCATTGTCTCCTTAGTTGCCATAAACTGATATTTTTGCTAGTAGGAAAACAAAATTCCCCAAATTCCCAGTCAAGTCTGTGCAGCAAGGTGATCTAGGCGGTAGAGGGAAGGTCTAAAGGGGCCTTAGGGTCTCTGTCTGGTCTGGCTGATTTGGGGACTGCAGCTGCAATGATGGCCACAGGTGGATCTGTCACAGCTATTCCCAAGGCCAAGGCCAATGCCCACAGGCAGAAGGGCTCTTTCCGGAAGGGTAGAGCTTCCGAAATCTCATGAAGGGTTCAGGTCAGGGGAATAAAAGGCTGCTTCTCCTGCAGATGAGGCAGGGAAGCACAGAGCAGTCTGCTGCTGGCACAGCGGTGGTGCATGTTTCTATTTGACTGTTCCACTCACTCAACCATTCATTCATTCATTCATTCACCCGGACAATAACTATTAAACACACTTGGAAGGTGCCAGGTGCCAGGGATACAGGGATGAACAAAACGGTAAGGTCCCTGCCCGAATGGAGGTGTAGGCCCTGATGGGACTAGATACACAATAAACACGTAAACACATAAACAAGTCAACAAGCAAATCAAAAATAAGATAATTTCAGACATGGGTAAGTGTTCAGAAGAGAATGAAACAGAATAGTGAGATGGGATGAGTTTTCTAGGGTGGGCAAGGAAGGCCAGGCCCGGCGGCAGTTGAGCTGAAGCGTGAATGAGCAGGAGAGGCGACCACTCTACGTGGCACATCTTGTCCTTATTTTCCTGAGCCAGGCCACGCCTACCCACCAAGCCTACCTCCTCCAGGAATCTTCCCTGGAGTTCTCAGCACATGCCGTTGCCTCTTTTTCAGAACTCCCAGCCTGTGCCACGTACACCATCAGACACTACTCTCAGTGACATGTGTGGGTATCTGCACGTGTGTGATGTGGAATGTATGGGCAGGTCCTACCCTTCTGCTAGACCACAGGGTCTGTGGGTAACTAGGGGTGCATGCTGTGGTCAGTCTATAGCTGAGGGGTCCGAGTTCTTCCCATCTACAGCTGCTAACTGGATGGATTTTCCCGAATTCCCCACAGGTGTCTGTACTCTGTACATTCAAAACTGAATGGGGTGTTGGCAGCTGGAACCTGCCCTACCTGAAGGCTTCTTCCAGTTCTGCAGCTGTGAAATAAAGGAATGGAAGTGAGGAGGCTGAGAAAGTGCCCAGGGGTGCCTACAGAGGGCCCGGGAAAAGAACACCCTAGAGCTCCCCTACTGCTAATTTATGCAGTAGCTCCCAGCCTCAATCCCATCCCTCCTTCCTGGTTGGCCTGGACTAGGAATTTTTCTGCAGTTGGAAACTTGGCCACAAGTTGGCCTCTCCGACAGTGACCCCACTCCCAAGGATTCTGAGTCATGGAGGCCGTAGTGTGGGGACAGACTAGGAGCCCGGTTGACATTTTCAGCCAGCACGGAAGTGTCAGTGCCTAGCAGTCCCCTGAGTCTGCTGGGCCAGTCAGGTTTGGCTGAGGTTGTGAGGACAAGGCAAATGGAAGCCCTGAGCACCCGGGGAGAGATGAAGGTGAAGGACCTGGCAGGCTCCATGCAGCCCGTCAGCGTTGAACACTGCACTGGCCTCAGCTCTTGAGCCAGACTCAGCTCTTCCCAAGGTCCGGCAGCCACATCAAAGAGCCCAACAGCCGACATCTCTGCAATCGCCTTGCATGAGTGAATCAGGCATACAGTTGTAGGTGTGAGACCAGGGAGACTTCAGTTCAGTTTATCACCTGTTCTGCAGTAAGTCCCGAGGCCACAAAGACACCATCTCTGCCTCCGGGAGCTACAGTCTGCATGAGAAGACAGACCTGGGAACAAACCACGGCAGTGCGATGTGCTCCTCTAACGGAGTGGGTAACAAGTGCAACGACAGCCCAGACAGGCAGCAAAGGAGTCCTCCTTGGGGGTTGGGGGCAGGAATCAGGGGGTTCAAAGACTGAAGGAAACATCTGAGCGGGACCTTGAAGGGTGGGTAGGACTCGCAGAGAACTGCATGAGCAAAGGCAAACAGCAGAGCACAGCGGCTGAGCACAGGAGCTCTGGAGCCAGAGTGCTCAGGCTGGACCCAGACCTTGCCCCTTACTAGCTGTGTGTCCTGGACTTGTCCACCTCTCTGTGCCGTTCAAAGCTTTATTTAGAGGGAAAGTTCTTCCCTCTCCCCAGCTTGAGCCTGCTTCGGGGGATCAGGGGCAGGGCAGGAGGGTGCTGGGTTGCTCCCTATGCCTCAGGGCTGAAACAGGGAGAGGAGGAGAACAGAAGGACAGGCGAGGCCGTGCTGGACTTGCGGGGACTGGTACGGATTCTCTCTGGGCTCGAGTGATGCACGGTGCTAACTCAGGAACCCTTCTGGGGAAAATTCCTCTTGCAGATGGCTCCAGGGCAGCTCTCCTTGACATTCCACTGGACTCACGGGCAGCCCGTCCTCCCCCTCCCCCTCCCCCTGCTATGTCGGTAGTCCCCAGGGCAGCCTGGGTTCACTCTTTCTCCTTCACCCCATCATCCAAGCCTTGACCTCTCACTATAGATGGTGTCAGACACCAGGACATTGTCGCCCCCTATTTCCAAGG
This sequence comes from Propithecus coquereli, assembly GCF_000956105.1. Taxonomy (NCBI): domain Eukaryota; kingdom Metazoa; phylum Chordata; class Mammalia; order Primates; family Indriidae; genus Propithecus; species Propithecus coquereli. The sequence goes on along the minus strand of NW_012142523.1, from coordinate 3,265,660 downwards.
CACACATATCCAGCTCTCCAAGAAGTTCCCTCAAGTTCCCTTCCCCACTTGGCATAAGGTAAGGGGGTATCCCGTCCTTCCCCATGGGGTCATGGCTGACGCACAGTGCACTGACAGTTCTCGCCAATAAATCACTCCACCAGTCACCCTCCAACATTCAAATTTGACCCTTCATGCCTTTGAGATGGGTGATAAGCTAAAATTCTCAAAATTGGTTCTGACCACCCCTTCCCTCCTGCAGGTCCTGCCTGGAGGGTCCAGTATTGCCACCTGTCTCCCCTCCAGATGGAGCGCTCCTGAGGGTGAGAATCATATCGGTCTCATTACTGTATTCTCAGATCCTTGAACTGCATTTGGCATTTAATTGGTGTGGTCGGCAGAATAATGGCCTGCGAAATGTCCACATCCCAATCCCAGGAGCCTGTGAATGTGTTGGGTCACATGGCAGAGAAGCATTAAATTTGCCAGTAGAATTAAGGTTGCTAATCAGCTGACCTTGCAGCTGACCTTGAAGGGAGAAGTTATGCTGGATTTTCCGGGTGGACCCAATGTAATCACAAGGGTCCTTGTAAGTGGAAGGAGGTAGAAGATCAGAGGCAGAGAGATCTGAAGATACAACGCTGCTGGCTTTGAAGATGGAAAGAGGCCACCAGCCAAGGAACGCAGCCTCTAGAAGCAGGAAAAGGCCAGAAAATGGATTCTCCCTTTGAGCCTCCAGAAAGAAATGTGGCCACGCTGACACCTCGAGTTTAGCCCAGTGGGATCCATTTAGAACTCTGGCCTCCAGAACTGTTAAGATAATACACTTGTGTTGTTTTAAGCCTCTTAATTTGTGGCAATTTGTTACAGCAGCCACAGAAACCTAATATAATCAATGCTCAATGCATGTTGGTTGAATCATGAAATTACATTGAATCAGAAGGTCGCTTAATGCATGTGGCCTCAGAGCAAAGGAAGGACAAAAATCTGGAGGGCTGCGTCCTCCGGGCTACGGTGGCTCTGTCGAATCATCCCTGGATGCCCTGCCCACCTCTGCAGTGACAAGATATTTGGGTCGGCCAAGCCCAGAGGTGTTTCCTGTGGACAGTTCTAGATGAACAGTGTTGATTCCTGGTTTGCAAACTCCTCCCTTTCCAGTCTGCTTGCAGATCACTCCCTTCTGCATTGTTTTTGTTGTTTTTTAAAAACTATAGAAGCAATATAGGCACTTACTAAATTTTTTTCTTGCAACTCAAATGAGTGTTATAGCCTGGCAGTCCCCCCCAACCTCTCTTTCTGATCTTCAGAGGTGAACTACTGCTATTTCTGTAGATCCTTTTACAATTTTTATACACATATTATAGCACACATTTACATAACTATCTGTGTACACACACGAAGTCTTTTGACACAAAATAAATCATACTGTAGATTTTGTTCTACAACTTGGATGTCTTCTATTAGCACATATAAGTATACTTCATTCTTTTTAATGGTTGCGTGATGATAGTCTATTGTTTGCCATAATTTATATAACCACTACCATAGTGGCATTTAGATGGCTGGGTGTATAATCTAACAGATTCGTTAATATTTAATCACATTCTCCCAAAACCACATACTCACAGGCATTTTATGATTTTCAAAGGCCCTGAGTACTCATTTTTGGAGATTCTACCCCACCTCACATCAAACATATTTAAATGTGCCCACATTCCACATCAAATATAAGTTTTTGCTGTAAAAATCTAAAGGATTTTTATGATTTTGCCTTTGAAATAATTTGGCTCTGAGTAACTATTTAACCTGCAAATAGTTTTTAAGTGTAATGGCATTTTTATGGTTATTAAATTTAACAATTAATGAATGTGATATAATGCTACACTTTGTAGACATTTAAGTAAACATTTATTAATTTCGATTTTGCTGCTTTCTTTTTGTGTTTTGAAGTCAGTAGCTTTCTTTTTCAGACCTTATAGTTTTCCTAGGGCATTGAGAAGCTTATAATCCCTAGAGACGATGATCTGAGTTCCCAAGGGGTACAACAGCTCTGTGCACACCACCCCTACTGGACGCCTGGGCTCTCTTTTGAGGTGAGTGGGTGGGAGAGTTGGGGTGTGTCCAGGGCTGGCTCACCAGGGTCCCCAAGGTGGGAGTTTCCCAAGGTGGCCTGAGGCAGCAGAGCAGGGTGTGGAACTGGAATAGATTGTAAAGAGAAGCCAGTCCTAGCTAAGGAAACAAGGAACATCACCCAAGGTGGGCCTTTCATGAAGGAAACAAGACAAGTTGGGATTGGGTGTCCCCAAATTCCTCATCCACATATTGCAAGACTATCTCCCCGAGGCTTGATTTTATTTTCTGTTATGGGGAGGGTCTCCCGTGTGTACTTCTCAAAGGGGGGATCTCTAGGTCTGCCTCTGTGCTCTGCCTACTGTACGACGGGAGCAGGCGCTGGATGCTTGTGCAGAGCTGACTAATGGGCAAATGAGGAGTCTCCATCAGGAGGCAAATTTCCCCATCTGCATTGCTGCATGTGAAAATGTCATACTGATCAGAGCCGCAAATGCTCAGGAGGGAAGGGCAACATAATGACAGAGATAATTTGGCATCTCATTTAATTTCCTCACACAAAAAAATTAACGTTTTTGGAAAGATTGGCTTTCTCCATGGAAATTCCTCTCCAATGTAAGCACTTGCTCAATGATGGGCTATTATAAATGCTTATGATCATGAGGATGAGATTTCTATAGCATCTGATGCTGTTATTACTTTGAATGAAATCATTGTGAGGACAATTTCAGGTCCCACAAGCGGCTCTTAGCTTTAAGAAGTCCCCATGGATGGGAACACAATTTCCATAGCTCAGTCACATAGACAGCCAAGAAGCTGGGGCACAGGCGGGGGTGGGCTGGGAGGGGAGGCAGAGGGTGTGGGATGCTTTGTGACCAAGGAAACACAGCATTGGGAGGACACGAAGGCTCATAACTTTTGGCTCTCGGGTTATCCCACCTGGGAGAGGAAGGAGCTCATGATATCTGGCACAGACAGTATTTCCCTAGTTTAGTCTTAACAGACTCTGTGAGGCTCTCTGGGAGCCTCCTGCCAGGGTCCATTTGTGCCCTAGATGTTATTTTTCTTGGCAACCATCAATGTCCATCCTCTTCCTCCTCTCCACTCTGGGTCCCTGTGGGATGACTTCTGCTACTAACAATAGCAAACGTGTCAGCTTTTGTAGTGATGCTGAAGACACCAGCACTGCACCTGCTACCAGAGGAACTGCCAATTCTAGATCAAGGTTAATGCCATCCCGGGTCAAGGGTGTCTACGCTGGTGTTTCCTCCTTGTGGGAGAGTACACTGTGGTCCCCCAATATCTGTTCTATTCCTTTTTTCTTAGTAAAAGAACTTCAATTTTTAATTTGACATTGGCATCCAGTGGAAAGATTCTATTTCCCAGCCTCCCTTACAGATACAAGTAGCTGTGAAAATGAGTTCTGACCAATAGGATCGAGGCAGAAATGCTATGTGAGACTTCAGAGACATCTCCTTAAATGATGAAGGTACAGCCTTTCACTTCCCTTTCGCTTCCTACTTTCTTTGCCCAAATGCAGCAGATGTGATGGCTTGCAGCAGATGTGATGAGATGGCTTGAGGATGGAAGCCACTTGCTGAGGATGATAGAGTCTTGCTCCATAATGACACCAGAAAACCAGCATATCAGCTTGTTTAAGCCACTTTCATTTTGGGTCTTTGTGTTATATGTAGTCATACCTCATGCTAACTGATACACACTTGTTACTGTAATTTTGCAAAGCTTCTGGAAATCATACAGCAACCACTCTCAGGTTTCTGCTTGCCCCCCTGGGAGCATCCAGTTATACTATAAGAACACTCTGGGCTCCAGAATGAGACATACAGACCAGAGTTTCTCCAGCTGAACTACAGACCTACAGTCTGAAGCAGGGGCACCCCAGCTGACCTGCAGATCTGCAGGTTGAAAATAAATAACTTCACTTTTAAGTCATCACATTTGGAGGAAAAGCCTAGCCAGACCTGTGAAAAAGGGCAGATGAGGCCCCTGCCTTCCCTCTGGCATTCTCTGACTCTTGCTTCCTCTCTTTCCTGGAAGAGAAAATGGGGGTGCCCAGAACCTGCCCAGAGGAGACTCTCCTCCATCTGATCTGTTGCTGTCTCCTTCTAAGACCCACCACCCTCAGGCTCTCTTACAAACACCAGATTCTTTTCAAACCACCCTCCAAAATGCAGCCAGAGTCCTGTCTTCCTAGCTGTTGTTGAGAACATCTTATCTGTTCACATCAGCCCCATGCTGACAATTCTTCTATGGCTCTCTCCAAGTATTTAGTGACAGTTTCCACTTCTTAATGTTCAAGGCCCTTCATGGTCTGACCCCTGCTAGGTCCTGCCAGCTCCTACCACTCCCCTCACCCACCGGCCCCTCCAACTCTAGAGAGCCCCTCACAGTTTCCGGAAGGCATCATGCTGCCCCCTGTCCCCACACCAGGGCACATGCTATCTCCATGGCTTGGATGCCCTTCCCGTGTTCCCTGGGGTATGACTGTCTCGAGGTGACAGTGATATGATTGATGGGAAGATGCCAGCAGTCACAGGAAAAGAAAAGGAATTCCTTTAACATAAAGCAAAAGATACAACTAACTACATGCAAATGGCCTCACAGAGCTGGGGGTACAGGCCCCATCCAAGGGGGTGTTGGTTAGGGTGCAGTTTAGCTGCCGCCATGGAGTGACCTGAATCCCTGATGCATCCTTCAGGACCCAGCATGAGCCTCACTCCCCATGGGTTGCCACCAAGCTCTGATTTAGAAGCCTGTTTCTGGGAGTCCTAAGGGACCTACCACACTTTCACATGGCTGGTCTGTCCAGGTTCAGGAGCCATTCTGGGAGCTCGAGGAGGGCAGGTAACCAGACACCCCCTGGCAGTGCAACTGGGCTGCTTGAGTCGCATGTGGGAAAGGCAGCAGCACACCCGGTTGGTATGTGCCACCTGGATGACAGGTGCTCGCCATGGGCTTGGAATTGTGCCCTCTAAGCTGCCTCCCTCCCTGCCTCTGGACTTGCCTCTGTAACGCAGCCAAAGCAATTTTCTACAGCACGGAGCTGGCCATACCACCTCCTTTGTAAAACCTTCCAGGAGCCACCATTGCTCTGAGGTCAGAGGCTGAGCCCTTCCATGTGGCTTACAAAGGAGCGTTGCCATATTTAAGAAATAAAAATACAGGATGCCCAGTTATTAATGAATTTGAATTTCAAACCAACATCAAATAATTCTTTTAGGATAAGTATATCTTGTGCAATATTTGGGATATACTTGTACTAAAAAGAAACTTGCTGTTTATCTGAAATTCACACTGCGTGTCTCGAATTTCACCTGACAAAGCCTCCACCTCTGCCCTGCCTGCCTCTGCAGCCTCCTCTCTCACTAAGCCTCTGCCTCAGACCTACTAAACCCCTTCAGTCCTTCTCTTTCTTCCTCTGGACTTTCTACCATGGGGCTGCTGTAAGGATCAAGTGAGTTCACACATGTGAAGTGCTTAGAACATCCCCTGGCTCAGGGCAGGAGATACAGAAGTTTCACTGTTATCGTCGGTGCCCACTCTGTCGGGCAAGCCCACTCCACCGTCACTGCCCCACTTGGCTACGTTAACTGTTACCCATCCCATAGTGAGGTGGTGATCTCAGACTGTCAGTCTCTTCTTTGGGAAGCCCCATCCAACTGCACTTTGGGTGAGATTGGAGTCCTTGGTACATGCTCCCAAGCACCTTGTGCTTACCCCGTTATGGCTCTTATCTCACTTGTCATGGTTCCTTCGTAGTCTGTTTCCCTACCAGACCACAACATCTGGAGAGCAAGGAATCTCTGTGTTGTTCACATCCTTGCCCTGGGTGCTCAGCAGAGTGACGGGGGAAGGAGGCGGCATTCAGTACGTACTGAATGAACGAACAAACAGCATCTTGCAACCCTTGCACGACTCAGGGGCTGGTTTCCCGGACGGCTCAACCTCTTTGTGGTCGAGGTCGAGAGAGGCTCTACAGCTGCCCGGCTGGAGCGCCTGTTCCACTGGGTGCTCAGCCCTGGTCCTGGCAGGAAGGAAGTGGAAGCGCAGAGTTTCCATGTCAGTCCTGCTTTGTCACCTGCAAACCACGTGTCTGGTATCAGGCACGCTACTGCTCTCCCCTGATTCCAGTGTCCTCATCTGATGCGGTGTCAAGAAGAGCCATCTGGATGGCACTGGGGGAGAATTAGCTACGAGGTGATGCTATATGTGAGTTTTCTCCCTTCCTCTCCTTGCCGCCTATCCGGGGTCTCCTTCAGAGAAAATACAAAGTTTGGAAGCACGTGACCAATACCTGGTCAGTTTGCATAAGGCGATGTATTTTGGTTTCGGATCAGAATCAGGAAACCCTACACTTTAAAGATGAGAGGGGAAACATTGTGGAGTGAGAGAGGCCACGTCTGAAGATTTGAGAGAGAGAAAAAAGGGGCTGGAGGCAGCGGATCAATCACCAAGGTGAAAACTTAAAAGACGATTGATTTTCCTCCTTGATGTCCACGTTTCAAGGGCCTCGTTGGGCTCCTCCTGGGAAATCAACTTTGAGGCTCATCTGCCACAGAAAGTCATTTCCGCTGAGCTCTGTTTTCAGGGGCTCCCCAGGCTCTGGGCAGGGAGCAAACATCAGTGTCCCCTGAGATCAGCAGCCTGACCTTGGGGTCTTCTCTCGCTCTCTTTCCCCGTAGACTGGAGGAGGGTGTCAGAGCGCTGAGTCTGCATCCAGCCTCACCGCCCTGGCTGTGTGGCCTTGGGCGAGGTGACTCACATGCTGGCCAGATGATTGCCAGTAGCTTCAGGTGGCACCAGTGTGGGGTCTCGAAGATCGGAGACAAATGGAAAGGACGGGGATGGACCAGATGGTAGGAATGAGATGTCTTTGGACACCCCAAGTCAGAGCAGGGAAGCCCATGTTTTCCTGGGTGCAGTTCAGGAACAAGCAAGGAAGGGGTGCAGGGCAGCCAGGTACAGAGTGAGGAAGGAGTAGAAAGGTGGAAAGGTCCACAGTGCTCGCTGGGAGTTGGGGAAGGGACCTGGTGGAGGGGCCAGGAGAGCCTGAGGTCCAAGTGGGCAAATCTGGCTTAAAAGCCCAGGGTCAAGGTTGAGCGCTGTAGCAACCCTGCCAGGATGGTGTGGGGTGGTACGAGGGGCATGGACAGAAGCCCTGCCACATGGGGCTTGGTAAATGGGCTGAGTCAGAAGAAGAATATGAATCAGGGCAAAGAACAAAGGAATCCCATCCCTGTCCAACACACCACTGCGTCCTCCCCACGTGCTTCCCAGCCCTGGGATCCTGTCTCTGGCCACCTCTGAGTCCTACCCCTGGGGACTCCTTCTGGCCTTGGGATCTTGGGAATTCTTCCAAAGGGACTGGCTACTGGGGAGTGTAAGTTAGCCCAGGCTCTGCTTCCTTAGCACCTCCGCCTGAGTCTGGAGGGGTCCACACTGTCCCTTAGACCAGAACTAGCCTCCTCTGTGACCCACCAGGTGACCCACGGGCTCACATGCCCATCCGTGCCTGGAAGGGCCAGATCACGGAGGCTCACCTGCCCTTCCCCTCCCACCCCCACCTGGCCATGACCTTCAGTCAAGCCTTACCATAGACCCCAGACTTGGCTGCAGCCTCCTCACTGGTCTTCCCAGCCCCAGCCCCTTCCTCTCCTCAGTCCATTCTCCAGACGGCCGCCTGAGAAATCTTTCTAAACCACAAATAAAATCGCATCATTCTCCTACTCACAGAAACAAAAACAAAGAGCAAAAAACTTTTTCTTTCCCCATCACCTACAGGGTAAAGTGAGGAATGCTAGTGTGGGATTTTCGTCTTGTGTTGTTCTGCTTTGTTTGGAGGTCTTTATCGGGCTCCAGGTACAAAGGGTCAAGTCAGTCAGGGTCAGCTGCTCCTTGGTCCGTGAGGTACCAAAGTCATGACCCCTCTGATTTAGTCTATCTGTGTACATTTCTCTTTCCCACTGTTCCTCTCCCTGCTATCGGCAGCCACACATGTGTGTTGCAGGGGTATCCTTGAATTTGCATGTATCTTTGGAAAATAAGGGCTGTGATAGCCTGCATAAGTGACACTGTGTTAAGACCTTGACACGTTCCTCATCTCTTCACTCACTGTGTTCACTTCTGCCCGTGCTGTTGCACATACAACTGGTTTCATTGTCCCTCTGCCTTGCGAGGACACCGAGATTACCTCTGGCTCCTCCCCCAGGTATTGTGTGGCCATGCGTGCTCTTGCACGTGTCCCCTGTGGACTGGTGTGGGACGTCCCGTGGGATTGCAGGTCATAGGGTTGTTCTTCCTGGTTTGCTCTGCCGCGTGGCTGCATCCGGCCACACCCGCCAGCGCGAGCCCCAGCACCACTCGCCCCTGGCCACCTCCGCCTCGCCGCCTCTCCAGCCCCATCCGAGCTTCCCGCCACCTGATGTCCTCGCTGATTCAATGAAGGTCAGTGCTTTTAAAAGCCATCTAGGCCAGTCCTCCTGCTTTACAGACTAGGACACGAGGGCCCAGAGGGGGACATTGGTGGCCCACGTTCACAAGCTTAGAATGGCGGAAATAGAAGAGCCGGGTCTCTGCGTAAACCAGGGCTCTTTGTGCTCTACTCCAAAGTCGTAGTTTTCTCCCATTTTTTCAGAAGTGGAAAAGAGACTTCCAGAGACATAAAGCCACCAACTTTCGGTTACATGGAAAAATTAGAAGGAGAGGGGAAAACTGTGTCTCTTTTCTCCCTGAAATTCCCTTCCTCCCTGACATGGACCCCACCGACAGAGTAGCAAGAACGCGATGCTGATGTCCAAGGAACCTGGCGGCTGTGCTGGGCTCACTCAGATGCACACCCCACCGTGCTCACCTGGCGCCCGGCACCCGCCTCTGAGGCCCGGGTGATCTGATGGGCCTTTCATCAGCCCCACCTCTCTGAGGCTTTGGCTAGGGACAGTGCATTTAGAGCAACATTTGTTTCCATGTAATCCTCAATTTTTTTCCCATGGATCAAAGTTGGCTTGGAAAATATGAGGCTAGATTTAAGTCAGTTTAAGCTTAAAAAATTATTTGGAGATAATAGTAATAGAAACAAGCATGCCCTTTAATACATTTAACATGAGGTCATTGCATTTTTTATGGGGTTTTCATCTCCTGTCCCCTCCCACCTCCAGGGCATCACCCCCACACTGAGGAAAGATTTGGAGGGAAGAGAATGAGGTGGAGAACACAGTGATGTCTTGGCTGGCTTCCCTGGAGTGGCCCGTCAGTCAGGCCAACCCTCAGGGCACCTCTCGAGTGGTCCCCACGTGAGTAAGGAAGGGAGCTCCCCATTTGGACTCAGGACCCCTGGGTGCCCACAGTCCCGCATGCCTGGACTATATCACTTCTAAGCTTCTGCAGCAAGAGCCAGGAAGTGTGTCCCCTCTGGTGCCTGTTCTTTATGCAAGAGCAGCCACGTCCTGCCCCCTCACCCCCACGCTCCCTCAGCTCCCCAAATCCACCTGCAAGTTACAGGCAATTTAACAGGCAGATCTAATCTCACCAGGATTTCAAAGCCATCCGGTTGATGCATCCTCACTCTGCTTTGTCTACCTGTCTGTGGCCTCCTCTTCCTCCTCGTCCCAAGCTGTGCCACAGCAAAGACCTGTCAGAGGAGTCAAGATGCTCCCTGTTGGGCTTTGGCTCTTTTCGTTGGCATTCACAATGGAGAAATGTAAAGACTTCAGCATTTCTGACAAAATGTCGAGTGCAGTGGTTGAGAGCATGGACTTTGGAGCCAGGAAGCCTGGATTTTTTACTAGCTGTGTGAATTTGGGCGAGTTACTTAACCTCTCTGTGCCTAGGTTTCCCAGCCAACAAGATGGGAGTTCTAATATCTACCTGCCTGTTAGAAGTATCTACCTGATAGGCTTGCTTGTGGGCCTTAAATGTGTGAATACCTATGGTGATATGCTAAGAACAGTGCTTGGCTTATGGTAAGTGCTGGATACGTGTTTGCTATGATGAGGATGATTGATGAGGAGGAAGAGGGGGAAGAGCAGCTTCAAAGGAGAAGAGAGACGGGAACTGGCTGACTTGACAAGCTCTGCATCATCTTGCCCTCACTTTCCTTGGAGCTCAGAGAGTCTACATACCTGCAAATGAGCCCCCAAGAGACTAGCACTAAGTTGGCTGGAATGAGGTCATTTCCTCCCTGAGGTCAGTGACGGACAGACATCCCGGACTATGGAGTGGGGAGCGCACAGCAGATACCCGATACAGGATGGCTGGGGTTTTGCCTTCTTAGAAAGAGAGTGCGCATCCCCGCCACGCAAGGTGTTCTAGTCTCTTGCTGCTCAAAGTGTGGTCCAAGGATGAACAAAATGAGCTCCCCCTAGAAGTGTCTTTAATATGCAGAACCTCAGGTCTGTCCCAGATCTACTCAATCAGAATCTGCATTTTAACAAGACCCCAGGTGATCTCTCTGCACATTAAGGTTTCAAAAGCGCTTTTCTAGTCCATGTGCAGGAGCAAGGATTCCTTCGCTGCCCGGCTAGACTGTATCTGCCACGTAGGCAGGGGCCACGCCTGTTTTATTCCTCACTGCATCCTCTGTGTTTAGTACCATTCCCATCCCATAGTGAGCACTCACAAATATTTGGCAGTAGGTGTATGAATTGGGTAACTGAATAGGAGAACAAGGGAGTGGATCACTGCTGGCTCAGAAGCCCCCTGGTCTGGTTTGGGGTCCTTGGTGAATAGTGCTACCGATATCCCAGCAGGAGGCAAAATGGGCTAACCAGACATCTCTGCAGCACCGAATTTACCGCCAAGATTGAGCGAGACTGGCTGGAGAGGCTTGAGACTTTCAGTTTCATGCAGAGCTGGGTCATGCAGGAGCTGACCTCATGTCTACCACATGTCCCGCTCTCGTACTCAAGTGGCCCTGGCAAAGAAGGGAGTCAGGTCAGTCTGACATGACTTATTCTAAATCAGCACATGCAACCTGACAGTGAGCCTCAAGTCCCTGTCTGGGCACTCACTGTCCAGCCCCTACAGACACTGGATACTCCTTTCTGGGTTGAGACAATGGCTTGTGGAACTTGCCCTCTCCAAGGCTTTGAAAATATGAATGACCTTTACCTGTCCCAGACTTCCAGCCCCTACCAGACTTGCATGATTCCTCAAAGATCAACAAATGATGAGCAGGAAATTGCCTTTGCAAGTGTTTTAAATACCCTAGTATGTCATTTGTCTGGGCCAAGAAGCAAGGGACAGACATGGTAGCTCAGTGTTTGATTGCAGAGCCCTCTTCCTCCTCTTCTGGGTGTCTTTGATCCTGACCAATGTTCATTCTAACTGCATAGTCTAAAGATTACGGCAAAGATCTGCCCAAAGGATTGATTGGTAGCCGTTTGTGACAGCCCAAAGGCTTTAGAAGATCTATGAGCAGCTCGGGAAAGACTCCCCACTGTTCAGGGCTTTCTTTGTCTTGTTTCCTACAAGTTAGTCCCTCCTCCTGTGATTACTCAACTATAGGGGACCTGCAGGTCTGCCCTGCACTGCCTCCAAGCAGGCCAGTCTCACTCTGCCTTTGCCCACGTGAGCTGGTGTGTGGTAGACATGGTGGTTGCCTTCCCTCCATACCCACGCCTACCCCTGCCTTCCTCCTTCCCAGTGGAAGGGGACACAGCCCTGGGTGGTACATCCTGTGAGTCTAGACTAATCGTGGTCATTCCTGTTCTCACTGCCAGTGACTGGAATCCATCCTGGCCAGTGCACCGGGAGGAATAGCTGCAAGGTTGCTTCTGCGAGAGATTTACTTGGTCTTCAGAGGAGATCCAGAGAAAAGAAGGTATTGTCTTTCTCTCGATGTCCACAGGTCTAGCGATGATGCTTGGAAGTGGCTCTAGCTGCTGGCAGGAGCAGACAAAGCCGAGATATTCTGGGCGGCAGAGAGGAAATATAAAAAGGGCCTGGGTCCTATGTCATCTATGGGCCTCTGAATTAATCAACCCTGGAGCTTCCCTGCCTCCGGACTGATTGTAATATGAGATAATAAATCTTCTTATTCTCTGGGGTTGTTAGGTTGAGTTTGCTGCAGCCAGAAGCGAACAAGCAGAATGTGTGATGACGCACGGACGTCACAGGCAGAGCTGGGTGCTTCTGTCCCTGTGGCGACTAGACTAAGAGGAACCTCCCCGTTAGCCTCCTGTACACACACACATATGCTTCACAGCCACTCACACGCACATGCACACACCACAATCAGCCAAGAAATGGAAGCAATTATGTGACTGTTCCTACGGGAAGAACCCAGCTATGTTTAAAGCCTAAAGTACAAGGGCCCAGTTTTGTTCAGATCAGGGAAATGAAGCACCGTCAGGTGGGATGGGGTGAGAACAGGCCTATTAAGTTGTGACATTTATTAGTATCTTGTCCTTGAGCACGGGATCTAATTGGTGCGCGTTTGTCTAGGAGAGGACTTCTGAAACCACAGTTCTGTTGCTAAAACTAAAACTCGTAATTTTGATGCTAAATAGTCTTACTCCTATTCAGAGCCTGTTGTGTAATTCAAGAGATTGACAGTGCCTGGGGTATAACATTCTGGTGAGGAAGAGGAAGAAGATGGCTCCAAGCCTGCTGAGTTGAGCCTTGCCCAGGCCAGCCTGCTGTGACCCCTGCGGTCATCTACCCCTCATCTTCAGCCAAGCGGAAGCCATGACCTTACACTTTGCCTCAGGTGAGGTTCCCCAGGAAACAGACTCTGAGATGGAAATTTGCATACACAAGTTTCTTGTGCAGAGGTGGAGGTGTGGGGGAAGGGAGTGGTCTCAAGAACATCTGGAAGGGAATGAATGAGGGAAACAGGATTGGGCAGAGAGAGAGGTTGAGTTGGGATGTAGCAGTTGTAACTGAGACTCCGGCAAATCCCACAGCGAGCTCTGGAGCTGGGTGGCCCTTCAGAGCTGTCCTGAATTAAGGTAGGGGAGTCAGGCCTTTAACTCCACTCCTAGACCAGTTATGGGATGGGGGCTGTCCCCAGGGCGAATACATAACCCTGGGTGAGGCAGAACCCTTTGAGGGAAGGAGGGTAATTCCCAGGGAGGGAATTGTGAACTCTCAAGAGTTGACATTCTTGACCACTTGGGGAGTAAATGCCCTGCCCCTGTAGGGGGCTGTGAGGGGCACATCACAGTGTCGGCTGCATATCTGATGCAGAGATTGGAAAGTGCTGAGCAGAAATGCTGTCCTTCTCCCTTCTACTTCCAGCACCCCTAGAGTGCACACTGTAGGCACTGTATAAATACTGTTGGATAAATAATGCCAGGCTCTGGGGATCCAACTGAGACAAAGATGTGCCTACTCTGTCTTCAGCCTGCCACCCCATTCAGAGAAATCTCTGCTACCTCTCGAGCTGCCAGGTATTGTTGACATCGCATAGATCGCTTCGAATAAGGGGAGAAAGGATGACACGGTGCTGGGAGGGTTTGTTAACTATTTGGGGGAAAAAAATAAAGTTACAGCCATTACAGCTTTACTGCCTAACAAACAACAAAATAGATTTCAGGTGGTCAATGAGATAAATATAAAAGAATTGACATATTTGAAACACGGACTTCGGTGGCGGGGGGAACCAAGGGCAACACACGTAACCTAAACATATGTACACCCATAATTTGCTGAAATAAAAAAAAAAAAAAAAAAAAAAGAATTGAAACCGTAAAAGACTGAGAGGAACATTCTAAGGGAATGTTTATATAAACTCCGGGTGGTGAAGCCTTTCTACACATTACTACGCATTCAAGCATTTCTAAGTAAAAACAATAAAGGAAAAGATTGATGTATTTGATTACCTAAAAATAAAATCTTCCCTGGGTTAAAAAAAAACACTATAAGCAAAATTAAAAGGCAAATGAGACACTGGGGAAAATATTATGAACATATATTATAGACAAAAGGTTGATGGATATGAAGAGTTCTCAGAGGTCAAAAAGGGAAAAATAAGCATCTCCATAAAAATGGACAACTGACGTCAGTAGGCAATTCACCAACGAAAAATTGCAAATAGACGATAAACATAGGAGAAAAAAATGTAGTCCCACTGGAAACGAAAGATATGCAAATTAAATTAACACTGAGAGTAGGGAATTGGGCATTCTTGTACACTGTTGGAAAGAGTAAATTGGTGCAACATTTTTAGAGGTCAATTTGGCAATATCTACTGGAAGCCTTTAAAATGTGCATCCATACCCTTGACTCAGCAATTTTACTTCTAGGAATTTATCTTCAGGATCAAGGCAAATATACATGCATCTATTTATATATAAGTATATTCAATAAAGCATTATTTATGTTGATGAAAATTGAAAATAATCTGTATATCCAACCATAGGCAGTTGGTTAAACAAATTATGGAATATCCATAATATAGGATATGATGGAATCATTAAAATGAAGTTATAGAATATTTACTGATATGGGGGAGTGCTTGTAACATATGCAGAGTGGAAAAAGCAGGCTATAAAACAATATGGACAGCACTATGAATGTGCGTGTGTGTGTGTACACCTAGAAACAAGTATTTTCCAAATGTTAACTTCATTTTTCACTTGGCAGTGGGTTAATGATTTTTATTTCCTTTGTGTTTTTCTATGTGCTGTCCCAATTTTCTGAATTAACCAAGAATTACTTTTGTATTTAGAAAATAAAATGTCATGAACAAAATAATTAGATTTGGTAGAATTAGCAAAATTAATGTTAATTGTTAGTATTATTAGTATCAGGACTGGACCCACAACTGCAAGGGGAGTGAGACTTGGATCTGTCTCACTTTGAATCTGAGCACTGACAGCCAGAGAGAAACCCACACGAGCACCAGGGAAGACTCCCAGCGTGAAGCGATTGTTGGTATGCGGCCACCTGTTGTTTGAAGGCAGGGATGAGTCCCGCGTAGGACGGACAGTGAACTGATGGACAGTGAACTGAATGCAGTTGTGAACGAGTAGCATACTTAGCAAACCTGCCTTCCACCCCCTCCCCTCTCATGTGACGTTCACTGCCCATGGAAAGGAGAGCCCCCTCCTTGCCCCTGCAGGAGCCAGCAGATGCTCTTGTCATCAAGACAACCTGATTCTGGGAAGAGGTGGTGGCTTTATGGAGACCATCTTCCACCTCGGTTTTCTCCCACTGCCTGTCCCTCCCTCTGACCAAATTTTCTCTCCATAAACATTCTGACAATCTCAAGGTAGAGACAGTTGGCTGCCCTACATGAAGATATCTTGTAATGACTTTGGACCCCAGACATGGCTGCATGAAACTCCCAAAAGCCCAAGCATAGACTGTGTTGATTTAGTTTTACTGCTGGGGTAGATGGCGACGCTGTAGTTAAGCTTGGGTGGATGGATGGATGGGTGGTAGATAGATGGGCGGATATTTGGTCAATCTTACCTAGAAGCAGGAAGTAGAAAAGGTAGTGGAAGGTACTAGAAAGTGGAAAGTAAGATGAGGCTGGAGGTGACTGAGAGTGTCAAATAGTGAGGACAGAGGTGGTCTCTGTTCTTACCTCCCCAGATTTCCATGTGTCACCCTATCCTCTTCTTCAGAACTGAGGGACATCCCACCCACCCAAGCCCTGGGAGCTCCCACACCCCCTGTTTATAGCCATGGAGAAGCCACCACAGTCTGGCATAACTGCCTATTTACTTGTTTCTCTCTCCTCCTAGACAGTGAGACCCCTGAAGGCAGTGATTTTGTTGCCGTCAGTTCTCTTTCAGTCGCAAGTTAAAGAAAGCTTAATCCAAACTGGCTGGAGTGAGAGGAAATCTATGGCTCTCATAACTCTTAAGATCCAGGAAGTAGGACTGGCTTCAGGTGCAGTTTGAAGCAAAGGCCCAAGCAATTTTCCCCCTGGTTGACCTGATTTCTCTCTCCTTCACTGTGCCTTTGTCCTCTAGGTTGGCTCCATTCTCGCACAAGCATTTCCCTGTGGTAGCAAGAGGGTTGCAGCAGCTCCGGCAATCACATCCTTGCTGCCTCAAGCCCAGCCAAGGAAACATCCCAGATTCCCCAAGAAAAGACTCATTATACAGCAGGTTCTGACTGGACCATGTGCTGCTCCTTGATCCAATCACTGAGTTCAGGTGAAGGCAGAGCTCTCTGATTGGCTTAAGCTTGGACTAGGAAAGGGGGTTGTTGTCCAGTGAAAAGCAGCCAGAATAAGGGTGAGGATGCCATGTGGCACAAGGAACAGAGGCCCATGGCAGACCATGCTCTCTTCAGTGCTGGCTGCTACCACCTGGCACATTGTCACATTGACACATGCTACGTCCTCAAGCCCATCCCAACTGTTTTCAACAGAAAGCAGCGCAGGCTCGTCACAGATGCTCGCTAGGCCTTTGCGGTGCCCAGGTGGGGCTCTGTGTCTATGTGGCTCATCCCCAGCCCCTGCAGTTCCTTTGCCACCTCCCTGCCAGTCCTCAGCTGTCATGCTTCAGCTACAGGCAGCTGTCAGCAGGCCAGCCCTCCCCTCCTCATTCCAGAGCACTGGGCTGGAAATGTGTGAAATTGATGCACACTTAGGAAACTGGGATTTCAGTTTCTGGCTCTTCCTCCCAGCATGCTTTGTGCTCGACCAGCCAGAACTGGTGGCAACGGACACGCCTGCCTATATCTGTGCCATAATGATGACCACACCAGCAACGGTAATAATACCATTACTACAATTCCCATTTTAAGGATCTACAGTGTACCCAGTCCTTTAAACATATCTTCAGGTGCTCGTACAATAACTTTGCAAGGTAGCACAACTGTGACCACCACAGGCTTGGCATACCTCTGGGAACACATGGAACCACATTACTAATAACTACCCAGATTTTACAGATTTGTATTCCCCAGGTGCTGGGCTTAATTTCCAGCCCCCTACAAATATTTCTGTGGGTTCCCAGGGGCCATGTCATCTGGGCTCATAGGTGGTTTTCCTCATTGTTCCCCATGGCTCTGTCAGGCTCCGTGGTCTGTACTGTTGTTCACCTGTACCCAGGTCCCTACAACTGAGCCACCCACCACCATGTTCTCTGCTACTGCACTGGAGCCTCCACTCTGCCATCTGCGTGGTGGAAAATTTGGCGAGGATGTCGTATCTCCCCTCCCCCCCCACTCTATGTGACAGACTATCAGTAGGGCCCTAACGTAGTCCTGTTTGTGCCCTGATGTGTTAAATAGTTGCCGAAATGGCTCCGTCAGCACCTGTGTCCCCAACCTCCCAACACACACATTACTGGACACTGGCATGAGACCTGTGGGGACTGGGCTGGGAGACAAGGACAAGTGGCAGAAACCATGCTGTACTCAAGAACCAACCCCCCTGCCCTCCCCTTCCTTTTTCTCTTTCTCCTTCTTTAACTCTCCACCCCTCAATCGCAGCCCTGGACTGTTTCACTGGGTCAAGTCCTCTAAGTCTGATTCCCTTCCTCAGGAGAGTTCTCATTGGCTGAGAGTAGGTGTTCGATGTGCGTATGTTGAATGGTCAGATGGATGTATGGATGGATGGACAGATGTGTGGATAAAATGCCCCATCAATTCTTACTCCAACTAGTTTCTGATGAGCCCACTCTGCATGTATCTGAATTTCGCTTAGACTCAAGCTGGGATCCTTATTAGAGTTGGTGTGATTCTCCTCCCCATTACAGACCAAAACACTGACGCCCAGAGCAGTTAAATCCCTTGTCTGAAGTCACACAGCTAACAAGTGGCAGAGCCGGGATTCAAACCCAGGCCTAACTGATGCTCAAATCCTTTCCTCTTTCCACTCCACTGTCTCCACAGCCAGATGTTGGAAGCGATGGTTAATGAGGTGCACGACTGCACCACGAGCAAGAGCTACATTGGTGGGGCCCCTCTAGGGTAGGACCTCCCGATGATGTTGGCCCTTCCCACTTCTTCATGGCACCCCTAGATATGACAAATCCAGGCTAAAGATCCCCATGGAAGACCACCCCAGCAGCTGGTTGGCCTGGCCATCATGCTGGAGGAGAATGTCCAAGTCTGACTTTCCCTGCTCATCAGCCACTTGCACTGCTGCATCTGAAAGGCCAACTCTGTCCTTTGAGTCCCCTGACTCCACTGTCTGCCGCATCCTTTCCCAACTCTCTGGCTCAGAGGAGGAGCAGCATCTCTAGTGCTTCTGGAAAAGATGGATCAACACTTTGGGGTCCGTTCCTGGCTGCCGCTCCCTTCTCTGAGAGGCAAAATGAAACCTCCCACTGCAGTGTCATCCCTGCTCATGTCCAGGTCTCCCGGGACACCAGCCTGGCAATGGTCAGGGATCCTGCCCCTCTAGTGAAAGAGGGAGTCATGCTTGCCCCGTGAGCTGGAGATAGCCCCACAAGTCCCCAGCCACAGACTTCCCATCCTGGGTGTGTGCTCTCTCCCCACTGGTGGGCTTTGGACCCAGCCCTGGTTTTCCTCCAGTCCTCCTAAGTCCTGAATCGCTGCAGCTTTGTTGGCTGGGACCTCACATCCTACCCTCTGAGATCCCTCCGTGTCTCTCCCCGGGCTGGCCTTGAGTCCCTGTGTTTTCAGCCACCATCTGGGCCCCTCAGGCCTGTGTAGCACATTATCAGCTGGAGATAACGAGGCATGCCTCTGACCGCCCCTTCCTGCTCCTGGGGCCAGCCTCTTGGGTGTCAACCCTGGCCTCAACCGCACAAATTTTGCCAACTCCCTTGAGCCCAGTAGAGTCTCTGCCTTGAATCACTTCCTGGCAGAGCCTTCCTCTGGGCTTGAAGTGGACAGACCAGAACGTGTGGACTGATGTTAAGTGGGAGAGCTGGGTGACGTCCTGTTGCAGCAGGGCAGGTGGGGCCTACAGGTCTGATCCTGTAGACGAGGAGCCAGACAAAGGAGTCAGTGCCGGGCTAGAGTCTGGACCCGCCCCACCAGAATTACTAAACAAGAGTCAGTCAGGGATTGCTTGCATGAGATCGCATGCATGTGTGTGCGTGTGTGTGTGTGTATTTTACTAGAGGTGTTTCCGTCACTTTTATTAATAAAGACAGACACTTGCTCAGAACTTTGTGCCAGGTACTGCTCTAAGCACTAATTCATTTACATAGAATAACTCATTTAATCCTTGTCACACCCTGTTAGATAGGTATTATTGTCATCCTCATTTTATTCTTGAAGAAACTAAGGCACAGGGAGACTGAGTAATGAGGCCGAGCCACACGGCCAGCAGGGAGTGGAACTGGTGGTGACACCCAGATCTTCGTGACTCCCAAATCCATGCTCTCCACCTCCGCATTTCATTATTAAAGTCTCAAAGACACGTGTGACCCAGCAAAGGCTGAGAGCCTTCCCGCAAGGAGAAGGAGCTTGGCGAGGAGGAAAGAACTTTGGCTGGCTCAAAGGCAGAGCAAGGGAGCTCTAAAGAAATCAGCCTCGGCCGCAGGGCCTGTGGCATCAGAGCAGCGTTCTGCCACGCTGGCTGGCGTGAGAGCCGGGTGGAGCAGGCCTCACGGTCTCCATCTTACAGATGAGTCAAGTACGGTTCAGTAAGCTGCCCATAATCACACACCGGTACAGGGTGGTCCTAAAATCCAAACCCAGGCCCGTGTGACTCTGAACCTGACATCAGGTGAGAGATTAGACTTGCCCACCGTGGACAGGGGCAGCGGTGTGAGGAGAATGGGCCCCTGCACTCCTCCAACCATCCACCCTGCCTCGTCTTCTTCCCTCCACCCTTCTCCCCCACCAGCCCCTCCCCGTGCACCACACCTATCCGTCTTTGCTTGCTGGGGATTAAGTTAGGAAAACAAAAATGAAATGAACACTGCTCTGCCAGCCCATCCCCGGAGATGCCGACTTACACGAGTCTGACGCTGTTGATGATGTTCTATCGATTTCCCCTCTAATTGCTGCAGCCGGATCTATATTCATTTTCTGTCTCAAACTTCTCTTTTGTTGGTTCAATCAACTAAATGAAGGGCCCATTTCTCTCTGCTCCTGTCGTGAAAAGCCAAAGAAGTTTCAAATGAAGAGCTCTCTTCAGAAGTCAGTGATGTCAGCGGACTGGGGACAAAGAGGGCCAGAATTTGATTACCTCTTTTGACAACTTGGCTGAGAACAAGGCTGGAAAAGCAAGTCCCAGGAGACAGACTTGGCTGGCAAGAAGTGGAAATATTCCACCTTGAATTCACAGAGCAAGAGTTTATTCATTCAACACCTTTGTTGACGGAACCCCATGGCAGGATCTAGAAATATTCATGGTGACCCAAATGGACGCAGATCCTGCTATCATGGAGTTAATTGTGAGTTGGGTGGCCCGATTTCAATTAAATAATCTTATAGGCGTATACCTTGTGATTTGAAAATGTCTAGGTCAATCCCAAGAAGCACAGGAAGGAATCTCAGGCTGGAAATCAGGCTCAGTTCAGGCGAGACTCACCTTTTCCTTTGGGAGCCCACTAGCTTTCTTTTTTGGTTCCTACTGAGGGAAATCTCCAATCTGGACAAGACTTGGTGCTTTTCTTCCAGGAGCTCACTACATAGAGGAGAGACAGTACCAGGCACATGAAGCTCTGGGTTGAGGCAGACAGGGGTAGATGTTGTCATGAAAGGACAGTCTGTGTGCTGTAGCACATTGGGGAGGCCGGGGGGATGTGGCCAGGAGAATGTGGGAGATCTTCTCTGAAGAGGCAGAATGTGAGTAGAGCCTTGAGGACTTAGTAGATCTTGACAGTCCTGCTTCATCTGCTGGGTGTCCAGCCTTTTGATGAACACCACTCAGGAGACGTCTGAAAGGATGTCTGATTCCACTGAGAACCGGCGTCAGCCAGACGCTGCAGCAGTTGCAGCTGCTTGCACAGGTCCTTGGGTGGGGTGGGAGTGCATGCAAAATCAACCCTCTTCCACTGTGATCTGCCTCTAGCTTTGGCCCTTTGGGTAAACCTGACACCTGCTTTTGGTTCTCACCCCTGAACGTTTACTCCTTGCTCGAGAGGCATTTGAGACTACTCAGTCTCTATCCCTGGAATCTGACTATACCTTATCTTTCCAGGTCAGCCCATTGCCAGTTACTAGCCTTCACCTGGCCATTTCCCTGTGCCTCCCCCAACTCTTTACTCATCAGGCCAGGTGAGTGTACCAGGTAAACAGGGCATTACTCAAGATACACTGGGTTATGGTGCAATAACAAATAATCCCCCAAACTGTGAGTGGCTTAACACAACAAAGATTTGTTCCTTACCCATGCAAAGTCGACAGCAAGTGCAGTGGCTCTCAAGACAGTTCCTTTCTATTCTGCGCCTTGGGGACCTGGTGGGCTTCCATGTGACTCTGGTATCTTAATACATTGTTTGCCACAGCAGGGGAGAGATCTAGACAGTCATTCAAGAGCTTTTCACTGCATTTTTCCCCAGAGAGTCACATTATTTCTGCTCACAATCTTGACCAGAATTGGTCACAAGGCACCATGTAACTTCAAAGCTTCTCAGGAAAAAGAGAAGAACCAGATATTTATAAGTTCTAGTCATGTCTACCACAGTTCATCCATCCTCTGAACAGGATGGCTATTTAGAGACATTCTTATCTGGGGCCCCAAACTTTCAACCCATCTTAGCCCAAGCTCTAGTTTCTCGTTCCTATTCCTATGATTAATTCACAGCCCCCGTCTCTGCCTCCACTAGACGCCCTTCTCAGCTGGTAACTGCAAGCTGTGATTCAAGCTTATGATTATCTTCAAAAGGAAAACTCATACTGTTTCCTCTACATTAAACCACAATATCCTCAAAGCAATTCTGCTCTTGTTGGAACGACAATATTGAGACTTACAATAAGGTGTAATGGCTCAAGTGCAGTGGTTAAGAGCTTATTTCTGGGAGTGAGGCATACATAAGTTCAACTCTCAACTCTGACATTGATTATTTGGGTGACCATGGTCAAATGGCTTAATCTTCAATTTGCACATCTGTAAAATGGGAATTGAAATAGTACTAACTCAGGGTGGTTGTGATGTCAAATGAGCTAATGTGGTTAGTAAGGGCTCAATAAACAGTAATTGCTATTAGTATTACTATAGATTTCTAGAAGTCGATATCTAATCAAGGGTTTGATAGCGTGTTTCACTGTCTCAATATGAAGGATGCTAGGAGAAGGGGGAGGGATAGAAGAAGCACTTAGGGGTCTGAGTTTTCTGCAGGTTCCAAATGAGTTGCTGGACAATGAAGCTGCTAAGAAATCCAGGATGGGAAGGATATTAAGGATATTTCAAGGATTCATCTCAAGAGTAATGGGATCTGGAGGTAGGAGTTGATAAATCTCTGAGTACAAGGAAGAGGTTAGGGGTATGGAGACATAACGTCATTTCTTTATTCTGCAACCTTGAACTTGGGATGGCTCCAACATTGCTTGAGGTAAATACACCATGCTTGTAAAATGCACAGCATAGTCCCAGGACTATAGCTGGTGTGTAGTAAATAATAATTATCGTTATGTTCATTACGATTATTGTTCTACTCCAGTAAATTTTCACATTGATGTGGGAGACCATACAAGGCAGTTGTCTTTACAGATTCCCATCCTCAACATGTCAGGGAACCTTATTCAGGAACAAAACCTCCCTTAAATAGTGTAGCTTTGAAACTAGGAAATGCATTGCTCCAGACCTTGAGGAGCTTATGGTGTAGCAGGGGAGTTGGATATGATAGCCATGGCCATGTGTATTAAGTGCCTTGTCCTATACTGTGCCTATCACTAACATTACCTACAAACCTCACAGCAGTTGAACAAGTTATGTCTTATTCTCCCCATGTTACAGATGAAAAGAATTAAACCTCAATTTCTTTGACTTTAAAATGGGTACAACAAAAAGTTTGACTGACTTGCTGTGAAGATAGAGAGAGCACCTATAGAGGGCATGAAACAACTGCAGGCACAATGATGTTACAGAAGATGATAGGGAAGTCTCCAGAGCACACCCAGATGTATCCACTATCTGTTTAGTTGCTGCCTGTACTGGGAAGGTATGCAGGGGTGGGTGGGTGGTGACACAGGAGTCTGACTGCTGGAGTTTGGGATAGGAGAGATGTGGTGAGTGAACTCACAGGCACTGGCAGAGGAGGGGGAATGAGGAAGGGAATGAGAGATGGGATGAGGAAGAGGAAGGTGGTATGAAGCATGCTAGATCTTCCCCAGAGAGATAATTCTCAGACCCTACAGGGCTGCCACCTGAGGCGGTTGCAGGGCCAGGGCTGGGTATGAGCAGGGGACAGTTTTTCCCTGCCCCATACCTCCACCACTCCCAACCAAGTCCAAGATGATACAAAGTTCAGATCCAGTCCTTAGCCTGAGATCTAAAGACCGCCTGAAACTTTGGCTTTTTGTGTTTCTACTAAATTTCCTTTGTAACCAACCAAATCCAGGAATTGATGCACCAGATAAGCCTTGGGTGGGGCAACTCCAAGTCTTCCCACAACCTACCACTCCCTCCTTCTGTATCATTTGAGGGTGCAGGGCTAGGATCCTGCCCGTAATTCCCATGCACAGTGCTCCCAGTGACAGAACACACTGGGGTATGAGCTGGTACCATCAGCTTCTTGGCACAGGTTCTATTACACGTGATACATCTCCATTCTCTCTACGTCTGAATATTTGACTTAACGTAACACATTTATGGAACCACAAAGCAGATCTTTGCAAGAATAACAGGGATACATCCTCCTCAGGGTTAGCTGGAGATAGCCTGCTATAGGGTGGACCTTTTGGAAACTCCCTCAGCCCAAAATACTCTTTCTTGTCTCTTAAAGGCCTATAAATTCCACCATCAAAGATGTTTTAATTTGGATTAAGAAGTCTTTAAAATGAAAATCTTTCAAAGAAGGGTAAAACATCAGAGTTTAGACAAATTCTTAACTGGAGGAGCTTCTCAATGAGGTTGCTTGTGGCAAAGCCAACAGTCAGAATTCTGGAGGGTGGGCAGCGCAAAGGCAGTTTGGATTTCCTAAAACCAGCACCATGGAGAGTTCCTTCCTGCCTTATAGCAATTTCCGAAAGATTTCTAGATTTGTTCCATTTCCCTAGGGACCATTGCCTTAAAGCCATCAGCCTCTCTGGAGGAGAGTTCTCTAGCAGACCCTCATTAGGCAATAAAGACTTCATCTCCGAGTAAAGGTAAAAATCTTTCCTCTGGACAGAATTGGAGGTTGGCTTAGAGTTGGTGCTCAAGAGATCAGAGGAATTGGGATCTAAGGACACAGACCCCCTCCCTGGACTTACCTTGATGATGGTGCTGATGCTGATAATGATTATGGTGGTGGTGGTGATAGTGATGGTAGTTATGACGATACCTAACTTATTGTGTACTTACTATGTGCTGGGTACAGTTTTATGCACTTCATGTGTATCAATTCACTGAATACCCAGAATAAGACTAGGAGGTGGATACTATCATTATCCTCATTTTGCAAATGAGGAAACAGCACAGAGCTGCAGGGCTTCACCATGGCCCTGCACCACCCAGCTCCAAGGGCGCCTGCCATACTCACTGCAGTCCGTGTGGACGGCGCCCCCTAGAGTTGCATAGGGCACAAACTGTGCAGCCAGTCCGCAGAGAGGTTAAGTATTAATGGCTTACCCAACGCCTTGAAGCTAATAAGAGATGGGCGTAGACTCAGGTAGTGCAGTTCTAGAGTCCCTGTTCTTAACCATTGCATTTGATGGTACCCTCTTTATTGGGGATTTACCTTCAGGCATCATGGGTCAAGGAGTACTTTTTAAATTCATGTTTAATCTTTATTTTTTATTACAAACACAATACATGTTCCCAGCAGCAAACTCAAAGCATTATAAAAACAACCAATGTGAAGTCAAAGCTCCCCTCCCCCACCTCCTCTCTTCATACTTCCCCTGTGGGTATCTCCGCCCCACACTCTTCCACCAGTCCCCTGCGGGCAAGAACTAGGAAGGGAGGGACGATACTAGATTGACTTGATTGCTATTTTCAGAAGGAGGGGGGTTCATATAGGAGCAGAAAGCAACAAAGCTTGAATTTCGTGACAACTTCTTGGCTCTTGGGGCAGACTTCCTGCTCGGATCTCTCCTATCTGGAAGGATGAGATGGGGATTCTGCCATAGGTGCAACTTTGAGACATATATTTAAAAGGGCTTTATGAATGGGGAACCCACTCTTCCAGGCTCTGAGACACAGCCTTTGAATCTTACTACCACCTATGAGACTCCTGCCAGGAGAACACATCAAGCATCAGTACATGGTATCGAGAGCTAGATAGACAGCTCTGTAATCGTTTCATGGACTCTGAAGATTGTGTGGTGCTTCTGAGCAGTTTCTTGGCCAAAACCATAGAAGGAACTGCAGGGACACTGCTAACCAACAGTCATTCAGCCCAGGACAATCCTCCCACTCTTATAAACATATACATATTTTTCCTTTTTCCTTTATCAAAATGAGATCACACTACACTTGTCTACAGTTTTGCTGCTCGATTCACTGTTTCATGTCAGCACAAAAACCTACCACTTCTTCCTGATAAGAGTGTGGCGATCCATTCTGCAACTACACCACAATTTTTTGTCAGCTCACTGTTGATGGATATGTACATTATTTCTAATATTTTTTTTTTTACTGTCACAAGCAATGCCATCATAAACGTTCTTACATATGTCC
Organism: Propithecus coquereli; assembly: GCF_000956105.1. Lineage (NCBI taxonomy): Eukaryota > Metazoa > Chordata > Mammalia > Primates > Indriidae > Propithecus > Propithecus coquereli. The sequence goes on along the minus strand of NW_012142523.1, from coordinate 3,239,943 downwards.
TTTCACTTCACACTAATATTTCTGTATGGAGGGGAATTGCTGTGTCAAAGGATATGCAATCAGTCGGTTTTAATGGTATAGGCGGATGACATGAGGAACAAAAGAAGTGTTTTAATATGAAGGTGGAGGCGTAATGGCTTGAGAGTGGCTATGAGGCGCGAGGAGAATGCTGACCTGAGATTTTGTACCTTGGCAGAATGAGCAGCCTTGACTTGAGAAGACACAGAGGTGGCAGCATCCTCCGGGGAGATCTCATTCTCAGTTGAGGCGGGAGGTGGAAGGAGTGTTCTAGGAAGAGTCTGAGCGTGTAGGCGAGACTGTTTGCCATCAGATGGGAAGGACCTGGAAGGATGGGAGCTGGGAGGTTGGGTCAGGGCTGAGGGAGCCCTGTGGAGATGAGAGGGCAGAAGCCAGAGGCTGGAGTGAGGAGGGTCTTTCATATGTAAAGTGAATAGTGATAGATGATGGGGGTGAGGTTGGGGGATTCTGGTTACCAGGGTCATCTGGCTCTCAGGCAGTAGAACTTGAATAGTACCCAAGGCTTAATGGCATTTCCAAAACGTGGTCTTGGCACAGGGTTTGTCTTAGGCCTGATTCCCCAGCAACAGAGTCTGAGGGATTTGGATGCACATGAGCTGTTGAGGGAGTGCTGTCCAAGAAAACCTGTAAAGGGCAGAAGGAAGCAGGAAATGGAAGGGGAAAGAGCCAGGCAGCCAGGCAAGGCTGAGGGCCCAGGCAGTGCAGCCTCACCAGACCCAAGGGGTGTTCTGGAGTGTAAATCACACGGCGGAGCAGCCATGCAGTGAAACCAAGGGACCAGGTGTTTATCCACCCCTGTCGGCTACTCACTGAGTGTCACTTTCTTGGCTTCTCCAGGCAGGGGTTCCCTATATGCCCCGGGCAAATCTAGAGAGAAGGTCACAGTCAGAAGTCATTAGCCACAGCATTTGCAGCAGCTCAGGGAGAGGTGCATGAACAGGTAAAGGGAACTGGGAAGGACACAGTGCCTACAACATGGTTTGAAGAGATACTCAGAGCAATCTAATCAGGATGCCTTCAGAGATGTGCATGCCAGACACAGCTTGGGGGGCAGAAGTCACTGGTTCCCAGGAACCTTGCGCCAGAGCAGAACAGCAAGATTGCCAGTGGGTGGGAGGATTCAGACTTCTTTAGGTGAACAGCTTGCCTAGTCCTGACTGGGGCACACTTTCGAGGAACAATTGTTTTGTGGAGTGGCTGATCCGAGAACCGAGGCTAAAGGCTGGGGCTGATGTGGAGTGTCAGGAAACAACCCTTGTTTCAGGACCTGTGGAAGGGGGTTCAAGGTCTCCATGGAGCCTGGAGAGTTTGCAGGTGAACTGCAGACCAGGCCAGGGCTGTGCACCCCTTCTTTTGCCTCTCCCTACATTTTACTTCCCTAGAGCATTGCCACACCTGCCGGTGCCCTGGCAGAGACCTGGCAGCATGCTCTTCACACACCCACCTTGGGTGCAGCCCCTAACTGGCCATAGCTCTCCTGCTATGGTCCACACTCACAAAGGTTGACTTCTTGGGTGTGAAGGTGGGCAGACTTTGTATGTTGTCCACTCAATATCCATTCCCTCTTTCTTCCTTGCCCACTGAACCCTGATTTTGTTCATAGCAATAATGTGCCCAGTCTTTGAAGATGAACCAAGATTAATCTCTAATCCACGCATGACAATTCTAGTCCTTGCTTTCCTGGTAAGCAGGGCTGGCCTTTGGACTTTTTTTGGCCAATTGCACCTGCGTGGAAATCTTCTGAGTTGTTCGGGAAGGTGTCCACTTCCTTGATGAAAGGGGGAAGGTAGGGCTGGAGCTGTCTCTCCCTCTTCCCCTTCTTCCTCCTCTTCCTTCCTTGAACATGGGTGCCCCATCCAGAGCTATAGCATCCTTCTGTGGCCATGGAGCAAAAAGCAGAGGAAACGGCCATGAGAATCTCAGAGATGCTGCCTCTGGCAACATTCAGCTGTTGAGCCATTTCCAGAAGCCTCCTACCTCTAGGCACCTTGTGGTGTAAGAAAAACAAATGCCCATTTGTTTAAACTACTTTTAACCAATTTTCCTGTTACTTGCAGATGAATGCATTCTTAAACAATACGGGAGCTGGTGGGAGTCCAGCCTGAGTTCTCTATGCTCCTATGAGCACAACATCAAGGATGGATGGCAACCTCTCTGCGAGGCCAGCGGCAGAGCAGAGCCACCTGCTCAATCCTGATCCCATCTGGTCCTGTCTCCTTCCTAGTCTTGGTGGATCATAAAAATGCAAATCTATGATGATCAGTCATAAATGAGGAACACGCAAGGTGGACCAGCAGAATCAGGAAGCAGAGCTTGGAAAGATTCCCGGAGGAATGGAGCGGGAGAAATCCTTTTATGGGGTATTTGTTTTTGGGCCCATAGGCGGAGAGCCAGCAGAGATACTCCTGAGTGCTGACAATAATACTGATTAGAAAATACAGCCATAAAGGCAACTGCCATTTATTGAGCATCACTATGTGCTCTGTGCTTCACATTTGTGATCTCATTTGCACAACCACCCAATGACATGATTACAATCATATCCATGCTTTTGATAAGAATACTGAGGCTGAGAGGTGAGGTCAACTCAGCTAAGCTCACTTAATTAGAAAGGTCCACGCCTGAAGACACACCCAGCCTGCCTGACTGCAGTGTCCAAGGATTTAATCTCCCCGGGATAAAGCATCAGCAGGCGTGGAGATGCTCTAAAGAGGTAAAATGTAGGGAGAGGCGAGTAGGGGGATGCACAGGCCTGGTCTTGTCTGCAGTTCACCTGCAAACTCTCTAGGGTCCACAGAGACCTTGGACCCCCTTCCACAGGCCCTGAAGCAAGGGCTGTTCCTGACACTCCACATCAGCACCAGCCTCTAGCCTCGGTTTTCAGAACAGCCACTCCTCCACACAATAATTGCTCCTCTAAAACTGTGGTCCCTAATCCTTGGACCACAGAGCTCTTCCACCCCCACTTCCATGGAAAAAGCGTCTTCCACAAAACTTAGGAATGGGGGCGGTGCACAGCAGGAGTTGAGTGGTGGGGGAGCAAGTGAAGCTTCATCTGCATTCACTGCTGCTCCCCATCGCTGGCATCACTGCCTGAGCTCCGCCTCTCCCACCCCCCACATCCGTGGAAAAATTGTCTTCCTTGGTGCCAAAAAGGTTGGGGACCGCTGCTCTAAAATGCACCCAAGTCAGGCAGGACTAGGCAAGCTGTTCACCTGAAGAAGTCTGAATCCGCCCCCAACTGGCAATTTTGCTGTTCTGCTGTGGGGCAAAGTTCCTGGGAACCAGTGCATCCTGCCCCCCACCCCCATGTCTGGTGTGCACGTCTCTGGAGACATCCTATTGTACACTGCTCACTTCCATGCATGCTAGCAGCAGGGACCACAGGAAGGCCACTCTATTTCCTGGAGGTGTCCAGATGCTGCCGATTGCAAGTGTGATTTTTCTCACCTCCTTTTCAATTTTGTGACCCCCCCACAAAGCTTCTAATAAATGCCCTTTTTGCTTAACTTAGTCAATAAACCCTAACTAAAATGATTGTAAATAACGGGTTCCCTTCATGCATACAAAATATGACATGATTAATGGATGTTCAGCTTACATGTAATGTTACAGAGATTGCACAAAGGAAATAATTTCCAATTTTCTGTTTCACCGGAATCACACCATGCACCTTTTTGGCTCCATGCCTCCAGGCGTTTGCCCGCGCTGCTCTCTCCAACCAGAATGCCCTGTCTCCTCACAGGAGCCAGCGTGTGGGGTGGGCACTAAGCCTGTTATGACCCCTCTTGTCTGAGAGCTGCCCTGGATTCAGTGGTTGGGTCTAAACGACCTGATTTGGGTCTTCAGGAGCAGATAACCAGGAATGGACCTCTGACCCAAGCTAGGCCAATCAGGTTCTTCTAAGAATCTGAAATTTTGGACTAGAGAAAGACCAAGAGACTAGGAGTTGCTGGAGGTGAGTTATCTGAGTGCAAGCTCTGCAGGAAGGAGGGTCACAGATTCCTGCTGCCAAGGTCTTCCAGACTTCTGGGTTCTTGCCACTCTTCAGATGTGCTTGTTCATCTGTTCAGGATTCCTTGAAACAAGCGGGACCTTCTCAATACATCTCTTCTATTTTAACTGGCCAGTGAGTTTCTGTTACTTGAAACCTAAATAATCTCATTCAGCACACTCCTGATTCTCTGCCTGTTTCTTTAAGACTGGTATGCCCCTTGTCCAGGGGAACCTTCTCTGCCTCACTATCCGCTGTCAGGCAAAATTGCCTCCTTCCTCTTCTGTGTTCCCACAATACCTAATGCTCACGTCTACTGCAGCATTTTCATAATCTGTTGTGTGTTGGGAACATGAGTTCCTCAAGGGAAGGAGCAGCTGTATTTATACTGGTCTTCCCAATACTAATCTTACTACCTGCAACATAATATGTGTTTGTTAAATTCTTCTTGATTAACCAACTAAGTGAATGAATGAATAAATGAACACTTAGAGGGAAACTGGAGACAGGCTCTGTGAAGGGTTAAACCTACTTCCTTTCCTTTCGATGTGTGTAGGTAAACACACAGGGGATCTCAGCAGCAAACCAGCTTTGTCCGGCTCACATCCCCACCACAGTGAGCTCCATGAGCTGTCAGAGTCCCTTTGTCCTCTTGGAACATTGCTTTGCAGCCTGCTGCTTGGGATGAAAGGCCCTGAGATGGGCGACTAGAGAGTCCCTTGCTTGTACAGAGATTTCTTGTTTTCACAGGGCCTCACCTGGCTGACTCCTGCTGTCCCACTGACCCCTGGCTGTCTGGAGTGAGTCCCTGGGAGGCAGGAGGGCTCCCTCTCTGTCTGAGGAAAGGGGGTCAACAGGAGGCACTGGAGAGCAGGCTGAGCTGTCTCCTCATTCACAAAGGTTTCATTCTGATGGGCTTCAGAGAGTGGCTCTGAGCTGAAATGTAAAGCCAATTGCAGCACGGGTAAATACGAAACTCCTGGCAGAGTAAGGATTTCCAGAACAACCAATGCGATGAGCATAACTCTGACCCACACAGCACAAAGCAAACGCAATTATGGAAAAGCAGGGCAAGAGTGGGCAGATGGCTCTGATGCTGATTAAAGTTCACATGCTCGGAACACTCGCCATCTGAGAAGTTGAGCTACAAGGCCACAAGCTTAGATTTCAACGGAGCAGCAGCACCTGCAACAGAAACACAGTCTGCCCCGGGGGACTGTGGTTGTGCCATGTGGGCACTGGATTAGAAAGGCAGAAACTGCCTAGAAGGAAAAATTCTCCGAAGCAAGGACCCAGGCCAAAGATGGCCAATAATTATGACATAATTATGGTGATACAGTAACAGTAATAACAGCTAACATGCCAGACACAGTTCTAAATACTCCAGATGTGCTATCTCATTCAATCTTCAGTATACACTTATGAGATCAATGCCTCTATTATCCCTAGTTAACAGAAATGAAAACAGCCCTGGATATTACATAACGTGTCTAAGCTCACACACAGTGGGTAGTGTTGGATTCGAGATGCCTGGTCCCAGGGCCCTCGTGCCAGGCCTGTAGGACATAGATGCTCCTCAGCAACCCTGGGCTCTCTCCTACTTCAAGGCCTTTGCGTATGTCGCTGCCTCTCCTTGGAACATTTCTCAATAACCAATAACAACAGGGTAGTAAGATGGTTGGAAGTTTTTACAAAGCTTCTAGTGCAGCGGATCGCAGGTATCAGCTTGAATTGCAACAAAGACCGCTTAGTAGAACGTAGCAAAAATGAAAAAGCAGCGAAGTCATAGGTAAATAAATCTTCAATGGTTCACCCTCTTGGAGAGTTAATAGGATCAGGAGAAAAAGGGATTGAAGAAGAGGATTTTTGGAGACACAAAATTGAGACATAGTGATTTTAACTTATCCAAGGTTACCTAAGAAACAGAATTTGTCATTATGTGGTCTGGGGCAGGCTAATGTTGACCTTCAGTTTCTCTGTTGTGGCAGGAGCTAACCTGCTAGTCATCAAAACTATTTCCTTTTCTTCCTGGGCACATGGCTAGATGATATTTCCCAGGCTCCCTTGCAGCTAGGTGTGACCACATGACTGAATTCTGGCCAATGGAATGAGAGTGGGCATGTTCACCACACCCAAGCCTGGCTCACACAATCCTCCCACACAGGATACTCACTCTCTCTCCATGTCTGCTCACAGGGGTTCTAACAGAGAACTCCAGGACCTTAAGAGGTAGCAAAAACCAAATGATGGACAGACCTGGGTCCCAGAATTCCCTCATGGAAGACCACCTCCAAACACCTCACTGGACTTTTCATGGGTGAGAAATGAACTTTTATTTCATTAAGCTCTGTAATTTGGGAGTTATAGCCTGCACTGTCTAACAGCACTGCTGGGAAGAGAACACAGGTGAGCAAGCTCACCTGTGCTGCCAAGGGCAATCAGTTAGTTAAATTGCTAGTTACAGAGTCAGATGGTAAACCCCATTGCAGAACCTCCCCCAGCCTTTCATGGCTCCCCCTACGTTTTAGAGCAATCGATCTATCAATAAGCTGTTACTAAGTGCCCAACTCAGTAAAGGAACACTTACAACCATGAGATTCCAGGGGGTGCAGAAAAAATGAAAGGCCCCTTCTTGCCCATCAGAGGCTTCAAAAGGAGACATAATATGGCCACAGAAATCTGTGGCAGATGCATGGCCCACACACCATTCATGAGTCCCCTTGTTCCTCAGCAGTGGTAGCCCCTGGAGTTATGTAAATGAAGAAAGAGATGTCAGAATTGCAGAACGTTAGAAGACTTGATCATCCTCGTGTTCCAGGCCAAACCTTAATCCAGGAGAGAGGGGTGCATAGATAATTTACAAGTTACAAAGTTGGATCCACCTCCCAGGTCCTTCCCACTGACCCCATCATGGAGTCAACTCAACACCGTAACCTCCACATGCCCATGGCGAGGGGTTGGGGAGAGAAGGCTCACTGATTGATTCATGAAGCAAAGGTTCATTGAGAACTCTGAAGTGTGCTTGGTTCAGGGACTATGTGGTGGACAAAACAGACTGAAAAGAATGTGGAGCAGAATAAAGCAGAGGGAGTTTGGGAGCAACCAGGGTGAAGGGAACTCAGAGGAGATGACACTTGAGGCCTGAGTGAAGTGAATCCTGTGGATGTCTGGAGGAAGGGCTCTCTAGGGGGAGAGGATATCAGGTGCAAAGGTCCTGGGGTGAGTGCTTGCTTGACACATTCAAAGAGCAATGAGGAGGCCAGTACTGCTTGAACAAAGTCAATGCCGGTGAGAGTCACAGGGGCTGAGTACGGAAGGCAATGGGGGCCCTTGTAGGCCACTGCAAGGCCTTTGGCTTTTTCTCAAGGTGAAGTGGATACTTAAGGGAGGGTTTGTAGCAGCGGAGTAACACAATCTGATGTGTATTTTTAAAGGATCAAAATCCCACCTTGCTCCTGTGTTGAGACTAGGTGTAGGAGTGCTATGGTGGAAGCGGAAGAAGCAATCAGAAGGTGACTAAAATAATCCAGGTGATGATCATCTCTTGGGGTGGCAGTATCAGTGGTTGTGAACAGTATTGTTATTCTGGCTCCATGTTGAAAGAAGAGACAATAGGATTTTCTGACAGACTGGATATGGAGAAGGAAAGAAAGGAGTCCAGATAATTCCAAGAATTGGTGCCTGATCAACTGGTAGAATGAAGTTGTCATTTTCTGAGACAGGAAATACCCCAAGAGGAACTGGTGTAGTAATAGCTATCAGGAGTTCAATTTTGGCTATTTTAGATTAGAGATGTCCATTAGGTTCAGGTGGAGATATTCAGTAAGTAACCAGATGTGTGGCTACTCAGGGGAGATGTCTGGGTTGGAAATCACATTTGGGAGCCATCAGCCTAGACAAGACATGTGAAGTCATGAGGCTGGATAAGACAACCTAGACAGAGGAGAGAAAAGGTTTGAGACTGAGTGAAACTGCACTTCTACATCGAAACACGAGAGAGATAAGAAGGAACCAGCAAGGGAGGTTGAGAAATGCCCAGAAAGGCAAGAGGTGGGTCTGAAACTAGGAGAAGAAAGTGTTTCAGGCAGGAGGGAGCAATCATCGGTGTCAGCTGCTGCTGAGAGGCTGAGGAGGGTAAGGCCCGAGTACTGACCTTGGATGGGGCAACATGAGGTTGCTGGTGATCTTGTGGAGTGGTAGGAAGGAAAGCAAGTTGAGTGGGTTCAAGGGAAGGGGAGGAGAAGGTGTGGGCAGCGCACATAAGGGCAATGCTTGTGAGAAGTTTTACTATAAAGAGGAGTGGAGAAATGGGGCAGGGTTTCGGGTGGGAGAGGTGACCTTTTAGACTGTTTCTGTTGTTTTTTAGTGACACTTAGATGCTTATGGGAATGATCCCACAGGGCAGGAGAACTGATATGAAGGAAACAGAGGAGATATTTTCAGGATTGGTCGACGTCCTTGTAGGCAAGAAGGCATGAGATCCAGCGCACAAGTTGGGGGTGGCCTAAGAGGCACGTGCAGCTCAACAGGAGGGAGGGCAGCACTTACGGACAAAGGTGCAGATTCGGGCTGCCAGCCGAGGTGTTGCAAACCTGTGAAAGCTACGCTCTGAGCCCCTCCATGCTCTAGGACTAGGAAGGAAGGTTATCGCTAAGAGTGAGGAGGAGGAGGGAGGAGAAGTGAAATAGTTATCGAGGAGATGGAGAGAGAACATGAGCCAGGGGCAAGGAGGCTAATGACCAGGTTGCATTAGGGTGTGTTTGAAGTTGGGACATAAACTGAAAGGGACAGCGATCGGCACAGCCTGGGGTTTTCCTCCAGCCATGTTTGGCTGCAAGGATGCAGGTGTGAAGTCGGGCAGGGAGTTGGGTTTCGTCCCAGCTGGGTTACGGCAGACACCCGTGACAGGGGAGGCCACCTTGTCTGGAAAGAGAGCTCACCAATGCCACACTTGCCTTGCGCTGTGCCTTTGTGCCCCTGGAACATCATGCACTTTAATCAGGGTGGTCGTGGGTGCCATGTCCACTCAGTTCCTCTCTGCCAGGTGGCAATCTAAGCACTGCATTTCTCGCTAAGCATCATGATAACCTTATGAGGCGCATGCTCTCATTATCCCCATTTTGCTGATGAAAATACCAAGGCATAAAGAGATTAAGATGCTTGTCCAAGGCCTCATAGGTAATAAATAGCAGAGTCAGAAGTGGCATCCCAGCAATTTCTGTAAAGCCCATGGTTCCACCACTACCATATGTCCACCCTGCCTCCCAAGCCCCTGGAAAAACCACAGAACTCTGGGCTTCACTGTGTATCTGGGTGCCTCACGCAAAATGGCAGATTTTCCAAATTTAGATACCAGATGGGGAAACATATTCCCATTTATAGCCTAATTTATAAAGGGCTCTAACTCAGCTCAAATTCTGCAGGCATGATTGTCTAACAGAGGTATCCTAACCCAATTACCAGAGTTGGAAAGGGAAGAATCATGGCTGGTAATTCACAGCCAGCCTGCCTTAATTTGTTGGCAAATGGGGGTGGGAGAAAGTTTGCCTCAATTCCTAAACTTCCTCATAATTAACAATATTGTGACTCAACATCACATCCACACACACCCACAAACGTTTGCATTTTGGCATGACAAGGGCGGAAGCCGCATCCACCATGCTTCTCTGTGAGTAACCAGGGAAATGGCCTTGTTGATCTATCCAAAGAGACATCAGGGAAATGCCTCCGCCAGATATTTTAAAAATCAGTGTATTGTTCTCCAAACCCTGTTTTCTTTGATTATCTTAATCCCCTGGGTGCCACGCTCCTTAAGCCCCCAGTCACTGTGCCGTAACGGTGATCAATCACTCAGACTTCCCAGGTGCCGGCATCCAGCCATTGCTGCCTCATCAAGGTGACCCACTCCTATGGGCTATGTTCGTTCCTGAAGTGACAAATACCCTTCTGGTAACAAGCATCAAATCTCCTTTGTTTAAGTGGCTGGGATTGTTCACTTTGCTTTCGGCAAACTCTTAAGAGGGTAAACTGACCCATGAGACTCCCTGGGAAGAACTAGGACAGTCACTGAGGGAAGGGCCTGGTGGAGATGTTTAGGGGACCCTGGAGCGAAGTCAGCTGGGGATTCAGGTGAGTCGGGGACACATGATGTGGCTTGAGGTGGACTATTTATTTCTCTGAGGGCCTGAGGGGTCTCCTGGATGAGATTATGAGTGGCCACATCACAGCTAATGGATGTTCTTGAAGTTTAAGTAGCTCAGCGCCTCCAAGTAGAGTCTCTGTACCTCTGCTGCTGCCATGGACTCGCACCCTCCCTTCTGGCCCGTTAATGAGGGCAGTGCAGGAAGCCAGAGGCCCTACTTCTCGGGTGTTCCAGGCCTCTCATCCCTCCCACTGCCCTGGCCTGAGCTGGAAGTCTGGGCACCCAGGGCTGGTCCTTCTCCCTTCATCTACCAAGCTGCTTGGAAGGGGAATGAGGCCACCCCTGAGGACAGAAACTCCACTTCTTCCCCCGACACTGGCTCCATGGGAACTGTTGGAGTGTTTCTGAGCAGAGAGAGGAAGAAGCAGCTACTGGTGCCCTCAGGAGAAGGAAGCTCCACAGGGAGGGTCAGGACTGAACGTTTGCAGCTGCTGAGGACACACCCCAGAACCTCATGGAAGAGGTACCCAGCACAGGCCTGGCATTAATAGGCTCAAAAGCTCTTGGTGCCAAGGCCTGGCACACAACGATGGTTCTGAAGCTTGTCTTCATGGTGACCCAGGTGGCCCTCCTGTTGCGATCTTTCAAAAAAAATTAATTAAGTAATACATTTCATTGCAGAGAAACTAGAACATCTGGGATAAAAGGGGAAGGTCCTATAGTCTCACCACAGGAAGATTATCACCTCCCAATCTTCATACTTTTATATCTTTCCATCAGGACTTCTGTGTGTCCATCCACACATAAATATATTTTACACAGATGGCTTCATACCAAGTGCACTATTCTGTAACCTTCCTTTCCCGTTGACAATACATCATGTTCGGCTTTCAATGTCAGTGTACATGACTCTATATCATTCTTGATGACTACAATGCAATCCTTTGGGTCGATACAGTAAAATTCATTTAACCAACCCCCTACTGTTGGATATTTATGCTGCTTTCAAATTTTTTCCTATAATAAACAAAGCTGTCGTGAATATTTTTGTACATATCATCTGTGCCCTTGGGGAACTCACAGTATAAGAATGTGGGAAGAAGGGATTCCATTGCTCTTGTTTGCGGCAGGGAAAATAATGGCTGTTGTTTCTGGTAACAATAGAAGCCACTTTATTAAGCATTTATTTCACGCTGGGCACTGCGCTAAGGGCTTTGCACTCATATGTCATTGATCCTTACAACACCTCTGCGAGGCTGGTATTACTAATATCCTTAGTTTGCAGAAGCAGAAACGGAAGCTCAAAAGAAGGAAATGACTTGCCCAAGTTTGCGCAGCAAACACGTGGCAGAGATAGAACTCAAAGCTGGGAATTCCGTCTGAACACTCTGAAGTTGCAGGTATAGGCTGAACATGAGACTTTCTTTTGGTGGTTACTTGGAACTCCAATTCCTGGATTGTAGCCTCAGATCCAGTCCTTATCAAGTACAGGTTTAAGTAATGAGACAGCACAACAGACTATACTTGTAGATGGTCAAAAGGCCACATATCCTTTCTCTTTCTGTCCGCACGCCTCTCTGCAACATGAGTTCAAAGTTCCTCTCTTGGAGAGTGAAGCCTGTTTTCCTAACACTGAAATCAATACGGCCCTTGGTGACTTGCTTTAACCAAAAGAATGGGGCAGATGGGATGTTGTGCCCATTCTGAGTTTCGGCTTCTGGAAGTCTCTGGGTTTCTGCGCTCACCTTGGAACCCTGTGCTGCTGTGTGCACGAGCTCAGGCCAGCCCGTTGGAGGATGAGAGATGTGTGGCTCGGGGCCCTGCGCCCCGGCTGGCGGAACCTAGCTGACTGACAGGTGACTAAAGATGCAGAAGGGAACCCAGTGGAGAGCAGCAGAACCTCCCACCGAATTGCAAGCTCGTAGATGCTTATTGTTTTGAGTCTATAAGTTGTGGGGTGGTGGTTATGTAGCAAAAGCAGATGGGTACGCAGCTACCAGGTTCCACTACATGTGGGTGATGCACATGGGGGGAAGGAGACTCCGGTACGCATTGCAAACCACGTGGCTAGGAGGGCTTCACCAAAGAGGTGACAGCTCGTGCATTGTGGAGTGTGCAATAAATAGCAAAGCCTCCTGAAGCAGAACAGGGAGGTGGGCCTGCATGTACAATTAGAGAAACCTCTCCGCTGGTGGTGCGGGTTGCCTGGACGTCTCTCCGGAGATTGAATTAAGCAGAAACCTCCTCTGGTTGGAAAGGCAGCTAGATGTCATTTACACATCAATGGAAAAAAATTAAAACACCTGGCAGGTTCCCTGGTAGCCTCCCACAGATCTACCTGGAGGACTAGAGCACGGATAAGTTGGATGATGGTCTTCCTTTCAAGTGAAGAATTGGAATTCCAGTCTCAAGCCACAGGGAAATGTTGCTCCTTCTGTGGCTTCTCCTCCAGCTGACTGGGACTCAGCCCCGAGGCATCCTGTGCCCTGGGAAGTCCTGAAGGAACAACACTTTCCTACATCCTCCGCCAGGCATGCTGTGCAAAGTATGTTTCCCAGTAACCCTTACACTGGTGACCTCGATGGGCTGCCCTTAGCAGTGTCCCAATGAAAGAACCGAGCCAAATAATTTACCAACAAGTCATTCATTCATTCATTCCGCAAACATTCCCAACCTTGGCCCTGTGCCACATTAAGATGCCCTTGAGAAGCTCACAGCCTGGTGTGGAAGGAAGACAGAAGTAGGAGCCCAGGATCCATAAAACCCACCTCTACTAGTCACCTCTTTCTTCTTTGATTTCCCTGGTTGCTCAATAAGTTGTGTCTCTTGAAAATTCTTTGCCTTGTCTCAGTTAAACCCAGTTGAGACAGCAGGTGGTCCAGAAGAACCCTGTCTGTTCTGGGTTGATGACGGAAGCACTGAGAAGTCTACTCCAGCACGTGAAGGAGCCTGGGGAGCCGGGGGAGTGAGAGGAGAAAGAGGATGAGGTGACGTGGAAGGAGAGGGTGTCTACATGCTGAAACTCGTGTGCACGTCTGGCTTTTGGTGTCACCTAGGAGAAGAGGAGGGAACAGGCAGAGGGACTGAGGCTTTGTTCTTGTAGTAAGGTGAAAGGCTGGAGTCCAGAGGGCACTGTTACCTGGTATTGTGCCATCCGACCAATAGGAATGATTTTTAACCCCTAAAAGCGTTTTTTAGCATTGCTTATTAATTCCCTATGGTACTGGCCTTAAGGAAGGTGTCAGGTGCTAAAAAGATCCTGCCTCTAGGAACTCGTGGTCTATTGGCACAGATAGGTCTGCAGACAGATTGTCGTGTTCCAAGGTGATGGGCCCTGGACTGGGAGTAAGCCCAGGACATCCAGGGAGCCGAGGGGAAGGGCCTGGGTGGGGCAGGGAGGGCTTTGTAGTTGAGTTGGATGAGTAGGAGTTTTCAGGTGATGAAGAGGGATTTCAGGAGGAAAAAGGAATTAAATACACCAAAATGCAGCAGAGTGAAAAAGCATAGAACACTCCAGTGTTGCTGAGTGTAAAATGAACAGAGTTCAGTGGGAAGCAGGGTAGAGAGAGGCAGGAAGGAGCCAGACCACACGAGGATTTAGGGGCAAATGGAGGAGTCTGGACTTACGTTGAGGACAAATAGGAAACCCTTGAAAACTGTAATAAGAGAGTGACTTGATCAGAGCCGTCTTTTAGATTTGGAAAGAGTTCTCTGGTAGCTATGTGGGGGGTGGCTTATAGAAGGATAAGATTGGGCCCCTGATACGAGCCAGGAGGTACCATAGGAATCTCAGCAAGAGATGATGGAGACAGGAACAGTGGCGGAGCATTAGTGTAGTGGTTATGTGCAAAAGCTGAAGTCAGCCTACACAGTTCAAAGCCTGCCTGGATCCCTTACCAGCTGTGTGACCTTGGACAAGTTACTTAACCTCTCTGCACCTGACTTTCTTCACAAAAGCAACTACCTCATCATAGCTGTTCTATGAATGAAAGGAGATGATCATGTAAAGTACTTAGAACTATCTTTGGTACATTGCATTTGCTCTATAATCACTAATTATTCTTATTGAATCCATTAGACTTAATGGTGATCAAATATGGATAGTGAGCTAGACATGAGCCTAGACTTGCTTCTACAGGGCTGGTGCTGTGGTTTGTTTGGCTTCTCCAAATCTCATGTTGAAATTGATCCCCAATGTGGGAGGTGTTTGGGTCATGGGGGGGATCCCTCATGGATGACTTGGTGCCTTCCTCACTGCAATAAGTGAATTCTCACTCCATTAATTTCCACAAGACCTAATTGTTAGAAAGAGCTTGGCACCTCCCTCCTCCTCCTCTCTCTCTCTCTCTCTCTCTCTCTCTCTCTCTCTCTCACCATGTGATGCCTACTCCCTTTCACCTTCCAGCATGACTGGAAGCTTCCTGAGGTCCTCACCGGAAGCAGATGTGGCACCATGCTTCTTAGACAGGCTGCAGAACTGGGAGCCAAATAAACTTATTTTCTTTATAAATCGAGTCTCAGGTATTTCTTTATAGCAACACAAACGGACTAAAACAGATGGCTAGGATGATGCTATCCCCAGGCAGAAGAAATATGATTGCAAAAAAGTTTACTCCCTTCAGGAGAGCGGAAGTGACGTCCAGTGCACAGAACAAAGCTTCTGCTCCTTGCTCCCTCCCCTCTGATGGCTCCTGCCAATGCTGTCTCAGTTTCGTGCAAGTAGACTGGGTTCCTGCCCAAGACTAATAGCAATAAGAGACATCTGCATAGACTTTGTCATACCTGCTTATTCTCGTTAAATGTCACAATAAGTGTGAAACACAAATTAGACAGGTGTAACTATTGTTGCTATTCTTACAGATTAAAAAACTGAGGCTCAGTGCCATTGCCAAGGAGAGATGGATCGCAAGGTGAAGAGCCAGGAGTCTGATATTCAGGTTTTCTGACCCCCAGATCCAGCACTCTTCCCATGACCATTCTTTTGTTTCTTCATGGAACTCCCAAAGCCTGTGTGACAGCGGAGAGCCCCACAGAAGCTCTAAACTCTGATCTTCCTGTCTCCCAGGAGTGGAAGGGGGCTTTTGAATCCCACAAGAAGTGTGGAGAAGGTGGGTGCCCCTGCTTTGCTTGAATTTCCATGGAAGGAATTCAACCCTTTGAAAACCCTTGCTACAAGTCCAGAGATCTCTGAGAGCAGTGAGAGGAGGGAGGGACAGGTGTAACTCTTAGCCACCCTTCAGAGAGTGGCCCAGAGCAGAGAGGAAAAGGAAGAACCGTTAGTCCTCTCCAAGCAGGGCTCCAGTGCCAGACACTCATCATTTCATCGACTGCTCACAGTCACCATGAGGTAATCAATACCATTTTCATTTTTCATACGAGGACACTGAGAGCCAGAGAAGTCAGGTACCCAAATTCTGAATCATTCTGCCGTGGCAATCCTGCCTTCCGGTGAAGAAATAGGGAGCTGGGACAGTGCGTTAGGACAGCCTCCTCTTACTCAAGGCGTGTGCTTTGTGACCTGAGAAGGTGTCACTCGAGAAGGTGTTCTACCTTTAATCATTGCTGTGTGAGGACAACCAGGTGAGTTAAATCCTATTAAAGGGCTCTGCAGTGTAGCTGGAGTGGGGAACACAGCTTGGTTTTTTCACCAGGCTCAGTGTGTATCTGTCTCTAGCCCGTAGTAACAATGGTACCTAATTATTAATGTAATAAGAAGGAGTATTTACATAGAACATACTAACTACCAGGAAATGTGATCAGTACTTTATACACATTATTTCATTCATTATCCCAGACAACCCTATAAATTAGGCTGTATTATCATCACCCCATTTTCCATTCTTGTTCCAAGGTCATCCAGCTACTAAATGGTAGAGCCCAGTCCATGTGCTCTTAACTTGCAATATATGCAGTCTTCTGAAGTTGAGGAAAACTGCCCTGCTACTTGCAGGACAGAGTGGACATAGACCACCGTGGTGACCGGATCCACCTTGGAGGCCAGAGGGCAGCTCCCGAGACTAATTCTCCATATGAGCCTGGAGTAAGAGCTCCCAACCTGGGTTCCATTCCTGAATGGGGTCCACGACCCAAGAACCTTGTGTGGAACCCATAGCCAGACTGCACAGCCCACTGCTTAGTAGGTGAACAGAGATAGCACAGGTTGTGCCGTGTGAAAGACCTAAGATTCTAGTCCTAATACTTATGAGCTTCATGACCTTGGGGAGGGAATTTACTTTGAGTCTCAGATCCCTCATCTATAAAACAAGACCAATGACAATACCTATTGTTCTGATAACTACTGCTTTGTAACAAATTATACCAAAACTTAGCAGTTTAAAACAACCACTCATGACTTTGTGGGTCAGGAATTTAAGAAAGGCTAGGCTAGGTAAATCTGGTGTAGGGATTCTCGTATGATTGAATTCCAGTGTCATCTGGGACTGTTGGGTCTGAAGGCTCAGCTGAGCTGGACCCCCAAAGTGGCTCATCCACGTGACTGGACAAACAGGATGGCTCACTCACATGGCTGGAAATCAAAGGTGGCTGCTATTTGAATGTTTGTCCCCTCCAAAACTCATGTTGAAACTTAATCCCAAATGTGGCAATACTGTGAGATGGGTCCTTTAAGAGTTGACTGGCCCATAGGGCTCAGCCCTCATGGATGGATTAATCTTTTCATGGATTCGTAGATTAGTGAGTTGTCATAAAAAGGGAACTAGTGGCTTTATAAGAAGAGGAGAAGAGACTTGAGCTAGCACGTTAGCAAGCTCAGCCCCTCACCATGTGATAGCCTGTGCCACCACAGGACTCTGCAGAGAGCCGCCACCAGCAAGAAGAACCCCACCAGAGACACCCCCTGGACCTTGGACTTCTCAGCCTCCATAACTACAAGAAATAAACTCCTTTTTTAAAACAAATTACCCAATTTCAGGTATTCTGTTATAAGCAACAGAAAATGGACTAGGACAACGGCTCACTCCCATGGCTGGATTTCCGGGACAGCTTTCTCACGGGGCTGGCAGTTAGGGACAGCTGTCGATGGAGAGAGAACACAGTGGGGCTGCACCATGGAGTATTTACGCATGGCCTGTCTTCCTACGTGGCAACTCAGACCACAAAGAGTGTCCCTTCTAATAAGGAGAAGCTACGTCTCTTTCTATGAGCAAGTCTCAGCAATCAGCCAGTAACTTCCACTGCACTCTGTCGATTATGTGTGAGTCATGGGGAAGCCAGGTTCAAGGGAAAATAATTGAATTATGTCTCCTAATTGGGTGGGGAGAGGTTCTAGAAGAGCACGTGAAACAAGTTATATTGTTGTGGTCATCTTTGGAAAAGAATCTGCCACCCTTGCGTTGTGGTATTGTACATGGATTAAATCAGACATTGCACGAAAATCACTTAAGACAATGCTTTGCATATACAAAGTGCTCGATAAAGCTTAGCTATGCTTATTAGATACGACATGTTTGGGAGATGTCTTTCAACATATGACAGTGGTGGAAAGGATTGAAGAGAGAATAAACAGGGTTATTGGTGGTGAAATATTGGTAACATTGGCTCATATCAATGGCAAAGAAGGTAAGATTTCCCCGAAGGGCCCAGTCACTTGACCATTTAATGAGTAAATGGGCCCTAGCGGAGAGAAAAGGGGCAGGACCTCTGGGAGAGTAAAGGAGTGGATTATCGGGTTTGTGCTGGCTGGAGATCCTGGCTCTTGGTTAAGGGAAGGTGTAGTCCAGGAGCCAGGAAGGAAGAGGTGAGAAAAAGGGCAAGACTGACTGAGGCTGAGGCAAGTGGTAGCAGCACACCCTGGCTCCAATTGCATAGGAAAAAGAGAAGACAAGTCTTAGGAGGGAGAAAGAGCCCACTGGGCCTGGAAGGGGGACCAACAGAAAGCTCAAGGTCAGACCGCTCAGGCCACAGAGGCTGGATAGCTTTATGCCTATGTCCAGGCTGGTCCCCAAGGACAAGGAAATTAGCTGGCAAACCTGTTCATTTGGGGGATGGGGATGAATCTGGGAGTGTTTCCCCTTCAGTTTCCTGGAACATTTCTTAACTCAGGAATTCTCAACAAGGGCTGAAGGATATTTGGATTTCCTGAGAACATCTGAGAAAACACTTCTCTGTTTTACTATTGCTCTTAAAATAAAATCCAAAGTCCATAACATAGCCTACAAGATCATGCATAATTGGGTCTCTGCTATGTCTACACTCTCGTCTTAAACTGTCCTACTCAGTAGACTTTAGTTCCATTGGGCTTCTTGCAGGTTCCAAAGTATTAAACATCTTCTTGCCTCAGGACCTTTGCACATGCTCTCTCCTCTACTTGGAATGATCCCTCTTCTTTCCTTTGCATGGCTGACCCTTTTTCATCCTCCACATCTCAGCTAGAACATCACCTGGTCAGTGAGGACTTTCCCAATCACCCAGTATGAACTGGCTTCCCCTTTTTATTCTCTTAAAATGCCTTGGCATTGCCTTCATAACATTTGTCACAGTTTTTATGTATTTATGTATTAGACTATTTATTTGTTTATTGTCTTCTTTCCCCACCGGACTGTGAGCTGTATGAGATAGGGGCCACAGTGATTCTTGTCTCTCTGTATACCTAGCACCTAGCCACGTGCCTGGAACTCAGCAGCTATTTAGTAAATATTAGTTGTAAGAAAGTCTATAAGCTTAGTGTGGCTGAGCTAAGGAGTATGAACATTGTCCACTCCGAGGCCACAAAGCTAGGGTGGGTTAGAATGTTCTGGAAAGTTGGGAGTGGTGGTAGCCTTGACCCCTCAGGTAAGAAGCCTATGGATTGGCTTTTGTTCCTTAGCATCAGGACCCCTAGAATATGGGAAGATGGCTGTGTCTGAAGCTGATCTCCCTTCTCTAGAGTGCTCCTTTCGAGATAATTTTCCAGGAAATATTTTTCTTTGCAGATGAATTTTCTGATATCGGAAAACAAAAACTCTATTACCCAATGTGCTGTTGCTACCAGGAAAGAGAGTCTAATTTATAGTCACTTGAGTGGGATCTGCTGGGGGACTGGCATCCCCTGCACTCTCAGGTCAGGCTGCTCTCCTTGGTCCTAAAATGTCTTGTTTTTACAATGTGTCCTTGCAGAAGCTTGCATCTCAAAAGACTTAAGACAACACAGATTTCCATGTGCATGCACATACACATACACACACAAGCACGTATACACGCACACATGTTATTAACTCATTCACATACACTCTCACGAATAGTGAGATGGCAAAACTCATTTGACACATATGCATTAAGCTCCTGCTGTATTTGTGCCAAAAACTAAGATGGTTTAGGCCCTTTTTGAAAACAAGAGGGCATCCCATCACCTGAGGTAGGTTGTTTGCAAAAATATCCACAATTATTTCCCTCCCTGTGCCATGATTCTTATGATGGGACTGAGCACCTCCTCCCATGTAGAAGTGGAGTCTATTTCTTCCCTCCTTAAATCTGGGCTGGCCTTGTGACTCACTATGGTCACCAGAATGTGATGAGAGTGACAATGTGCTAGTCCCCGGCCTACCACTCAAGAAGCCTTGCACTTTCTCTTGGAAACTCGCCCGGCTGCCATGTGAACAAGCCCAGGCTATCCTACTGGAGGATGAAAGACCACAGAAGGCAGAGATAGACCATCCTAGCTGAGCCCCTTCTGGACAGGTCAATCCCCATCAGATAGCAGACTCATCGAGGAAACACTTCTGGAAGCATCCTAGCCCCACTCAGACCAGAATTGCCTGTCCAATCCATGGATTGAAGAGTAACAATAAGTGGATGTTGTTTAAAGTCAATAAGTTTGGGATAGTCTGTTACCTTAAAAGAGCTAACAGATACATTTCCTTTCATGAAGGACTAAATCTGAACTTTTTCTGAAAGTACTGTGTCCTTAAAAGTCAGATGTCCATGTAGGACTCTGAAGGAATTCTCCTGATGACTATGAAGCCCCAGAGGGACGTGGTCCAAGAGCCCCGCCTTGGAAGCGAAGAGAAGTGGTTCTTTATTCTGACTTTGCCACCAGTTGACTGTGTGACCTTGAGCAGGTCACTTGACATCTCTGGACTTTGAATCCTTTATCTGTATATTGAAAGAGTAAGTTTAGCTAATTTTAGGCCCTTCAGGCTCTGCCACATATTCTGTGGTTCTGTGATTCTCAGTCTCTGTTACTTTCCATTTACATAGTGAGAAAGAATAATCCATGGTTCTTTCTGTCTCGCAGGATCACCCAGAAGGATGAAGTGCTATTTCCTCAGTGGCACCTTTGCTGCCTCAACACTTTCAAGCATATGAATGTCTATGCAGTAGGAACAGACACCCTGAGATGATGGATTTGGGATAATGGATTTTATCAACATATGTGAACACACAGATTTCCAGCTAATATTAGAAGTTGGGATGGAACAGATTAATGTGACTCCCAGGCGGTCACTATCACATCTCCTAAAGGAAGCATCCTATGTGAATATACACCTTGGTCCCCCTCTTCTTTTGGGTTCCCTCTTGAAGATAATAAAACTTGATGCATGAGGTAAAATTGAGTTTCCCAGGCCCAAAGAGGTCCAGGACAGGCACAAACATGTGCACACCCCATGGTTAGAAGATAAGATTGCTTGGAGCTCTTTGCCTCATTCTGACCACACGCAGATCAGGAGAGACGGTGAGTGGGGAAAAGTTCTTCCTGGGGACAGTTCTGAATGAGTTCTAACAGATTGACTGAAATTTATTCCAGAGATGAAATTTTGGGAGTGACCAGTTAGAAACCAAAATTGGGGGTCTGGCTTAAGATGGTGTCAGTGACCCAGGAGACAGCATTGCAGGTAGACTATGGGATTGTGGGATCAGGTTCAGGCATTTCCCATGAGGAGACACCAGAACCAAGCCCAGCCAAGAGCTATCAATCCAAAGTCCACAGGAGAATCGAGGTCCAGGACCATACACCCCAGTCAGCACCAAGGCCAGCACACAGCAGAGGGTAAAGCAAGTAGGAAACCTTTGGCCGGAAGTGTTTAAGGACAAGAGGAATAATGTTTTGTTCATGATCATTTTGGCTGCAAAGCACAGAAAAATCCAACCCCAACTGACCTGATCAGAAAGGAAGGAATTTGGTAAATCATAAAATTGAAAATTTCAGGGGGTAGGATTATTTTCAGCCATGGCTTGGTGCAGGGGTAGAAACAATGTCACAAGACCCAGTTTTCTGTCTCTTGGCTCAGCTCTGCTCTCCCAGATGCGTTGGCTTTGACAGTTTCCTCCTTCAGGCCATAGGAACGCTACAGCTGCATCAGATCTTTCATCCTTTACAATCTATACCCAGCAGAGAGAGCCTCCCTGTCTCATAACAGTTTACAAAAAGTTCAGGGTCTGACTCTTTTTGGACCAACGAGGCCATATGGTCATACCTGATCCAAACACAGTGCCTAAAGTTATGCCATACACTGATTAGTTTAGTATAATTAGGGCCTATCCTGAGAGCTGGCAGGGGTCAAACCACAGGAACTTAGTGTGGAGAAAGAGTAGTTCCCAAAAGGAAACTCAAGATTCTTTCTTTAAACTAGAAGATGGATTGATAGGTGCTAGGAAAAAATAGCCCACAGGTGTTCACTGTAGATAGCTTGGATAGAAATATGGAATAAGAAGACTTCCAGCATGGAAGTCTAAGATTTTCTGAAAGCAAAGAGTAAAAGTTGTTGCAAGCTGGCAAAGGTCTAGATGATGAATGTTAGTAAAAGCAGCCAAGTCATGTCTAGTTATGAAGAAAACAGGCTTCTTGCAGAACTCCTTCTCCATAGGAAGGGGTTATAGCAGTTCAGATAATCTAGACATGAGATCCGAAAGAAGGGTTTTCCAGCCCAGGCAAAATATGAGAACTTTTTAGAGAATGCATTGGAGAATGTATCTGAAACCATGAAACCAATCACATAAAACTGATATTCCCAGGGACTAGGACTCAGAGTAAAGATGAGCTGCCCAGAAAGGAAACAGGTTGGATTTTTAAAAAAAATCTAGGCATTTAAAGGCATATCGAACAGAGCAATGATTCATTTGTATATTATATCCACTTCAAATGCAGCCTGCAGATGCAAAGGAGGTCGCATTTAATGCTCAAATTGCCATAGCTTCGAGCTCCCACCTACTGGATTACAACATTTATAAAACAGGATCATGGTCTTCCCTACAACTCAGTCACACTCTGTTACTTAGGCCCAAAGCAATTCCGATTGTTCCCTGAGTCCATGATATCTCTCAACAAAACAACTCAATCAGCTGCTGGCTTTAGCCCTCTCACTGGTGAGGCTTAAATTTGCTGTCTGGGATCAGAGAGAAACAGATATAATGGCATCTCCCCCTCACAGGTCTCTTCCATGTCTGTCTTACACCTGAATTCCAATAAACTGCCATCCTCCTTTCATAGCTTCTCAATACATACAAATAAATATAGGTGGGGATAGTTCATTCATTCAACTATTTATGAGTACCTAATATACCAGATACTTGAGTTTACAGTTTAGTGGAGATGACAGAGACTAATAAGAAGTAAACACAAATTGTGCATGTGTGTGTGTATACACAATAGTGATAAATGCTATTAAAACTATCTGGATAAAAAAAAACTATCTGGATGAAAATCAGTTAATGTAATCCATCACATCAGCAGGCTAAAGAAGAAAAATTATATGATCATATCAATAGATGAAAAAAAAAGAATTTGGCAAAATCCAATACCCATTCATGATAAAAATTTCCATCAAATCATGAATAGAAAGGAACTTCCTCAAATTGATATGGGAAATCT
>NW_012142523.1:3201338-3215876 GCF_000956105.1 Propithecus coquereli | reverse complement strand
TTTATAATAACTACAAATAAAATACACAGGTAAGTAATTAACAAAAGACATACAGAATCTCTATGTTGAAAATTATAAAATGTTGATGAAAGAAATAAAAACCCTAAATAAATGGAGAGACATACCATATTCATGGATTAGAAGACTTAACATAATAATTGTCCTCAAATTGATCTATAGGCTTAATGTAATTCCTATTAAAAAATCCCTGCAAAGTTTTTTGAAAACAAAAACAGGAATATTCTCTAGACAAAACTATGAATAAATCATAATGAAATATCTACAAAAGCCATAAATATTTCTAAATTAAGCCATACATCTCAAAATTATCCATGTGTCCAAGACGAAATCGCAAGGGAAATTAGAAACTAGTTTACCATGAATGGTAATTAAAATGCAACAATCAAAATTTGTGTTATTTGATTTTCAACAACAGTGCCAAGGCAATCAAAAAGGGGAAAGAAAGTTTTTTCAGAGAGGCAATATAAGCAAAATGGCAGAGTAGGCTTCTCCGAGCTCTCATCCTCCATTGACAAAAACATTGAAAAGTAAACAGAGAATTTCAGAGCCAACTTTGTTAGTATTCTGTAAAACTGAAATGAAAAGTTCACTAGAGGGATCCAACAGCAGATTTGAGTGAGCAGGAGAAAGAATTGGTGAAATTCAGTATAATATACTTGAAATTATAGAATCTGGGTAGCAGAAAGAAAAAAGGATGAAGAAAAGTGAATGAAGCCTGAGGGACCCGTGGGACACCATCAAGAAAATTGACATATGCATCATGACAGTTCCAGAAGGAGAGGAGAGAGAAAGGGAGAAAGAATGTTTGAAGAGATAATACCTAAACGCTTCCCAAATTTGATGAAATTTGAAGAAAGATATTATATCAAATTTAGGAATCTGCAAATCTAAGGAGTCAACAAACTTGAAGAAGCATAAAAGCAAAAATACCCACACTGAGACTCATTATAATCAGTTTGTCAAAGCCAACGCCAAAGAGAGAATCTTAACGGCAAGAGAAAGGCTATTCACCAAGGGATCCTCTGTGTAACTAGCAGCCAATTTCTCATATGAAACTATGAAAGCTAGAAGGCAATGGGATGGGATTTTTAAGACACTGAAATAAAAAAATGTCATCAAGAATTCTTATATCTGGCAAAACTATCCTTTAAAAATAAGAGAGAAATTAAGGTATTTCTAGACAAATAAAATCTGGGAGAGTCTGTTACCACTCGATCTGCCCTACAGGAAATGCTAAAGTGAGTCCTCCAGGCTAAAATGAAAGGACACTAGACAATAACTCAAAGCTGTGTGAAGAAATAAAAACCTCTGGTAAAGGTAAATACCTGGAAAATATGGGGAAAGCCAGTATAATTGTATTTTAAATGTGTAGCTCCTCTTTTTTCTATGATTTGAAAAACAATTGGATAACAAATAATGATAAATCAGTTGGGTGTGGTGGCTCACACCTATAATCCTAGTGTTCTGGGAGGCTAAGGCAGGAGGATCACTTGAGCTCAGGAGTTAGATACCAGCCTGAGCAAGAGTGAGACCTTGTCTCTCCTAAGAATAGAATAATTAGCCAGGTGTTGTGGCACACACCTATAGTCCCAGCTACTGGGGAGACTGAGGCAGGAGGATTGGCTTGAGCCCAGGCATTTGAGGGTGCAGTGAGCTACAATGATGCCACTATGCTCCACCTGGGGTAACAGAGCAAGACTCTGTCTCGAAAAATAATAATAATGATAAATCTATTTTATTGGACGTAAATGTATAAAATGTAATTTGTGACATTAATAACATAAATGGGGACTGTACCTGTATAGGAGCATAGTTTTGTATGCAATCAAGGTTATATTTACATAAATTCAAATTAGATTGTTATAAATTTAGGATGTTAAGTATAATACCCATGGTAGCCATATAAAAAATATCTAAAGAACATACACAAAAAGAAATGAGAAAGGCATCAAACAGTTCACTACAAAAAAAAAAATCAACTGAACACAAAAGAAGGCAGGAATGAAAGAAATGAAAGACAAAAAAATCTATAAGACATACAGAAAATAAATAGCAAAATGGCAGAAGTATATCCTTCTCTGTCAGTAATTATGTTAAATATAAATGGACTGAACTCTCTAATTGAAAGGCAGAGATTGTGAGAATGGATTTTTAAAAGTATGATCCAACCATCAACTCCCTATATAAGACTCACTTTAGATCCAAAGACACAAATAAATTGAAAGTGAAAGAATAGAAAAAGAAATTCCAAGCGAATACTAATCAAAAGAGCTAAAGTGGCTATATTAATATTAGACAAAAATAAACGTTAAGTCAAAAACTGTTACAAGACATAAAGGAAAACATTATATACTGATAAATGGGTCAATTCATTAAGAAGACACATCACTTCTAAACATATATGCACCAAAATATGTGAAACTTCAAGCTATATGTAATACAGCCCCAAAATACATGAAACGAATATCGACAAAATTTAAGACAGAAATAGACAGTTCTACATTAATAGTTGCAGACTTTCATATCCCACTTTCAATGGTAAATGGAATAACTAGACAGAAGATAAATAAGAATATAGAGGACTTGAATAACACCACAAATCTCTAGACCTAGCAGATATATATAGAAAACTCCATTTAGCAACAGCAGAATATAGTCTTCTTAAGTGCACGTGGAACATTCTCTAGGATAGATCATAAGTTAGGCCACAAAACAAGTCGTGATAAACTTAGAAAGTATATTCTCTGACCATAATGGAATAAAGCTTCAACCAATAACAGCAAGAAAACTGGAAAATTCGCAAATATGTGGAAATAAGACAGCACACTCTTAACCAATGGGTTAAAAAGGAAATTACAAGAGAAATAAGAAAATACTTAGAGATGAATGTGAATGAAAACACAGCATGCTAAAACTTATGGAATGCAACAAAGGCAGTGCTCAAAGAGAAAGGTATAGCTGTAAATGCCTATGTTAAAATGGCAGATCTCAAACCAATAAACTAACTTTACAACTGAAAAACTAGAAAAAGAAAATCAAATTATATCCAAAACTAGCAGAAGAAAGAAAATAATAACGATTAGAGAAGAGATAAAATAGAGAATAGAAAAGCAGTAGAAAGAATCACTGAAACCATAGTTGGCTTTTGGAAAAGATCGATAAAATTGACAAAACTTTAGCTAGACTGACAAAGAAAAAAAGAGAAAAGACATAAATAACTAAAATCAGAAATGAAAGTGGGGATATGACTATCAACCTTGCAGACATAAAAGAGATTATAAGAGAATAGAGGCTGGGCGTGGTGGCTGATGCCTGTAATCCTAGCACTCTGGGAGGCCAACGTGGGAGGATTGCTTGAGCTCAGGAGTTGGAAACCAGCCTGAGCAAGAGAGAGACCCTTTCTCTATAAAAAATAGAAAAATTATCCAAGTATGGTGGCCTGTAGTCCCAGCTACTGAGGAGGCTGAGGCAGAAAGATCACTTGAGCCCAGAAGTTTGAGGTTGAAGTGAGCTGCCATGAGGCCACTGCACTCTAGCCCGGGTAACAGAGTGAAATTCTGTCTCCAAAAAAATAAATAAATAAATAAATAGAGATACTTGTATGTCAATGTTCATTGCAGAATTGTTCATAGTAGCCTAAAATTGGAAGCAAGCAAATGTCTATCAACAAACAAAAAGATTAAAAAAAAAAGTGGAATACATATACAATGGAATATTATTTAGCCATAGAAAGGAATGGAGTTCTGATACAAGCTGCAACATAGATGAACCTTGAAAATACTATACTAGATGAAATAAGCTATACACAGAAGATAAATACTGTATGATTACACTTAATAGAAATATCTGTAATAGGTAAATTCATAGAAACATAAAGTAGATTAAAAGTTACCAAGGCCTGAGTGGAGAGGGAGCAATAATGAGAAATTATTGCTCAATGATTACAGAGTTTCTGTCTGGGGTGATCAAAAAGTTTTGGAAATAATAGTGATGATTGCACAACACACACAGTAAATGTAATTAATGCCACTGAATTGTATGCTTGAAAATGCCCAAAACAGCAAATTCATTTTACCAAAATCAAAAAAGAAAACCTTTCAACAATTTATTCTGAAACAACTGAATGACCACATGAAAAAAGTAAACCTCAAAGCCCATCTCACATTGTACACAAAAATCAATTCAAGATGTATGGGCAGACCTAAATGTAAAACCTGAAACTATAAACCCTCTAGAAAAAAACCATAAAATACTATTGTGACCTTGGAGTCATCAAAGATCTCTTAGGCGCGGCAGAGAGAGCAATGACCATAAAATAAGAAATTGATAAATTAGACTTCACAAAAACGTAAATGTTCTGCTCGTGAAAAGACATCATTAAGAAAATGAATGAGCAATCCACAGCCTAGGAGAAAACATTCACGAAACATCTATCTTACATAGGACTTGTATCCAGAATATATAAAGAACTGCAGCTCCAAAATAAAAAGGACAAATAACCCAATAAATATGTAGTTAAAAGACTGGAAGAGAGTCTCAAAGAGCCTTAAGGGCCTCAAGGAGAGACAAAGAAAATATATGAATGGTCAGAAACAAATGAAAAAGTTTTCAACATCACTAGTTGTTAGGGAAATGCAAATTAAAACCTCAATGAGTCAAACTCCGTATCCATTAGAATAGCAGAAATTCAAAAGATTGAAAACAAAATATTACTGAGGATGTGAAACAACCAGAACTCTCATACATTGCTAGTAGGGATATAAAATGGTACGTCTGCTTTGGAGTTGGCAGTTTCTTATAAAGTTAAGCCGAGAATTACCCTGTGATCCCAGAATTCTGCTCCAGGTATTTACGAAAGAGAAATAAAAGCAAATATCCATTCAAAAAGTTGTTCATGGAAAACGTATTACCAGTAACCAAAAACCAAAAACAGCCCAAATGTACATCCATCCATATGAAAACAGGTTTAAAAATTGTAATATGTTCATAAAATGGAAAACTAATCAAGAATCAAAAGTATGCTACTTATACATGCAACAACACGGGTAAATATCACAGATATTGCACTGAGCAAAAGAAACCAGACACAAAAGTTTTCATACTATATTAACCCATGTATGCAAAGTTCTAAAACAGAAAAAGCCAATGTTAAAAGCATCAAAACAGGGGCTTGCCTCTGAGACGGGAGTAGGAATTGGCCAGAAGAGGACATGAAAGAACTCTTCTCATGGGGTGTGGGTGACACAGATGTACCTGTCTGTCAAAACTGTACAGCTTAGATTTGAGCATTTCAATAAATTTTATTTTTGAAAATATAAATGAGACATAAGAAGAGGCTAGCCATGCACAGTGAGGGGAGAGGGTCAAAGGTGATAGAACGAGGTCTGTAAAGCCCCTAGATTTGTTCTGGTTAAGAAGGTAAAAGCTCAGCGGGTGGAAATGGAGTTGTTGAGAAAGAGGTGGAAATGAGAAAACCACTGAGTTAGGGTCCAGACCACACAGGCCCAGTTAAACCAGGAAAAGGAATGTGCATTTTTTTTAAGTGTAGTGGAAGGCTTTTGGAGGGTTTTAAGCAGGGAAACACCATGGTTCAATTTGTGTTTTTTAAGGGATTACTCTAGCAGCTGTGTGGGGAATGCATCGGAGAAGCCAAGCACTGAGCCAGGGAAACTAGAAAAGAGGCCAGGGCAGTTGTCTTGGTGAGAAATGAGAGTTATTGGGACTGGTGGGCAGCAGCAGGGAGAAGGAAGGTGATCATTTCAGACACATTTAGGAGATGGAAAGAATTGAACTTGATACTAGATGCATGTGGGGGAAGGGGTCGGAAGAGAGAGAAGCAAGGACAGCACTCAGCTCTCTGACTTGAGAAACTGAGCAGAGGGTGGTACTGTTTGCACAAGGGGAAGATGGGAAGAAGCTCAGGTGTGGAGGGAGAGGGGACCCTGGGGACATTTGGACGCAGTACGTCTAAGAATCAAGCGGAGAGGTCAGGGAGGTAGCAGGACACACAAGTGTGGAAGTCAGAGGACAGCTTGCTCTGGTTCTACAAAGCAGGGAGTCGTCAGCCTCCGACGGTGTTCGAAGCTCTGGAAACGGATGAGAGTGAGAGGGGAGTTCGGAGAGAGCCAAGTCCCAAGGTGAGTCTGGGGACACGCACAGAAGACCACACAGACGTTGGGTAGAGAAGGGAAACCAGGAAGAGGACTGAGAAGTGGCCAGAGGACAGGGGAAAAACAGAAGAGAGTGATGTCGCCGAGCCCGTTTTGAGAAGAAGGGGGAATCGGCCGTGGTAAGTGGAGCTGTGAGGTTCCTAGGAGTGAAGTGTCTGAGGGATTTAGTAGCACAGAGGTCGC
This sequence comes from Propithecus coquereli, assembly GCF_000956105.1. Classification (NCBI taxonomy): domain Eukaryota; kingdom Metazoa; phylum Chordata; class Mammalia; order Primates; family Indriidae; genus Propithecus; species Propithecus coquereli. Next base: position 3,209,502 of record NW_012142523.1, on the reverse strand, counting down.
TGGTCCTCGGCAAGATCAGACGCAGTCGGAGCAGCAGTGGCTGAATGCTGAATACAGACTGCACTGAATGAAGGAACAACCGGGAGATGAGAAAGTACAGAGTGTGTGCCCATCTCGTTCTAGAGCATTTGCTGTGAAAGAAGCCGAGAAAATTGGGGAAGAGGCGGTTTGCAAGACAGAGTGTGACGGAGGCCTCTCGGAGAGTGGTTAGAGGAGGGGAGACCTGGACACTGGGACTGCCGGCCACCGACGACAGTCCTCCTAAAGACTCATCGGAATTGAACTTGGTAACAGAGGAGATTATCTGTTATCTCTTCTCAAGAAAGATTTTCATGGGGGCTGCTGTGGTATTTCTTAATGTAAGTCTCGGTGAAGAAAGGGGTCACGCTGAAAAACAACACGAGAGAAGCTGGTTACCTTGGGTGTGTGAGGGATGCAGCCTGCTTGGGTGTAGGCAGGGAGAGGACAAATGGCTGAGTTCTGCAGTGATGCTTCATTCCACTTGGCGTTTTCAGAAGAGCATGAAAAACGGAGAGATGAGCAAAGGATCTGAGGCTCTTTGCAAGGAGGTAATTATAGCAACGGACCACGAAAGTGCGGGAGTGAAAGGAGGGATGTGAAGACAAAGGGAGGCTGAGGGTGGGTGGAAATGGGTGTGTGTATTGGGGGCTAGGAGTGGGGATCGATAATTGGATTCCAGAATGATTTGGCGGGGGGCCTTGAGAAAGCAAATGTGAGGACAGGTTGTAGCCGGAGGGCAGGGTGTTGGGAGTTTTAATTTTGGAGGTAGTAGCACACTTGGGGGGATATTTTGGGGTTGAAGGGGAAGCCTTGGGCATCGGTGGTGGAGTGGAAGGAAGTGTCACTGCAGAATGAAGAGCTGTGAAAACCCAAAGGCTGGGTGTATTCGTTTGCTAGGGATGCCCTAACAAAATACCACAGACGGAGCAGCTTAAACAGCAGAAATTTATATTTTCAGCATTCTGGAGGCCAGAAGTCCAAGATCAAGGTGTTCTCAGGTTTGATTTCTTCTGAGGCTTCTCTCCGTGGCTTGCAGTTGGCCATTTTCTCACTGTGTCCTCACAGGGCTGTCCCTCAGTTTGTGCATGTGTGTGTCCTAATCTCCTCTTCTTCTCAGGACACCAGTCGTATTAGGTTAGGGCCCACCCACATGACTTCATTTTACCTAAATTGCCCCTGTCCAAAGGTAGTCACATTCTGAGAGACTGGGGGGAGGGCACAACTCGGCCCATAATGATAGGGTGTCAGCAGAGTACTCAGTCACCAGGATACAGGAGAAGGTAAAGAACCAGGAATGTTTTGATAAAATGCACTCAAATGTTCATAGCAGCACAATTCACAATTGCAAAAATGTGGAATCAACCCAAATGCCCATCAATTCATGAGTGGATTAATAAAATGCAGTATATGGACACCACGGAGTACTACTCAGCCGTAAAAAAGATGAATTAATACCTTTTGCAACAATGTGAACGGAACTGGAGTCCATTGTCCTGAGAGAAGTATTGCAAGAATGGAAAAACAAGCACCACATGCGCTCACTATTAAATTGGAACTAACTGAGGAGCACAAGTGCACAGAGGGAAGTAAACTCAGTGGAAAGCAACCGAGGGCAGGGGGGAGGCGAGAGGGGAATAAACCAATGTAATGGGTACTATGAACACTACTTGGGTGACAGGCACGCCTATAGCCAGGACTCAAGCGTAACAAAAATGATCCATATCACCTTAAACATTTGTACTCCCTTAATATTTTGAAATTAAAAAAAAGAAAAAAAAGGAGCAGGAACTAAGTCTTCAGTGAGTGAGGAGAGGCCAGGTCAGCTGCAGCAAGGGTTGTGTGTGTATGTTGGGGACAGCATGTACGCTGATGCCAGGTCTCAAAGGAGTGGCGGCTTTCAAAGAGAGGAGAGAGGTGGTTCGGAAGCAGCTGTGAGGAGTAAGAGCAGCCAGCCTTCCTCCCTGGTCACAAGGAATTTGGAAAGACAGACTCCACCTAAGAGAGCTGCCCGAGCAGAGGTGTCCTCAGGCAACAGCCACTTTTCAAAAACAGGAGCAGGTGACGGGATGTGGGGAAAAGAGACGGAGGACACAGAGGAGTCTGGCCCCAGACAGAGCAGGAGTTGACATTGGCTGTGTCTGGGCCCTGCAGCATGTGAGCACCTGTGTGTGTGAGTGTGTGTGTGAGTGTGTGCATGCGCATGTGTGAGTGTGTGCATGTGAGTGTGTGCATGCGCATGTGTGTGTGAGTGTGTGCATGCGTATGTGCGTGTGAGTGTGTGCATGCGCATGTGTGTGTGTGAGTGTGTGCATGTGTGTGAGAGTGTGTGTGTGTGTCTGTGAGAGTGTGTGTGTGTTTACGTATTTCATGCTCCATCTATTTCAAGGCCGCCATTCAGCCTTTCCACCCCTCGAGCGGTAACTCCCACCGTCTACTGCCCACGCAGGACATTTTCACCACTTCGAACCGGTGGCTGCAAGCACCGCACTTACTCGGTGGTGACACGGGGCCGCCTCTGAGATGGCGGCTCACCTGCCCATTGAACTTTCGAATCCCTCTGTCAGTTTGTTCCTGGCAAGGAGGCCCCCCGAGCTCACACGGCCAGCTTCCTCTCCATTATCCCAAGGACAGCCTGAAGTTACAGAACCACATCCTGGCATTTGGTGTCTCTGTTGGCCTCTCCCATCAAAAGGGTCCAATTAAAGTGCCAAGGGTTGAAATGCCTCTTGATTTTATTCACGTAATGCCAGGTGATTTCTCCCTTCAGATTTGTACATTTATGTTCAAAATAAAAAGTCAGCTGTGTGCAGTGGCTTAAGCTAATCCTCCAAGATACATTTAGCCAAATAAGCATGTGCAAGTGCAGAAATTTGAGTTTTGAGCTGGAACATCTGAAGGACAGGATGTGCCTACCCGGTTAGTACATTTTACTCTGCAGAATGAGCCAGGCACTTTAGGAAGATCATGCTCTGCTAAAGACTGTCTAGAAACAGGAAAGTGGACCTGAGCCAGGGCGGGCTCCCTCAGCTTAAACAGACCAGCACCTTAAAGCAATGGGTTGAAACAGGACTGAGAATCCAGAGGAGAAACTGTATTATCTTAATCACTAGAAGGAAAGAAAATCAGGAGTTTTTTTTTTTTCTTAGAAATTGAATATGGAAGAATATCCAGACATTACAAGTTAAATAATAATAATAATAAAACATGTAAATAATTCTACTCTCATTCATTCAACCCGAATTTTTAAAAACCCATTTTGTCTCATGTCCTATGCTGGGAGCTGGGGATGTGAAAAAGGCAGGACTCCTGTCCCTAAGGCTCTCCCAGGCCGGGGGAAGGCAGACAGCCAGATATGATCAATTCTCATTAGAAGATGGTCTAGACTAGATTACAGTTCTCAACCCGTAGACTTAGGAGCTTGGGGCAGAGGGCATCTAGATTTGCAGTTCTAGGGCACTAGGCATTTTCTAGGGGAAAAAAAAAAACATTCCACAGGTACATGTACTATTTTAAAGGGAAGTGGATAAAGTTGTGATTAGCAAAAAGGAGATTTATTTAAAAGCTTTCCTGAATTCATAGAGCTTCTTGCTATCATGTATTCTCTCAGTCAATGGATATTAAAAGTGTAGTTACAGCTTAGAGTCCAGGAAATATGTTGAGGTTCCAAAAAAGGGGGCTTCACGCTAGGAAGAGCTGGTAACCACTGGTCGCCACTGGTCTAGCCCCAGCATGGGATCGCTGTTCCCCAGCGTAACCCGGCCCAGTAGCAGTGCAGGACTAGATGTTTCCTGAGATCCAGGCCAATCCCTCCACCGTGCTGCAGAGTCCATCCCCTTTCCTCCTTGGGAACCTCACGCTACCAATTACCTCTTCTCCTTGCTATTTTCAGTCTCTCTCTCTACCACAGCTCTTCCCCTAGTCCGTGCACACACTCAGGTCTCTTCCATCCTTGCAATAATCTTCTCTATCTTATCAGTTCCCCCAACTTTTGTCAGTCTTCCGTATAACCTAGTCTGGAACATCAGGGCAAGACACCTGAGAAGGTAGACATTGACTTCGGAATAATTCATAGGCTTTAGCCTGGAAATATAGGAATAGGGGGTACAAAGCGTATTCTAAGCCTTTCTTTTTACCTCCTAAAATATTCTCAAATCCATTTGCTTCTCTTCATGTCCAAGCCCAACTAGTTTCAGCTGCCATCTGGTCCTGCCTGGACTATTACAATGTCCCTGCAACTGGTCTGACTGTAGTCACTCTTGTCACCTGTCTGTCTCATCTCCACACTGCAGTCAGAGTGGTCTTTTCAAAATGTGACTCTCCCCAACTCCTTGTCATGATCTACACTGAGGCCTGGGTGGTGCATATGATGTGATTTGTGTTCCTAAAAGAGCAGCCTGTTTATATTGTGTGACGAGGAGGCCGAGGATGAAGCAACCAGTAAGGTCTCCCCATACTTGGTGATGGCTTTGGTGAAGGCGAGTGAGGGAAACAGAGGAATTGAGGAGGGCCCCCAAGACTTTAGCTTGGGCAATTGAGTGGGTGCTGGTGTCATTTACTGAACATCTGTGGAAGGGAGCTATGGGGGTTCACGGTCCTATCTTCTGCTGATCCCCCAGCCTTTCCAACTCTCTGTGGGCTGTGAATTGTTAGGGGAATGGGGGTGCAGAGACCTGGATAGGAAATAAACTGTGGAAGTCACCAAAGTATGGCAACAATTCAGGAGCATGGTCTGTATGACGCACGGTGCAAGTTCTCTCCTTAGAGATGAACTTGAGATGCTACCTTGCTGGTCCATGACACTAGCATTCATTTTCCTCTGTATATCAGCCCCTCCTGTCTTCATGTACTTCCCTATCCAGTTCAGATGACATTTCTTATCATTTCAGTCTCTCACCAATACCTTTGCCCCAACATTCCCCCAATCCAAATTCTGGAAAAACACCAACTTTGGATGAATCCAATTATTGCTCATCTCTCGTTGCTAAGCACTGCTGGAAACCCATACAGATTGGTGTCACTATAAATCAGCAGTGCCACTCTGAATTTATGGTCTCCGACTTCAAATAGACCCTCAACGCTGTCTGGCAATCCTTCTCCATTTCCCTTGTTAGCTCTCTCTCTTCTCCACCGTGGCTGTTGCAGAGCTTTAACCCTCTCTTCAATGCCACTTCTTCCCCTTCTCTCTGAGCAGGTGAATTCACTCCTGCTTCACAGAGCAAATAGAAGCCCTCGGAAAGGGGAACGGCCTCAGCCTTCTTCCATTCACCTGTGAACTTACTTGAGTCTAAAACTGTCCCTCTTACTGCTTTCCAGTTACATGTCTCCTCAACAAAGCACACGTAACCTAAACGTATGTACACCCATAATTTGCTGAAATAAAAAAAAAAAAAAGTGATACTTGAGCCCAGATCTCATTCCTTCCCACCTTTTTGAAATACTCTTCTATGATTCCCTTTCTTCCTTATATTGTTCAACCATCCCTCCACCAGCTCCTCCTAATGACATTGAACTTGCTCAGGTCTCCCCTATCTTTAAAGAAAAAAATAGAAACTATTCTTTCCTCTACCCCTAACAAGTCACTGCCAAATCTCTCTCCTCTCTTCTCATCAAAACTTTCCAAGAATATTGCCGATGCATTTTTGTCTCCAGTTCTCACCACGAACCACTGTAGTTTGCTTTCACCGTGAACCTGTCTTCACCATGGTCACCACTGACCTTCATTTGGGATGTGATGGCCACCCTGCAGCACTGTGCCCTTGGATTCTCAGCAGCCTCGATGCTGTTAATTATTGCTCCCTTCTATAAACTCTCTCTTCCCATTGACTTCTGTGACACCACACTCTCCTGGTTTTCCCAAAATCTCTTAGGCCACTACCCAGTTTTCCTCTTCTTGGCCTTGAATGACAGAGTTGTGAGCTAGGCTTTCTTCTCTTTCCCTCCTAGACCCTACTCTTGGGTAGGTTCTATGGTAGATTATTTTCAAAAATGGTCCCAATTCTCTACCTCCCCTATATCGATGTTCTTTGTAATTTAACTTTGTCACTGTTCCTGTCAAGAGGTGGACATGTATTTGTGTATCTACCTCTTGCATCTGGGCCAGCCTTGACTTACTTTGGCTAATAGAATATGGCAAAGCAGCATTGTGCCAGCTCCCAGCCTGGGCCTGACTGCCCTGTGAGCAAGCCTGGGCTGGATGACAGTCCCATGGTCCAGTCATCCCAGCCAATGACCAACCAAGCAGCTGGTAAGTGAGGCCATCTCAGACCAGCCAGCCTCAGCCAACCTGCCAGCTGACCACAGACACATGAGCAAACCCGTCTAAGATCAGCCAAGCCTAGCCCAGATCCCAGAACTTATGCAGTCATGAAAAATAACAAGTGGTTGGTGATTTGAACCCTGGTCTGTCAGACTCCAAAGCCTGTTTTGTCACCAATGTACTGCTTTCCCCACTATTTGTAGTTCCAAGCATGTACCATGTTCTCCTGTCTCTATGCTGACTTCTCTTCCTCACATATTCTACCCTCCACTCTTTCTGGCTAATCTCCCACTTATCCTTTACAACTCTACTCGAATATATCTCCTTAAGAAATTTCTCAGACTTTCCCTCCTTCCCCCAAAATGGATTAGAGGACCCTGCTCTCTTCCACTGTGACATCTCCTGCACACGCCCACCCTACTCCCACTGCGTTATGTTGAAATTATATCTCCCTCCTTAGACTATGAACCCCCTGAAGGCAGGAACTCTGGCCCAGGAATGGGGCCAGTGGGTGCTACATTCACTTCACCCAGCCAGATACCATGAGCCAACAGATACCAAAAGAGTGGCTGCTCGGTTATCACCATGGCACAGCTCAAGGTCAGATAAGTAGAGCCCAGGTGTCTAAAACTGCTCAGAACACCGGCTACTCATAGAAATGCTAATTTCAGTCCATTTGGCAATTTCTAAGGCAGTTGGGTCTGAAAATGAACTTTTCACAGACAGAGAATTTGCAAAACCACTCACCCTAAACTCATATACATGGGCTTGAAGAGAGACTGCAAGAGATCACAGGCTTTCTGCTTTTTCTTCTTTATTTCATGGGTAGATGCTTTCTCATGAAAACAGGCTCTGAAATATGCTAGAAAGGAGAGATTTAAGGAATGGAGCTGGTCATCCTGGCCATATCTCAAGCAACGCAAGATCCAGATGGCCCCCCAGGGTACTCTGCCTTTGACAATGAAAACCAACCTTCTCTAGGATGGGTGGGGCTTCCCTACAAAGCCCCAGTTGTCTGGCTGGGGCAAGGAAGGTGTCATATGGTCTGAGGCCATCAATTCCACTTCAGCCACCTCTGACGTGATGAGACAGTGCTGAAGGAAGCTGCCTCAGAAGAGGAGAGTCTTTAGAGAACAAAATCCTGAGTTCTAGCAAATTCCCCCAAGCAATTAAAAAAAGCATTACAAAGTGTGTAAGGAGCAAACACAGACATGGTGATATAACATGTCCAGAATACATTTTGCAAAGTTTCTCAGAGAAGCATCAGGGAATCTTTGACCATCTACCTTTTAAGAGATTTCTTTTAAAAGTCCTTGATTCCAAAATTAAGAGCATGCCAGGGAGGGACCTGGGAGCCAGCATAGTCATGGGGGACTATGGGTTACTTTGTCCTTGAGTTAGTAGTGTTTGCATTGGAATGATGGCTTAGTGTTATTTTGGAATGTAAATGCTGTTGTACATAAGTATGACAAAGCCTAATAGCTTCTCACCAAAAATACATGTTTACTTCTTGGGTACACAGCCAGACTACATTTCCAAGTCTCCCTACATTTAGGTATAGCCATAGACTAAGTTCTAGCCATTGCAATATGAGAGGAAGTGATGTGTACCACTTCTACCTTGGCTTTTAAAAAATTCTTGTACGTCAATTTTTCAAAATAGAAAAAGCGCTGGAGATGGATGGTGGTGATGGTTGTACACCAAAATGAGTATATTCAATGTCACTGGGGTACACATTTTAAAATGGTTAAAATGGTCTCACTATAACTATCATTAGAGTGAATAGACAGCCCACAGAATGGGAAAAAATATTTGCTCTCTACACATCTGATAAAGGGCTGATAACCAGAATCTATCTAGAACTCAAAAAAATCAACAAGAAAAAAT
>NW_012142523.1:3189126-3200593 GCF_000956105.1 Propithecus coquereli | reverse complement strand
AGGGGGGAGGAGGGAGGAGGGGATGGGTATTTGTATACACAAGGAGTGCAATGCGCACCACCCGAAGGATGGACATATTTGAAACACGGACTTGGGGGGAGACCAAGGGCAACATATGTAACCTAAACATCTGTACCCCCATAATATGCTGAAATAAAAGTAAAAGAAAAAAAAAATGGTCTCGCTGTCTTCTGTAATCTAATCTCAAAAGTGACATCCCGTCCTTCTGCCACGTCAAATTCATTGGAAATAAATCATTAGGTCCAGCCTGCACTCATGAGCTTTTACACAAGAGTATGAAAGCCAGGAGGTAGATCCTTGGAAGCCACAGGGTCTACTTGTTGCAGCAGCCAGCCTACCTTAACTCTTGTAATAAGCCTCATGGATCAGTTTGCAGCCTTGACATTGCTGAGCATTCTTTAAGGTGGTTCGAACATTTGCCCCAGGCATCCTGCTTGTTTCTGGGAGGGAGAAGTGCCCAATTTTAGGTTATTCATAACTGAAGAGATGGGTGATGACATTTCAAAGAGGACTGAGTTTTTGTGGCATGATCCACATCAGCATCTTGACCACAACTGACCAAATCCAAGACCCAAGGGAGAATTCATCTTCTCTTGTCACCAAGCGCTCCCACTTCCTTTCTCCCTGTGACTGAAAATCATGACAGCAGGATACTCCTCACAGTGGTGGCTTTGCCACCCTGTCCCCTAAAGGCTCTGACCAGTTCCTGATAGTTGAGGATGTAGAGAAGGCAGGGTGTTGGTCTGGCTTCCACAAAGCCTGAGCAGAGGAGGGGCTGGCCAGACAGCTGTCAGATGTAGAGATCCTCGCTATGTGCGTGTAGTGCTACACACGCGTAGTTCAACTTAATTGCTCATCTGGCTAAGCCCCATTCCTCTCCAGATGTTGTATCATGGCACTGCTGGAATTGCTGCTTTCAGCCCCCTCTCATCACCCTAATTAAGCCAAAATAATAAGGCAACATGTTAGACATGATGATTGAGTTTTAATTAGACTTTGATAAACCCAATGTGAATTTGGTCTTGTCAGGTGCAACACTTCTGATGAGCAGGAAGGCCAGTGAATCATGAGATGGTTGTGGTATAAATAGCAACTATGGTGCCAATTTCATCCGTGCATAGGGAGGGTGGGGATTGGGTATGTGTGTAACTGTAGTAACCCTTTACATTTGGGGATGACTTTATAGTTTTCAAAGTTTGTTCAGGCCATTGTTACATGACTGCATGAGCTGAGGCTCATTTGGCACAAAGCACGCAAGCCCAGATGGGGAGAGGAGGGAGAAGCTAACATTTAGTCAACTCCTAAGGCACGCCAGGCACTGTGCTAGGAGCATCATACATGGAATACAAGACAAATGTCTCATCCAAAGTCTCAGTACTTAAGAAGTGTCAGAGCAAGGATTCCCACCCACATCTGTTCATTTCTTCTACAGGGCTCTCTTCACTACTTTATGCAAATGATCTTCCAAAGCCATCATGAAAGACAACTGTCTCAGAGGCAGAGCCACAGAATTAGAGCTGAAAGTACCCTTAGAGATAGAGCCAACCTCTTCCCTGTATACATGGGGAAACTGAGGCACAAAAAGGTGAAGGCTGGCACCCTGGTCACACAATGATTTGGTGGCAAAACCAGACGAGAATTTAAGTTAAACACTGCCATCCTCTCTAATTCTTTAATTCAGTTTGATTCAACAAATACATGTGGAGCATCTCCTATGGGCCAAGCACTGTTTCAGGGATGTGCCCATGAATAACACAAATAGAGACTCACGCTCCAGTGGGTTTGCTTTCTAGGGGAGGGGGAACAGATAGTGAACAATAAGCAAATTAACTTATATAGTATGTTAAGGGAGGATGAGTGCTCTGGACAAAAAAGAGAGAAATAGAGCAGGATCAAAGAGAATGGGAGCCGCAGAGATGGGTGAGCTTTAGGGTAGGTCCTACTCAGGGAATTCCTAAGGGCAAAGGCCTCCATCCATTCATTCACTTATCCCTTCTCTGGGAATTTACTGAACACTTCCTGTGTCCAGCCTTCTGATGGAGGTAGGGGGGTGACGTTAGGAGCACCCAGCCACCCCTCTCCCTCTGGGGTCTCTGCCTAATCCCCAAGAGCCCCACTGTTTTCTAACAAATTGAGCCACTTTTTCCTAACAAATTGCATCCCCCAAACTCTTGACTAACCATATGGCTCCAACGCTACTGACCACTTCTGCAGGGCACAGAACATCTGGATACCAAATGGAAGGGGCCACAGCCAGGCAGTGGCATGGAGGTGAGAAGGTGTCCCCCGCGACGCTGGAGAGCAGCTGGTTTATCTGCAGGATCCTTCCTCTCCTCCCACTCACTCACCACACATGGTCCCCCAGAGGCTTTCTACCCTGGAAAAAGACCCACCTAAACTTCACCCACCTTTCCCCTTCTGAATTTCTCCAGATTGGAGTTAACTCCACCATCAAAGCCCTGTTTGAAACTCTCAGGTGCCAGCTAGTTGCCATGTAAGTTTAATGAGTCTGTGGGTTCCTGCGTCTGTTCCAGTCTGCTAATTGGAGTCCACTGACCCCAGATCATTCATCTTCTCCCTCCTTTTACTTTGCTGAAGTAGCATTCTAGAGATAAGTGGTCTATGTCAGGGGTCTTTATATTACACTATGTGGGAGCAATAATCCTTTGCATTTGGGTAGAATTTTACAACGGACAAGGCACTTTCCCATCCGTCATGTCATTTGAGCCCCACAGAGTGTGGGGTCATTATTCCTTTCTTATCCCCTAGATTAGGAAGCCTATACTCTTAGGAGTGAAACATACCAACATCACATCGCTATTGAAGCACAACTAAATGTCCAGTTCTCTTCCTACAGTCCCAAGCTGGCTGACCCTGTTGACAACATTTGATGACAGGCCATGTGGACAAAGAAGAGGTGACCCAGCCCCACGTTGAGTAGAAAAGTAATAGAACAGCACGAAACCCAGGAGTAGGAGAGTGTCATGTTTCTCAAACGTCAATGTGTTCAGAAGTCACCTGGGCATCTTGTCAACATGCAGATTCTGAGTCACTGGGTCTGAGGCAGAGCCTGGAAATCTGCATTTCATAAAATCCCCCAGGTGATGCCAACACAGCTGGCCTCAGGCTGCACTCTGAATAGCAAGGGGATGATGCAAGTCTATGCACTAAGTTGTCCAATAAAATAGAGTTCAAATCCCAGTTCTACCCTTTAGTAGCCATGTGACTTGTCACCAAGCTGAAACTCAGGGTGGTTATTATTTTTTACCCAAATTGAGCAAGAGAGACATAACATGGAGGACATTCAGATTTATCCCCAACAGGACCTTGATGGAGCTACAATCTGATGCTATAACACAGGGTTATGCAAGGTGTGCCCTGCACAAAGTCACCTGTCTGTAGGGGATGAGTATCAACCAAAATCTAGGCCCCACCCCACTCACCATGCAGCACCCTGCACAAGGCTACACACACCTAGAGAAAAAGACACCATTTATCTCCTTGACACAAGGGCACTGCAAGGACCAGCAGAGGCCTTCTATACCTTCCCACATCCTTGACAATTCTCACAGTCTAAATGATCTGCCTCTCTAGGGCTTGATTGATTAGCAAGCCTTCATCTATCCTTTGTCTCCTCCCTCATGGCACTTGTTCTGGAAGCTGTTCTGGTAATGACCTCTTTAACTCTCCCTTCAGGCCTCTCCTGTGTTCTGCCCCCATCAACAGCTTTGTGGTACAGTCAGTCCCTGTCCATTCATTTCCATTCATTCAACAGCAAATTTGTATGGGGAAGCCTCTATGTGCTGGGTATGGTTCCATGCATTGAGAATAAGCAGTGAACAAAAATGACAAAGCCCCCACCCTTATGGAGCTGCTATTCTCCAAGGGAAGAGAAAATACATAAATAATGTTTATGATAATGGCAGGGAATATTCACTACGTATAATCAGAAAAATAAGGTATGGTGGTCAGGAGGTGACATTTGAGCAGAGACCTGAAGGAGGTGAGGGAGTGAGGTATGGGAAAGGTAGGATGGGTGGTGGGTAAGCACGATTTGGGCAGAGGCACAGCCTCTGGAACAGGTCCTGGAGCAGCAACGTGCTGGGAGAGGTCAGGGGAACCTCGAGAAGGCCGGCGTGGCTGGAGTAGCATATATCAAAGAGAGTATCTAGATCATGGGGACAACTTTGGGTTTTATTCTAAATATGAGGAGATAGGGCCAGAGCCTTATACCCTGGCTATTGCTACTACTGTAATTATGCTCCCTGCTCCCTCCCACCCACACCACCCCACTTCGTCTCTGGTTTATGAATTTTAAGGGGTTTGGGGTTTGAAGTAATTCATTCAATAAATTCAACAAATATTTCTCGAGTCCCTACTGTGTGCCAGACACCATTCTAGGCCCTATTCTAGGTGTCAGGAATACAGTAGTGAGCAAGAGAGCCAAATCCCTTCTTTGTGGGGCTTACGTTTCCAGCAATGGCAAGATGACTTTTCACACTACTCTCTCTTTGCTGAGACCCACGTGGGATGGGGGTGTGACAGGCACTGCTTCACTGAGCCTGCCTCTCCTTAGACATGCAAGTGGGGGGAGAGGTGGGGTGGCCAGAAAGGGTGGAGGGACTCAGGGCTACCCACACCCAAATGCTCTGTATTGGTGACTCCCCCGGAAATTGAAAATAAGAGGTTAACAATGCAGCATGGTTAATGCAAAGCAGAGAGCAAAGATAGCCCAGGGAGGGGAAAGCTTATGAGGCTGAGCTTCCTGAGGGAGCCAGAATTGACGTTACCCTGGGAATGCACATAAATTCTGGGGAGAAAAAGAAATGGATGGGAGGCTTCACCTTTCTTGTATTTTACATGCATGTATGTAGACATTCTGCCCAAATCGTACTTGCCCTTCGAGATCCAGCTAAAAAAGTATCTCCTTTATAAGACCATCCTTAAAAAGCTTGATCCATCCATACTACCCAAAGCAATGTATGGATTTGATACAATCCCTATCAAAATACCAATGGCATTCTTCACAGAAATTTTTTAAAAAATCCTAAAATTCATGTGAAACTACTAACGACCCCAAATAGCAAAAGAATTCCTGAGTAAAAGGAACAAAGCTGGAGGCATCACGCTGCCTGATTTCAAATTGTGCTGCAAAGCTATAGTAACCAAACAGCATGATACTGGCACAAAAATAGACGCACAGACCAATGGAACATGATAGAGAACCCAGAAATAAGTCCATACACTTATGGAAAGGACAGTCTCTTTAATAAATTGTGCTGGCATATATGACAACCCACAGCCAACATCCTACTGAATGGGGAAAAACTGAAAGCATTCCCACTAAGAGCTGGAACAAGACAAGGATGCCCACTGTCACCACTTCTATTTAACATAGTACTGGAAGTCCCAGCCAGAGCAACCAGGCAAGAGAAAGAAATAAAAGGCATCCAAATTGGAAAAGAGAAAGTCAAATAATCTCTTTTTGTTGATGATATGATCTTATACCTAGAAACCCCTAAAGACTCAGCCAAAGGACTCCTAGATTTGATAAATGATTCAGTAAAGTTTCAGGATGCAAAATCAATGTACAAAAATCAATAGCATTTTTATACATCAATAATGATCAAGCTGAGGACCAAATAAAGGTCAATCTCACTTACGATAGCTACAAAAAGTAATAAAATACCTAGGAATATATTTAAATATAAACTATAAATATATATAAGATACATTTAACAAAGTAGGTAAAGATCTCTATAAGGAAAACTATAAAATGCTGATTAAAGAAATTGTGGATGACACAAACAAATGGAAAAACATCCCATGATCATGGATTGGAAGAATCAATATTATTAAAATGACCATATTTCCCAAATCAGTCTATAGATTTAATGCAATTCCTGTCAAAACGCCAACATCATTTTGCACAGAATTATAAAAAATCATCCTAAAATTCATATGGAACCTAAAAAGAGCCGGAATAGCCAAAGCAATGCTATGCAAAAAGAACAAAGCTGGAGGTATCACATTAGCTGTAATGTGATATTACATTACACTACAAGGCTGTAGTAACCAAAACAACATGGTACTGGTATACAAATAGACACATAGATCAATGGAATGGAGTAGAGAACCCAGAAATAAAGCCACACAACTAGAACCAACTGATATTCAACAAAGTCAACAAAAACATACACTGGAGAAAGAACACTCTATTCAATAAGTGGTGCTGGGAAAATTGGATTGCCACATACAGAAGAAAGAAACTGGACCCCTATTTCTCACAAAAAGTTACATACAAAAGTTAACTCAAGACGGATTAAATACCTAAATGTAAGACCTGAAACTATAAAAACATAAGACGAAAACCTAGGAAAAACTCTTTTGCACATTGGCCTAAGCAAAGAATTTATGACTAAGACCTCAAAAGCAAATGCAACAAAACCAAAGATGGACAAATGGAATTTAATTAAACTAAAAAGCATAGCAAAAGAAATAATAGACAACCTGCAGAATGGGAGAAAATATTTATAAGCTATGCATCTGACAAAGGACTAATGTCTAGAATCTACAAGGAACTCAACTCAACAACAACCAGAAAGTAATAACTCCATTAAAAAGTGGGCAAAGGACATGAATAGATATTTTTCAAAAGAAGACATACAAATGGACAACATGCATATAAAAAATGTTCAACATTCTCAATTATCAGAAAAATGCAAATTAAAACCACAATGACATACTGTCTTACACCAGTCAGAATGACTATTATTAAAAAGTCAGAAAATAAAAGATGTTGGCCAGGCGTGGTTGCTCACTCCTGTAATCCTAGCACTCTGGGAGGCTAAGGCAGGAGAATAGCTTGAGCTCAGGAGTTCAAGACCAGCCTCAGCAAGAGAAAGACCCCATCTGTACTAAAAATAGAAAAATTAGCCGGGCACAGTGGTGAATGCCTGTAGTCCCAGCTACTTAGGAGGTTGAGGCAGGAGGATCACTGGACCCTAGGAGTTTGAGTTTGCAGTGAGTTATGATGATGCCCCTGCACTCTAGCCTTGGTGACAGAGCAAGACTCTGTCTCCAAAAAATAAAATAAAATAAAATAACAGATGTCGGTAAAGATGTGGAAAAAAGGGAACACTTATATACTGTTGACAGGAGTGTAAATTAGTACAACCTCTATGTAAAACAGTATGGAGATTTCTCAAAGAACTAAAAATAGAACTACCATGTGATCCAGCCATCCCACTACTGGGCATATACCCAAAGGAAAAGAAATCATATCAAAAAGGTACCTACACTCGTATGTTCATCGCAGCACTATTCACAATAGCGGAGATATACCAAAAGAAGAAGCGGAGAATTACCATAAGAATAAAGAAAATGTAGAGTATACATATATATTGGAATATTACTCAGCAATAAAACAGAACAAAATCATGTAGCGACATGGATGGAACTGGAAACCATTATGTGAAGTGAAAGAATTTAGAAACAGAAAGTCAAATATCACATGTTATCACTTATAAATGGGAGCTACATAAAGTGTACACTTGGGTATGGGGAGTAGAATAATAGACATTGGAGCCTGAGAAGAGTAGGAGGGTGGAGGGGAGGTGAGGTATGAGAAGTTACTTACTGGGTACAATGCACACTATTCGAGCGATGGCTACCCTAAAAGCCCAGACTTCACCATTACATGATATATCCATGAACAAAATTGTACTTGTACTCCCTAAATCTATAAAAAAAAATTTAAAAATGATTAAATAAATAAATGGTGCTGGGGAAACTGGATGTCCCTATGCAGAAGAATGAAACCAGAGCCCCATCTTTCACCATACACAAAAATTAACTCAAAATGGATTAAAAACTTAAATGTAAGACCTAAAACTGTGAAACTACTAAAAGAAAACATTAGGGAAATGCTTCAGGACATTGGTCTAGGTAAATACTTCTGGGGTGAGATCTCAACAGCACAGGCAATAAAAACAAAAACAGATAAATGAGATCATATCAAGCTAAAAAACTTCTACACAGCAAAGGAAACAATCAACAAAGAGAAGAGACAATCTTCAGAATAGGAGAAAATATTTTCAAACTATCCGTCCAGTAGGAGATTAATAACCAGAATACATAAGGAATTCAAACAACACAATAGCAAAACATAAACAATCCAATTTAAAAATGAGCAAAAGACCCGAATAGATGTTTCTCAAAAGAAGACATACAAATGGCCAACAAGTATATGAAAAAATACTCAACATCACTAATCATCAGGGAAATGCAAATCAAAACCACAATGAGATATCATCTCACCTTGTTAGAATGACTATTATTAAAATCACAAAAAAATAACAAATGCTGGTGAGATGCAAAGAAAGAGGAACACTCGTGCCGCGCTGGTGGGAATGTAAAGTAGTACAACCATTAAGGAGAATAGTATGAAGGAATAGTGTTTATGCAGCACTATTCACAACAGCCAAGATGTGGAATCAACCTAAGTGTCCACCAACAGATGAATGGATAAAGACAATGTGGTATATATGCACAATGGAATATTATTCAGCCACAAAAAAATGAAATCTTATCATTTGCTGCAATATGAATTGTTGTTATGTCATTATGTTAAATGAAGTAAGCCAGGCACAGAAAGACAAATATTAATATCACATATTCTCACTCATATGTAGGAGCCAAAAAAAAGTGGAAGTCATGGAAGTAGAGAGTAGACTGGTGGTTACCAGAGAAGGGGAAGGAAGGGGGGTGGTGAAGAGAAGTTGTTAAGGGGTACAAAAATATAGTTAGATAGAAGAAATAAGTTCTAGTAGGGAAATTATAGTTAACAATAATTTATTATTATTATATATAATTTATTATACATTTCAAAGTAGCCAGAAGATAAATCTTTGAGGTGAAGGAAACCCCAATTACTCTGATTCGTTCATTACACATTATATACGAGTATCAAAATATCACATGTACCCCCAAAATATGAACAACTATTACATATCTATTTTTAAAAAGTGATTTGAAAAACTTGATCACTTCTTCATTTCAACAGATGTCTTGCCCTGCACCTAACTCAGTACTTCTGGTGCCGGTCACATAACCCAGCTCACAGCAAGTACTCAAGAAATACACTGGGGGAGCAGATGGCCAGGTGGGTCATATGATGCCCTTCTGGGAACAGTTTTATCTCAGGGTAGCTTGCTGTTCCAGGGTGTATGCACGTGAGGATAGGGGAGCTCATAGGAAAAGTTTGGGACTGATTAATTAATGTATTTTCCCCCCTATAGCACCTAGACTGTGGTCCTATGCATAATAAAAGTTTATTATGCACTGAGTGTGCTGAGTGAAAGAAGATAAGATTTGACCAGAAATATAAGTCCAAGGGTTCAGTTTTTCGCCATGAAATTTTAATGCCATAAAGGATTTCCGCATATGAAATTTACCCTTCTCTGCTCACCTTTACATAATTCAAGAAGTGTGTATCTCCTTGGGGACTTCTCTGGACATTAAGTTCTCTTTCAACAGTCCCAGGACTAAACAGCTGCATGTAAGCAATTGCCATCGATTTGTCATTATGAGGGGGTTACGGAGCACCATGGGAGTCAGGACATGGCGACCAGAGAGGGAGGTACAGAAGGGGACAGGGTCCAAGGCACAGGGCCTCCCTTTGTGGAGGCTGGGAGCTTGGAGAAATCAGAGTGAGAGACAAGGACACGGATACGCCCGGGAAGCATGGGGCCTTTAAGCCACTTCCTCGTATGCTTGTTTCTTTCCCCCTGAACTCATGGACCCTCAACATCGGCTTGACAAGCACATCTCAACAAGGAAAGTCAGATGACGGAAGAGGTTGGAGAGGTTGTCTTTGTTTTGCAGCAAAGCAGAAAAGCATCCAGGTGCTCTTTGAATATGGGAGTCCCCCGGGAGCTATCAGAGGAGCAGAAGATGGCTCAGGCTCCCCATTCCTCAGTTCCCAGAAACATCCGCACTGATGACTCATTAAGCACAGGTCCAGGCTGGAGATGACCAAGCCTGCGGAGGGGCAGCTGGCCAGGACGCCCTGGGAAGAAAGATAGGAAATGACTTCTGCAGGGGTGCAGGACTCACAAGGGGGAAGCCCTGAGCGAAAGAGGAGGAGTATTTCCCTCCCCTGATTCCACATCTAAAATGAAATTCTCTCCTGTGGACATAGGGT
Source organism: Propithecus coquereli (assembly GCF_000956105.1). Lineage (NCBI taxonomy): Eukaryota > Metazoa > Chordata > Mammalia > Primates > Indriidae > Propithecus > Propithecus coquereli. The sequence goes on along the minus strand of NW_012142523.1, from coordinate 3,190,368 downwards.
GGGAGAAGAAACCCCTTGGACCCTCCCACTTCACTGTGAATTCCTAGTGCTAAACTCTCTTGAGGTTGCTGGGAGAAGCAGGGAATAAAAGTAGCATTTAACATTCACCCTTTTTGGCTGTGCAGAGGCGTTTTAATTTGATCAGGTCCCATTTATTTATTTTTGTTGATGCTGTGATTGCTTTTGGGGTCATCTTCATAACTTCTTTGCCTAGGCCGATATCTATAAGAGTTTTTCCAACTTTCTCTTCTAGAATTCTTATGGTTTCCTGCCTTAGGTTTAAGTCTGTTATCCACTGTGAGTTGATTTTCGTGAGTAGTGAGAGGTGTGGGTCCTGTTTCAGTCTTCTATATGCAATGAAAATGCAATAGAAGTAACCCAAACATTTGTACTCCTATAAAAATTTTGAAATAAAAATAAATAAATGAAAACATCCGTCCACTCTGAGGCAGGCAGCATCCAATACCTTGCTTCATGGAACCCTTACAGCAACTCTGGGAAACAAGTTCTATGATTCCCATTTGGAGTGGATGGGATTGTGGCCCCACCCCACCGAAGATATGCCCCAGAACCTGTCAATGTGATGTTATTTGGAAAAAGGGTCTTTGCAGATGTAATTAAGTTGAGGATCTCAAGATGCATCATCCTGGATTATCTGGGGGACATAAATCCAAAGACAGGTGTCCTTACAAAAGGCAGGAGAGGAAAAGACACGGGGAGAGAAGAGGCGGCCAAATGAAGACGGAGGCAGAGACTGAGTGACGCAGCCACAAGCCGAGGACCAGCTGGGGCCCACAGAAGCTGGAGGAGGCGAGAAGCATCCTCCCCTACAGCCTTCAGCAGGAGTGTGGCCCTCCCGACACCCCCAGAACTGTGAGAGAGCGAATTTCTGTTGTATTTAGGCCACCCAGTGTCTGGTAATTTGTTATGGTAGCCCTAGAAAATGAATACACCATTTCTTACATTAGAAAAATGAGGCTCAGAGAGATTGAGCCACTTCTCTGAGGACACCTGACTTTGACATCTGTCAAAGGCTTGTCGTTTTTCTTCATTCTTTAATTCTAGAATTTTTCTGGCTAGTATCACATATTTGTTATTTTCATATAAACTTTAAATCAGCTCCTCTGTTCCTCCTCACCCCTCAAATCCCACAGGTGTGTTCATTGGGATTGCATTGCCCCCCGAGTGTCTCTTTCAAAGGGAGAGAGCAGATTCTCCCTGGGCTACGAGGCCCTTTGGATG
>NW_012142523.1:3156779-3188496 GCF_000956105.1 Propithecus coquereli | reverse complement strand
CATCCAAAGGGCCTCGTAGCCCAGGGAGAATCTGCTCTCTCCCTTTGAAAGAGACACTCGGGGGGCAATGCAATCCCAATGAACACACCTGTGGGATTTGAGGGGTGAGGAGGAACAGAGGAGCTGATTTAAAGTTTATATGAAAAAAACAAATATGTGATACTAGCCAGAAAAATTCTAGAATTAAAGAATGAAGAAAAACGACAAGCCTTTGACAGATGTCAAAATATAATAAAAATCTATAATACTTAAAACTGTTTGGTACTAAGACAAGCCAGTACAGTAAAGGAAAATAGAGTCCAGATAGGAATCCAAGAACACACAGGAATTTAGTATATGATAAATACGATATTTCACATCACTTAGGCAAAAAGGATTATTCAGCAAGGGGTGTTGAGACAACCAACTTGCCATCTGGAAAAAAGTGAAGCTGGATCTCCTCTTCACTTCTCACACCAAAGCAAATTCCAGATGGAGCAAGGATTTCAACATAAAAAATAAGCCCATAAAAGTACTAGAAAGAAACGTGGAAGAATTTTTTATAACTATGGAGTGGAGACAGCCTTTCTAAGCAAGATGTGAACTCTAAACTGAAAAAGTAAAGAATTGATTCGTTTCAGTAGAAAAATTAAATTTTCTGAATTTCAAAAAGTACTATAAACAAACTCAAAAGTCAACTAACAAACTGGGAAAAAAATATCTGCAACTCATATGGCAAAAGTCTGGTTTACATAACATATTAAAAGCTCTTGTAAATCAATGAAAAAAACGACAACCCAACAGAAAAAAAATGGGCAAAATCCAAAACCGAACCAAACAAAAAACGCAAACAGAAAACTCAGAGGAAAAGACTTGCAAGTGGCTACTGACATATTTCTTCATCATTTTGAAATTTTATTTCTTAAAAATTGACAGATAGCATTGTTTGTTTTTATTGTGTACAATACGATGTTTTGAAGTACATATACATTGTGCAATAGTTGAATATAGCTAATTAACAAATGCATCACTTCACATGGTCATCAGTTTTGTGGTGAGAGCATTTAACATCGACTCTCTATACATCTTTCAAGAATAAAATATATGACCATTATAGTCATCTTGCTATACAATAGAGCTCCTGAAATTTATTCCTCCTATCTAACTGTAATTATATATCCTTTGACCTAAACTGCCTTTTATAATTAAAGAAATGCACATTTTAAATGAGACATCATTTTCATCTATTAGGTTGGCAAAATTCAAAATTTTGGTAAGACACAGTGCTGGCACAGGGGTGGAGAGATAGGCACTCTCATTTCAATTTACATGGAAACGTAAATTGGTGCAGGCTCTTTGCTGGGGAATTTGGTAACGTCTATCAAAATGAGAAGAGTGGGCCAGATGCTCAGTGCATGGGCTGAATCAGTGCTCACTCTGGCCAGCCCGTCAGGGCCCCACGTCCACCTCTCCTCAGCCACCTCTGGGGATCCCACATAGCCCTTGAACTGCCACCAGTCACAAAGACCTCCCTCAACCCCCAATCAGCCTGGAACAGTGTCTCCTGCATCCACTGTTCATGTCTCACCACTTTTTTTTTTTCAGAATATTACGGAGGTACAAACGCTTTGGTTACATAAATTGCCTTTGCACCACCCAAGTCAAAGCTTCAAGTGTGCCCATCCCCCAGAGAGCATGTACTGTACCCATTAGGTGTGAATTTACCCATCCCCTCCTCCCCCTCCCACCTGCCCGACACCTGATGAATGTTACTTCCATATGGGCACGTAAGTGTTGATCAATTAGTACCAATTTGATAGTGAGTACATGTGGTATTTGTTTTTCCATTCTTGTGATACTTCACTTAGTAGAATGGGTTCCAGTTCCATCCAGGTTAATACAAGAGGTATTAGTTCACCAATTTTTTATGGCTGAGTAGTACTCCATGGTATACATATACCATATTTTATTAATCCACTCATGTATTGATGGGCACTTGGGTTGTTTCCACATCTTTGCAATTGTGAATTGTGCTGCTATAAACATTCAAGTGCAGATGTCTTTTTTATAGAATGTCTGTTTTTCCTTTGTGTAAATGCCCTGTAGTGGGCTTGCTGGATCAAATGGTAATTTAACTTTTAGTTCTTTGAGGTATCTCCATATTACTTTCCATAGAGGTTGTACTAGTTTGCAGTGCCACCAGCAGTGTATGAGTGTTTCTATCTCTCCGAATCCAGGCCAAATTTGTTGTTTGGGGACTTTTTGATAAAAGCCATTCTCACTGGAGTTAAGTGATAACTCATTGTGGTTTTGATTTGCATTTCCCTGGTGATTAGAGATGTTGAGCATTTTTTCATGCATTTCTTGACCACTAGTCTATCTTCTTTTGAAAAGTTTCTGTTCATGTCCTTTGCCCACTTTTTAATAGGTTTTTCTGATTTTTTCTTGCTGATTTGCCTGAGTTCTATATACATTCTAGTTACCAGCCCTTTATCGGATGTGTAGCATGCAAATAGTTTCTCCCGTTCTGTAGATTGTCTGTTTGCTCTCGTGACAGTTTCCTTGGCTGTGCAGAATCTTTTTAACTTGATCAGGTCCCATTTATTTATTTTTGTTGTTGCTGTGATTGCTTTTGGGATCTTCTTCATAAATTCTTTGCCTAAGCCGATGTCTGTAAGAGTTCTTCTAACATTTTCTTCTAGAATTCTTATTGCTTCATGCCTTATGTTTAAGTCTGTTATCCATTATGAATTAATTTTTTTGAGTGGTGAGAAGTGTGGGTCCAGTTTCAGTCTTCTACATGTCGCTATCCAGTTTTCCCAGCACCATTCATTGAACAGGGATTCTTTTCCCCAGTGCATGTTTTTGTCTGCTTTGTCAAAGATCAGATGGCAGTATGAGGATGGCTTTATATCTGGGTTCTCTGTTCTGATCCATGGTCAATGTCTATGTTCTTGTGCCAGTACCATGCTGTTTTGATTACTATTGCTTTGTAGTATTGTTTAAAGTCTGATAAATTGATGCCTCCCAATTTGTTCTTTTTGCTTAAGGTTGCTTTGGCTACAATGGGTCTTTCCAGTTCCATATGAAGCATAGAATTATTTTTTCTAGATGTGCAAAAAATGATGTTGGTATTTTAGTAGGGATTGCATTGAATCCATAGATCACTTTGGGTAGTATAGACATTTTAACGATACTGATTCTGCCGACCCATGAGCATGGTGTGGTTTTTCATCTGTTTATGTCCTCTGCTATTTCCTTCCTCAGTGTTTCATAGTTCTCCCTGTAGAGGTCTTTTATCTCCTTAGTTAAATATATTCCTAGGTATTTTATTTTCTTTGTTGCTGTTGTGAATTGTATTGAGTCTTTGATTTGGTTCTCAGTTTGACTGTTGTTGGCATATAGGAATGCTACTGATTTGTGTAAATTGATTTTGTAATCTGAGACTTTGCTGAATTTATTTGTCAGTTCCAGTAGTCTCTCGACAGATTCTTTGGGGTTTTCTAGATATGACATCATATCATCAGAAAAGGGTGATAGTTTGACCTCTTCTGCCCCTATTTGGACTCACCACTTTGATTGAGATGATGTGACTTGGATAACTCTGCCAACTGTTCTCTCATCAAATCCTATAAGAGAGAAAACATGGGACATGAGTTCAGCTGCAGAATGAACAAGGTGACTGATCTTCCTTTATAACACCAAGAAAGCAGCCCATGGCAAGCGGGAGGGGATTGAATGCAGGGTGCATTCCACTTGAACAAAAGTGTGAACTGGTCATTACTGAAATTGCACAAACCAGCCACTGACACAAATGACCTCCACTTTGTGAATTCTCTGAGACCCATTACCTGAATGGATAGATGTAATCCATCGAAGAATGGAGTTACAATGAAACCAACATCCAGAAGATGGAGGCCCAGGAACATGGTGTGGTATAATAAGTTTTTGAGAAGCACACCCTGAGAAACAGTGACCATGAGAGCTAACCCCCGGGCCTGATTCCTCAAAATCATGGGAGTGGCTTCTCCATGCAGTGCATGCATCCTTGGGTTATGTTTAACCTTCCCGTAAGCTGTGCCAAAACACCCACCACATTTTCCTTGTATGTGTCCACCATTCCTTCCATAAAGGCATCTTGTACCCCTCTCAAAGAAATATTAAAATGATGCATAGATTTTCACCCAGCAGTCTGTATTCTAGGAACTTACCTTTCAGATATGCTCATGCATGTGCCAAAGACATGTACGATTATAGGATCAGTAGTAATAGTAAAAGATAGGAAATAATTTAAATGTCAATCAATGGAAAACTGGTTAGATAAATTATGGGACATCATACAATGGAAAGTTAGGCAGCCGTGAAAAAAGATAAGACAGCTGATATAGACAAGATATATACATATATTTTTTTAAAAGCAAGGTACTGAATATTCTATCATTGATGCAAAAAAGGATTATATATGCATAGAATATTTCTAGAAGAAAAATTGTCACTACAAAAGGCTTACAGTAATAAGGCTCTCTCCGTCCCAGTGCAGATCAGTCCTATCCTAACTCTAAAGGAGGCAAGACCCACTCCTGAAATGTGAGGGTCTTCAGGTATGGCCCTTCTCCCAACACAGTGGTCCAGAGCATAGAACTAGGCCCCCGGCAAGGATGGGGCAAGGCTTCTCTATTCTGGACAGGCTCTCACAGCTGTCTGCAGACTCACAGACTGAGGCCAGACACCCATGCCTAGGATGCATGTCTTCATTATCAACTGCCCCTCATGTGTGCAATACAGTCAGTGTGGAATACCCAGTGCCATCGTCCCGCACAAGCACAACTTCATGGAGCATTTAGAACTACACCTGGTGAGTCAGGTGCTGCTCCCTGGAGTCCTGTGCCTGGAGTGCAGATGGCTATTTATCCGGAGTGCAGAACACTGCTTGCCTGGAGTGCAGAACTCTTCGATCCTGAGCCCTCGCTGCCTGCTAGGAAACTGAGCAGGGGCTGCGGGTCCTGAGTGCTGTATGCATGGACCACGGGGTCAAGGGTGCTGAGGGTTTGGGGCACTGCTTCTTGGAGTTGTGATCATATACCTGGCTGACTGGGAGGGACACCTCCCTACCACTACCACCAGCACCATTTCCTCATGAACCACCTATTTTTAATTATTGTCTCAGACCACGGTTTTTTTTTTCTTGCTGCCCATCTGACCTCCCTACAATAGCAGTAACATAGTTATTGAATATCTACTGTGTGCTGGACATCGTGGTACCTTGATACCCACTGTGTGCTGGGCATGGTGGTACCTTGATACCCACTATGTGCTGGGCACAGTGGTAGTCTCATAGGATTGGTAGCAACAGCAAAGGACAGCACCTCATTCCTTGACCCAAGTCGTGCTTAGACACATGCAGGGTGGGCTGGCAGTTTTCTGAGCTACTCAGAGTGAGTTTAGCAGTCAGCATATAGATCTTGGTTGGCCAAGCTCCCAGAAGGCTGAGGGCTAGAAAGATGGATTGACTTCATTTCAGGAAAGGCCAAAAGATCTGAGGTTTGTTGTGAATGCTGATAGATTGGATCCCAAGATATGCCAAGTGGATCTCAGCGTAAATCAGGGTCAGAGGCTAGAACAGAGGAGTGAGGCTATGTCACAGTATCCAAGACTCTTTCTCCCTCCTGTCTTGGACCCTGCTCTCCTCACCCCCAACATCAATTTAGGCCACAGTTATAATTAAAACACTCCAAATCTCCATGACAGAATCCTTTGCCAAGTACTCCCTGGGAGATGGTACCAGCAGCTGTTTTGCCCCTGGGCTGTAAACCTGGGCACATGGTCAGAGGTTAGTGCATGGTAAATTTAGCAGTTGCTCTCTGCCAAGGGTTCCTTTCTCTCCCATTCTTTCTCCCTGTTGATCTGTATTCCCAGTGCTGGCTCAGTCTTCCTGGAGAAAGATGGCTGCAGGCAGACTCATGCCTGTTTGAGATACATCACAAATTCTAATACCAATCAGAGAGCTTCTGTAGCCAGTGATATTGTGTGTGACATCCCACTGTGTCGGGTGCTGAATAAGTATATGAGCACCTGGCTGCAAATCTTAGTCACAATCAAGTTGTTCAACTTCTCCATACCTTAGTTTTTTCACTGGCAAAAGAGGATAAAAATTGTATCTATTTCATAAGATTGTTGTGAAGATTAAATGAATTAATATATCTAAGAGCACTTGAAACAGTGGCTGGCACACACTAAGTGCTTAATAAATCTTAACTAACATCACCAGTCACAATGATGTACTGAACATCAAACATCATCCTTCACAGGTGTTATTTAATTTTCACACAGTGTTCAGGGCAGGTACTATTGTCCTCCCTCCTCCTTTGCTAATAAGGAAACTGAGTCAAAGAGAGACAAAGTCACTTTATGTCTAGAAAGTGGTGGAGCTGTGATGTGCTTCTAGGGAGTCAGGCCCAGAGCCCATTCCGACTCTAACCACTGTACTACACCTCCCAGAGCAGAAGCATCCTCCTCAGATGGGTTTGTCAGAAGCATCACTGGACACTAAGTGTCTTCAGAAATGGGGAATCCTTCCCTGGTGGTCTAGTGGCTAGGGGTAAAAAATGGAAATGGGGAGTCCTTTGAGCTATCCTTCATGTATGCCAGAAGGCATACATGTGGCATGGAAGGTCACCTGGGCACAGGTCACTATAGGAATGGCCCTTGGTCCAGTTGAGCTGGCCTCAGTGAGTGTAGGGAAATCAGGAATGGAGTCAGCCATCATGAGAGCTAGGACTTACCTAACACGGGGTTACACGCTTTACTCTCATTTAAGCTTCAAACTGCCCTAACTTAGGCACTAACTTATCTCATTTTACAGATTATGAGGCTGGGGCACAGACAAGTAATTTGCCCAAGATCACACAGTAGGAAGTGGCAGAACCAAGATTTGAGCCACAGGCAGTCTGACTCCAGGGACCATGCTCTTAAACCCTACCCTACACTGCATAAGAAGATGGCATGCCTGACAATTTGCCAGCCCAGAGCACAAACACCGAGGGGTTAAGGGTGGCCCTCCAGGCCCTTCTACGCTGCAGCAAAGCAGGAAGGAGCCCCAGCCACTGGGAGATGCAGGGAAATCTGACAATCCAAGGGGAGTGGGTATTTGGAGCTTATCAGGAAGTGCAGGACTGTCACCCTCACGTGTCATGCCGGGAGCTGTAGGAAGGAGGCTCCAGAGCACAGCAAGAGCAGCACCAGGCTGGGAGCCCGAGAGTTGGGTTCCGGTTGCAGGTGCGTGACCCGCAGAGCATATTCTCCTCTCTGGGCATCGGTCTTCTCCTCCGTAAATTAAGGTGATCAGTTTATACGTGCTCTAAAGCTCTCTTTTGTTCTGATACCCTTTGTTCTGTCAAAAGAATTATGGTCCACTCTGGGAACAGAAACTTGTAGTGGGTTGATCTGATGGAGGGTGGGGACCACCCCCCTAACTGGTCTTGGAAGAGATCTGGCTGAGGACAGCAAATGTCACTAGTGTTGGCAGATGCTGAGAAGGTGATGCCTGCACCTCTGATGTGAGTAGTCTCTCTAAGGGCCCAAGAGGGGAAATGAATTCCGGGCAGTCACCCAGGCCAAAGCTTGACCCAGAGGGTGGAAGTTGAGGAAGGACAGACACAGCTCTGTATAGGAAAAGCAATGTAATAAGTTGTCTTAGAAAAAAGGGACTTCCCCATTGCTACAAGTGTCTGCACAGTGATGCATGTTCGTCTTCCAGGGGCCTTGGAGAGGAAGTTTCTAATTTCTCCCCTGGATTCAGGATACACCGCATCTTAGTCTATTCATTCATTGATCATTTATTCACCCAACGAATATTCAACAAGTAGCTACCGTGTGTCAGATGCTGGGCTAGGAACAACTGATACAAAGATGAACAAGACACAGTCACACCTTTGACCACAAAGGGGAATGTATGATAAGAAACATTTAGAAGGACACTTGCCCACGGGCTGTAACATTCTGGTGGGTCAGGGACCACTTGGAGAAAGTTTTGGACACAAAATTTTATATCTAAATTTGAAGTCCTAAAGTTCATGCTTCCAGCCTCTTATCTCCCATGCTCACACAGTGGAGCAGGCCCTGGCTGGCTGCCAGTCATGCTGGGGAGACGGTAGACACATCCAGGGACACGGGGATGGAGCTAGCAGGGATGCAACTGCAGACAGAATGAGTGTCAAGGAAGCCAGCCGTGGTGACAGGTTCCCAGCTCTAAGAGGACAAAGGCAGATCTACTCCACCAGCTCACAATCCAAGAAGAATCAGTGCTGCTGGCAGGCTGAGCAGGGAAAGAGTTTCCTGAAGTACAGGGTAGGGACAGGGGGAGGCTGAGACCCAGAGCCAGGTCTTTCCTGGAATTCCAGGAAGAAAACTAAACTGGGCTCATTGGGGCAAGGGGTTTTAAGTAGAAGACAGAGACAGAAAGCAGGAAGCCCTGAGCCCCTTGGAGGATTAGATGGGCGAGGGGAGGGTAGAAAAACACAACCCAGCTGAGGGATCTGGTAGGGCAAGTCCCAGGTAGCCACCCTAATCTCCAACAGGGATTTCTCTGCTTTTGCTCTGCAAAGAGCAGTCAAGACTACTCCTCACCCACTGCTATTTCCAGGACAAAACCTCTTGCTGTTGGGTTCTGGAGGCGGTTAGGGCTGGCACAGACCAGGAATGCCTGGGGCAGGGGCTGGGGGGACTTGCAGAAGTGAGCACTGCCAAAAACCCACTGAAAGGCCACTAGAATTCAAGCTGCAGAGTCAGCCCAGGTCATCTGGAGAGGGAGGGTAGGACCTCAAAGAAACCCTTTCTGGGTTAATCCTGAAAAACAAAGGGGCCGGGACCTCCCCAAAGAGGCCTAAGAGACACAGACAAGGAGATGAAAAGTTGGGATTTGAGGACCTGCCTCTGAAATGAGGCTGACCGTTGATTCATCATCCATCAAGGAGGGTTTCAAAGAGCTTCTCCCAGGGTGACGTTCTGCCCAACGCTGGTCTTTCATCCCCAAAGCCTCAGGTAGCGGCTGTCATTGGCAGGAGGACCTGTAAAGCAGGGGCGGCCTGTCTCTATGCACATTTCCATTACCTACAAAAGACAGGGCTCACATCCTCCCTCCTCCTGTGTGCCAGACACTTCTGGTCCCTTTGCATACATGTCTCCTGTCATCCTCAACCACCATCCTTGTTTTCATTAGCCAGATAGGAAAAAATGAGATTTGGAGAAATTTGGTAGTTGTCAATATTGCCAGTTAGCAATGGTAGAGAGAGGTCAGACCTGGCTCCATTGGGGAGCTGCACTACCAGACGACCATGCCCGTTGTCACTTGTCCTGATGTGATTCCCCAGTGGCACTATGGGGGCATCTTGTTTTATGGACTTTTAGATGACATTTCAATGACCACACCAACCACACTCCTCGGTGTGGACCTGGACTCGGCTCCGGCGGGTGTTCTCTCTGGTTTCTCCCGCAGGTGGCTGCACTGGCTCAGGTAGCAGGCACACGTCACCACCCTCACTCTGCCTCCCTCCATGTGGTGACTGGCACCTCTAAGCCATTGATTCTTAGTGGCAATGTTCTTCCTTCCTAGTGGCAATATTCCTAGCGGCAATATTTTTTGCAAACTTTGCAATGATGTCATCCCTCTGCCCAATCTTCACTCAAATATCAGCCCACTCACAGCTCTGACCATTGAGACCCTGGAGGCAGAGACTGGCAGGTCTGATACTGTGCACTTTGTCTCCGCCCGCTGCCACCTCCCCCCACTGCCCTATCTTCTGCTGATGTCACAGGCTTTAAGCCTGAGCCTCATCCACATGTAGTCCAGCTGTCCCTGGCCACAGAAAACCATCTTTCTCCAAAACTGGTTCTGCCAACTGAGGTTTTTCTATCCACAAATGGTCTCACCTGAGAGGTCCAAAAGCCCATCTTAGTTAGCGGGGGTCTGCTCTGCTGCGTGTCAGTCCAGGATGCATCTGGAAGTTCAGTAGATTGGCTGCCATGCCCGACAGGAGTCCCGTCTGGCACATCTCTGAACACGCCACTGTGAGTCATGACCCAACCATTTCTTGTCTTTTCTCCCCAACTAGATTGTAGTGTCTTAAGGTTAGTCTCATGCTACATCAATAATTCTAGGAGAAGGAGAGGAGAACTCTCATTTACCAGACACTTTGGAAAAGGCACTTAGGGGTTGCTATGACTGAATTGTGATCCTTCCCCTCCAAAATTCATATGTGGGAGCCCTAACCCCCAATGTGATGGTGTTTGGAGATCGGGCCTTTAGGAGGTAAGTAGGCTTAGTTGAGGTCATGAGGGTGAAGCCTCCATAATGGGATTACCATCCTCGTAAAAAGAGGTGCCAGAGATCTTGAGCGCGTGCTGTCTCTCTCTCTCTCTCCATACAAAGAAGTGCCCATGAACACACTGCAAGATGCCAGCCATCTATAGGCCAAGAGAAGAGGCTTCCAAATGAAACCTACCTTGTCCAGCCCATAAGAAATAAATTTCTGCTGTTCAAGCCGCCCAGTCTCTGATACTGTGCTATGCAGCCTGAGCAGACGGAGACAGGGGCATTCTGTCTTTTAACCCTTGACAACCCCAGGAGGTGGTGGGACAGACGCGGACAACTCTGGTCTCTGCTCCAAGCCATTGCCCCTTCTGTCTTAGTTTACAGAAAACCAATTTGGTTTTCGTATTAGCAAGTCTAACGTGCTCAGGAAGCAGATCCGTTCACCAGTCCCGGGGTCTCATCTTTCACCAGTCACAGTCCAAAGCCGAACAAGTGAACATAAGCATCAATCCAATTCCAGTTACAGAACCCGAGCTCTATAGCCAAGCTCTCTGGGTTCAGATCTCAGCTTGACAGGTACCCGATGAGTAAGGAAAGTTGTTTTAATCTCTTCTGTACCTTAGAAATAGCACCTGTTTCTTGGGGTTGTTGTAAGTATTAATTAAGTTAACCCATGAAAAGTATATAGAAAGGCACCTGTCACTAGTAAGTACCCAATGAATATTTCTGTTGTTGTTGTTGCTATGAGCTATGAAGGGGAAGTCCCTTGGTTGTTTCTATGCAAGATTATGCTCCTTGATGAAAAGGGACATGACAAAGAAAGCTGCCTCCCTTTTCTGCCTTGAATTCAATTGTGATGTGATTTGATGCCCGGAGCTGCCATTTTGGGATTTTGAAGCAATAACCTAAGGACAAAAAAAAACCACAAAAAACAAAAATGCTGGTATGACAAGATAGAAACTTGGATAAGCCTACCTCAAAACATCTCCTTATATGAGATAACAGCTATTATTAGTCCCATTGTACTAGTGGGGAAACTGAGACTGGGGAAGGGATAGGGAGTGGTTAAGTAATTTGATCAAGATCACAAAGCTAGATGGCAGATCTGGGATCCACAGCCCAGACTCTTTCCTTGGCACCAACAGGGCTGGAGGCTTGGAGAGAAGAGCGCGTTCCTCCGAGAGAGGGTGAGGGAGGGGCGCGCTTCGCCTGACTCCACGCTTCCTCTGGAAGAGGTGTACCGGAGCAGGTGCCTGCCTGCCTTCCTCCAGTGCCTCAGCTGTCAATAAAACCCCCAGCCTGGCTGTGGCAAGCTGCAGATTCATGCAAATTCAGGGCCTATATTTAGCAGTAATTTAGCTGTCATCAGTCAGAGGGAGAAGAAAAAGCCCTCCCCAATGTAATGGTTATTCATATCGACTACCTACTCCTCCAGTGCCTTATAAATCTAGTGCAATCCGACTCCAAGTGGCAGTGGCGTGCAAGGGGCTGGCTGGCTTGGATTATTTAACCCCCTAGGGCAGAGATGATGGGGCGATGGCCTGAGCACAAAAGGGAAGGAGAGAGCATTTTTCATGGAGGGTGATGATAAGGGAAAGAGATGGAGAAAGATGAGTCAGTCGTGAAAATCTAATAAAAAACCTGAAACAAGAAGGATGCCAATGAGTCAGAGGATGTTGGAGCTGGGAGGGCCCTCAGAAATCCAGCAGTCCACCCCCCAAGGAAACTGAGTCAGGGAGGGGAGCAATCATAAAAACAGCGATCGTAATTACCACTAATTGAATTTTTGCTCTCTGTGCCAGATAATGTGCTAAGCACTTTAGTGGCTTGTAGTCATTTAGTTCTCTCAGTAACCCTACGAGATCAGAATTATTGTCCCAGATACAGAGAGATTCGGCCACTTGCCACAGGTCCAAAATTGGCAGAGCTTGGATTTGAACCCAGGTGTGTCTGATGCCAGAGATCATTGCTCGTAACCACTAACAATACTGCCAAAACTGTCAACAGTTTCATGGTTAAGGGATGTCAGGGCTGGACCAGACTTTGGCGTGACCAACTCCTGGTCCATTTTTTTTTCTCCTGTATCCCCCAGGTGGAAAAAAATGATGACTAGTGAGAAGAGAGAGGGAAAGAGTGATGGGCAGAGGGAGAGTGAGTTTGTGCTTGAAGTGGTTGGACATTTGGGAGAAAAAAATCAATGGACTGTTTTCTCCCTTTAGTGATATAACCATTAGATTTATTTGAGGGTAGTTATGGGGTGCTTGTAAGATCAGAAGGAGAGGCTACTTCTGAAATGGGAGAGGGAGGTATGTCTAAGTGCACATGATGCTGAAGGGGTGTTTGGGGGCATCATGAGAGCATCCAGTGGGTGCAGAGGCTGGACACAGAAAGGGAAGACAGTGAAGTTAACTCTGCCTGCTCATGCAAAAGATCTGCTCTCTTGCCTAAAGTAGACCAGGCACCACTTTGCACGAGGACCCTTCAGGGAGAGAAATAATCCCAGGAGAGAATGATATTCATGCAACACACTTGACCTAATAATGATTGGGCCAGGAAGGAACCATGCTCCCACTTACAGCCCACAGAACCTACCCACAGATCTGGAACGGACGCAGGCTCCATGTCCTGAGCCAGTGCCAGGGTCCCTACGTGCAGCCCCTGCAGGCCTGACAGCATGGACTCTGGGCCCAAAATGCCTGGGTTCAAATCCTTATTAGCTGTGTGACCCTAAGCAAGTCATTTCACCTCCCTGTGTCTCGGTTTGCTCGACTATACAATGGGAATAATATTAGTTGCAGACCTCCTAAGGTTGATGTGAGGATGAGTTAATATACGTGAGGCGCTTACCCCAGTGCCTGGTGCAGCGTCAGCGCTATGTGTGAGCTATTACTACTGCTTTTGTTGTTGTTAATTCCGAGAAGCTTTTATCTGCCAAAGCAGAAGGTCTGTAGGACTGAGCAGTTCCCTCTGTAAACTCAGGGTGATTAAATTATCCCTTGGCCATGCCGCAGAACGTGCACACCAGTCATTCAGATGATATGCAAAAATATTATATTTCTAGCCCTATCCTTTCCCCACGGCTCCCCACCCCCACGCCACCTCCTCACAACCACATTTATCCGGATAATAATAGAGAAAAAAAATCCCCTGCTTTGTCCTCAGATTGCTCAGGTATCTTAAGGCCAGTTGGCTTCATTTGGGATACTTTGGCCCAGAGTGACTCTGGCCAGCCCCCTCCTCTGCCCACGCCCCCCGACCCTGGGTGCTGCTGCATCATGTTCCCCCACCCCTGCCCCGGGCTGTTCTGGTCCCCTGGGTCAGACACCATCAGATGCCTCCTCTGGCCCAGGAGTTTCAGACATCATGTGCAGCCTAACAGTCAGCACTTTGTATCCCGAGCAGCCAGGAAGAGGAATTGCCACAAATAACCGTGCTAATGGAGGTAATGGAAGGAGAGAGACTGATGTCTCCAGTTCACGGGAGGGCTGGTGGCACACACTCGCTGAGCCGAGCTGAGCCCAGTCTGAGTGCTTCAGCTGGCTGCTAGCTCTTAAAAAAAAAAAAAAGCTGTGGACGAGGCTGTCCTTCTAAGGCTCTGCCTGTAGTGACAGCATCTCAGGAAAGAGCTCCACTGTTCTCACGTCCGGGGAAGATACTAAGAGGACTATCTGTCCATACTCCCACCTTTAAAGGGCTGGCCCCAATTTTCCCTTTCAAAACCCTTCACCGCAGGGAAGATGCACAGAGGGTGAGTGGTGGCATCTGACAGTGGCTCTCGGTGTGCAGACCCCAGACCAGCAACAGCAGCACCACCAGGGAACTTGTTAGAAATGCAAATTGCTAGCAGGCTCCACCCCACCCCTACTGAACACTGGATCAGAAACTCTGGAGGTGGGTTCCAGCATTTTGGGTTTTAACAAGTCCTCCAGGGAATCCTGCAGCATGTTCAGGTTTGAGAACCACTGGTCTCGTCAACAGTTGTCAAACTTTGTTGAGTATTAGAATCACCTGGGGAGCTTTTAAAAATCCAGCCCAATTAAATCAGGGTCCCTCAGTGTGGGATTCAGACTCCAGTGTTTGCAAGTTCCCCCAGGTGATGCTGATACACATTGAGAGTTGCGAACCACTGATCTAAATATTTAACAGACAAATCCACAAACATCTTTCCAATACGACTGTGCTTAGCAAAAACCATAAAGCTATTTCGCCTCCGTGCAAGAGAAGGAATATCAAGTTTATGCTACTCCTATTAGATGCCAAGATATTACTGTATCTTTTTTTTTTTTTTTTATCAAGGAACAAATAAAGGTACGAAACTGTTAAGTAGCTTGTCCCAAGCCAGAAGCAAAGCTACTGAAAGGCAAACTACACAAGGTCTAACCTGGACCCTCAGGCTAGACCCTGGGTCTGGAGCTGGCCCATGACAACACATGCCATGTAAACTGTGCACACTGCTACTGTCATGACAAAAGCAGTTACTTCAACTCTGCTTCAGCTCTTGTGAATGACATCACCAGGTGACACGCCTCAGGTGTATTTGACTAATGAGAATTCAGGAAGGCCAAGGTCACACGCAAGTCAGACACAAGAGTAGTTTTTCTACACTGTCATGAGACGGAAATTAAACTGTAGTTGTAGAGGGTGTAGCATGATATAATAAACAAAAAAATTCAGTGCCTCTGCTTGGTACCTAAAAATATAAATTAGAAGTTTTTAACCACCCCAAGTAGAACTTCTGGCCTTGGTTCCTCACCCAGTAAGTCTCTTTTTTCTAGTAAGTAAGAATTTGAATCTTCTTCCTGACCCCAAAGCTAAGGCACTTAATACTACTTTTGAGGATTCATCCCTAGGAAAGAATTCAGTAGAGGCAAAAAACATCTGCACAAGGATGTTAATCAAAGCACTACCTATAATAGCAAAAAAAAAAAAAGTGAAAAAACACAGTAACAAAAATAATAATAGCAATTACGATAGTGTCTACTGTTACTGAATGCTCCCTATGTTCCCGGGACACTGCACTAAGAAATTTACATGTGTAATTTCATTTTGATTATATGTTGTAGAAATAATCATAACAGCATATAGTGACACAATTCTTTGTGTGGAAATTATAAAATATTTCTAGTTTTCCCTTTCCAGGGTACAAGACAAAACAGTATTGCTCTTCCCGCTTGTTGGTGGGTGGGGCCTGTGTAATTCTGTCAAGTGAGTTGTAAACACAAGTGACCCATGGTTGCTTTGTCAGCGGAGTCCCTAACGAGCAGAATCACAGCACCCCCACCCCTCCCCGCCACCAATCAACCCACGATGCACATGTAACATGAGGAAGAAATAAACCTGTGTTTCTTAAGCCACTGAGACTTGGGGGATGTTTGTTACCACAACATAACAGCCTTTCCTGACCAATACCTATACAATTGACCCTTGAACAATACAGGAGTTGGGGGCACCAATCCTCTGTGAAGTCAAAAATCAGAGTATAACTTTCGACTCCCCAAAACTTAACTACTAATAGCCTAGTTGACCAGAAGCCTTACTGGTGACATAAAGTCAATTAACACGTACTTTGTATGGTATATGTATTATATGCTGTGTTCTTACAATAAAGTAAACTAGAGAAAAGAAAATGTTATTGAGAAAATCATAAGGAAGGCAAAATATATTTGCCGTTCATTAAGTGGAAGTGGATCATCATAAAGATCTTCATCTTCGTCATCTTCCTGTTGAGTAGGCTGAGGAAGAAGAGGAAGAGGAGGGGCTGCTCTTGCTGTCTCAGGTGTGGCAGAGATGGAAGAAAATCCACATATAAGTGGATCCATGCATTTTAAACCCGTGTTGTTCAAGGATCAACTGTATAGTATTATCTCATTTTAACCCTGACAACGTCTCTGTGAGTGATTACTGTTGGTTCCATTTATAGATGTTGAAACTGAGGCTCAGGGAGATTGAATTAGTAACTTTCTCAAGTTCTCAGAGCTATTCGGTTTTGAATGAGGCCAGCTAACACCAAAGACCACACTCTTAAGCACTAAGGAAATGGTATATCCATTCCAAAGGACTGTTAGGAAATCATTAAGATCAATAATTTTAAACATAATGTGGAAACAGAAGGAGTATATGTATGATGAAACAATAAATAAAAGAATCATATCACCAAGTGATGAGAACATTGTGTTCACAACTATATTAATAAGTGTCTAAGATGAACAAAACCAGGAAGGAAGTATGGGAAAGTAGAAATGGTGGTTGCATTAGAACAGTGGGATTATGTGTGACTCGCCAAAAGTTTCTGTAGTGTCATTTCAACATTTGCTCATTAATAAAACAAACCGATCTTCTTTTTCACATGCCTACGTCTGCACAACGTCAAACACATGTGTGGAAGGTCAAAAAGTGCCATCTGTCAGCAGCAATCAGGCATCTCTTGCCCAACACCAGACATCTGGAAAGTGTGAATAAAGCAAATGACTGAATTGTTCATGCTTCACCGAAGACTTTGGGGAGTGGGGAGGGCAGATCTCTCTGAACAGCTTGTGAGCTTCGTGGAGCAGCCGAGTTAGGTAGCAGGCTGTGGAGAGCAACGAGGAGAAGTGTGGGGCAAAGAAGATACGATTTCTCAAACAAATCAGATGCAAGACGCATCTCTGATCAGCCACCTCTACCTCAGGTTCTGGCAAGAAACATGGCCCCTGGGGACTGGACATTTACCTGACGACAGACGTGGGCAAGTACTGTCCAGCCAGGCCTCGCAGACCTCCACCTCTGAATACGGGAAGCTCTGAGGACTGTTCCAACCCACCTGAAGGAAACGGTGCCCGTCTCAATATTCATGAAAATGCAGAGCAGACCCAGCCTCTGAACCGTGGTATTCCCATTACTCCCTTACAGTGGAGTCCTTCCCACAGGGTGTCCTGCTGGTGTCAAGTGACCACTGCCACCAAGACCCCAGCTGATGGACCACAGGAGAGCACCTAAGCCAAGGGGCAGGTAAGCCACAGGCCTCTGAGTTGGTCTAGCCAGAAAGCTCTACACAAATCAGCAATGTTATCTTACAAAACCAGCCAAGTTCTCTCTAATGGGGGTATTGATATAAGATGGAGGTTGAGCAGTAGAGAGCAGGGAAAGGAGCAGAAAGACACAGAGGAAGAGACTGAGATGAGCATGTGTCCCAGTCACTATGATGGCAGAGTAGGGACACTCCCTCACTTCTGGGGCTGGGCGGGCAGTACTGACATGACCTGGTGGGTAAGCACCGTTGGGTCCTGGAGGATCTCCCAGTTCCCAAGCTATCTTCCAGCCTCTAGGCCACCTGGCTGTGGGGCTGTTCCTAGGATACCTTGTTTGAGGCCATTTCCTTAGGGTTGTTCTTATAACCTGGAGTGTGCTGGAAGGACAAAAAGCTTTGCCTTGGCAGCGGGTCTAGGACAGGGACACAAAGCCACAATGGAGGGAGGTGACAGATTCTGCAGACACACTTCCAATGAGCTGGACTAGGAGTCAGCAAACATTTTCTGTTAAAGGGGCACATAACCCCTTTCAGCTTTGAGGGCCAAACAGTCACTGTCACAATGACTCAACCCTCATGTTGGGTCTTGAATTGGTGTGGCTGGGGGCCATACACTTTACCTACAAAAACAGGTGGCAGGTGGGGTTGGCCCTTAGGCTGTGGTTTGCTGGCCCCTGAGTTGGGCCGTCAGGCTCCTCCACCTAACAGTGACATGCTCCCATGTTTCTTGTTCATCGAATGCCCTTCCTATTCGGTAGTGGAA
The DNA here is from genome assembly GCF_000956105.1 of Propithecus coquereli. Classification (NCBI taxonomy): domain Eukaryota; kingdom Metazoa; phylum Chordata; class Mammalia; order Primates; family Indriidae; genus Propithecus; species Propithecus coquereli. The sequence goes on along the minus strand of NW_012142523.1, from coordinate 3,170,439 downwards.
GGATTAGGCTCAGGGAACAAGGGTATTAGTCTCCAGCTAATATCACTTTCTCCCACTCTGTGACCTGGAGTCTTGCAGCTCCTGGATCCTGGGGACAGCCTGGAAACAAGGAGATATAGCGATGACAGAGGCCACAGAGCTCTGCCTCTCCCCTTAACTCCTCCGCCTTCTGGGGAAAAACAGCTTCCACAGTGTGAGAAGATGCAGGAAAAAACACCATATGCAAAAAATAAGAAACTTATTTATTGATGCTGCGCATCCTTAAACCCCCTTGCCCAGACTCCTGGCAATGCCCAGCCACTCTGTGTCTGTCGTTTCTCCCAGACACGCCACACTGTCTGGTTCCAAAGCTTCTACACTGAACTCCAGGTGCAGATGGACAACTGTCCCCACTTGGTGTCCAGTTGGCATCTCCTGGTTTCCAGTCCCCACGGACCCCAGATCTGTTCTCCCTTCAGTGTTTCCATGTCACCAAAACGTTGCCTTCAATTACTCAACTGCTCAGGCCTAGGTCCAAGGAGTCCTTACCCGGCCTGTCCAGTCCGTCATTGAGTGGGATCAGTTTCACCTCCAAAACGCATCTCGGCTCTTTTCTCCTGCCTTCGCCTGCACTGCCACTGCCTCGGCACGAGCCTGGTCATCATCTCTCACAAAAGCTTCCTAAATGCTTTTTTTGCTTCTCCTCCTGCCCCCTGCTGTCCATTCTCCTTTGATCGGCTGGAGTGATAGTTTCTAAAGCAGAAAGGAGGGGTGGGCTCATGTTTTATCCTTCAACCCCATTCTTAAAACCCTTCCTTGGCTTCCCATAGCTCTTAGAATAAAGTCCAAAGCGCTTACATGGCATTGAGGGCCTGCAATAATCTGGCTCCTGCCCACTTCCCCAACCCTATCCTGTAACACCCCCCTTGCTCATGACACTTCCATGCAGGTCTCCTTTCTGTTCTTGGAATCCAACAAGGCCTCCCTAACCTCTGGGCCTCTGCATTGGCTGTTTCCTCTGCCTGGAATGCTCCCCCCAGTTCTTGGCACAGTGAGTTTATTCCTGTCCCTCAGGTCTCAGTTCAAATGCATCCATCTCAGAGAGGCCACCGTCTCTAAAACCAGCACCAAGGTCCCATCACAACACTCCCTATTTCCTTCAGAGCCCTTGTCTTAGTCTGAAATGATTTTATTAGATGTTTGTTTGCTTATTGTTGCCTCACCCACCAGAATCTGATCTCCCAGAAGGAATAAATCTCTTGGGTCCAATCTGCCATTGCCTCCCCAGTGCCTGGAAGAGTACCTGGCATGGAGGTGGTCTGCAGTAAAGACTTGTGTATTGAAGGAATGAGCGACCCCACCCCAGACACGTGGGGGAAATTCCAGTGGTCTTCCCTCCTCCTCCTTCTTCCCACTCACTCAAGACTCCTGGTCTGTGTCTCCAGCCCACAGGAGAAAGAAGGAACACTTTACTACTATTAGCATCACTGCATGCATAGATAGCATGAGATCTACCCTTTTAACACATTTTGAAGAGTCAAGTACGTTATTGCCAACAACGAGGACAATGTTTTGCAGCAGATCTCTAGAACTCATTCATCTTTCATAACTGAAACTTCATACCAGTTGAACAGAAACTCCCCATTTCCCCCTCCCCCAGACCCTGGCAACCACCATGCTACTTTCTGCTTCTATGACTTTGACTATTTTGATACCTCAAATAACTGGAATCGTGCAGTATTTGTCCTTCTGTGATTGGTGTATTTCACTAGCACAGTGTTCTCAAAGTTCATCCACGTTGTCTCCTATGGCAGGATTTAAGAAGGGACTCTTTATGAAGCGTGCTGGGCAGGTGGCTGTGACTGTCCCTCACAGCCCAGAGCAGAAGGAGTTAGACAAGTGAGCATGTGTGGGGCCCAGGGCAACAGTGCCTCCTCCCCACCAGCCTTTTTTTCCCTTTACTCCAAGAAAATCCCTTGACTCTAGTTTCAGTGTCTTTGCTCTGAGGTCAACACTAGCTACCTCGCAGTCATCTTCAGGATCAGATGAGAGGATACACACGAAGCCAACTCCAGAGGAGCTCCAGAAACTCGGGGGTGCTGCCTTGGTGGGCGTGAGGAGCGATGCCACTTTAAAGGAGGACATCCAAAGAGTCTTTAGAAGAATGCAAGCTCTGTGACGTAGAAACTTTGCTTCGTCACTGCTACTCCCCACCGCCAGTGCCTAGAACAGTGCCTGGTACACGGCGGCAGGCACTCGAGGCTCAGGATGAATGAATCAGGGGAAGCTGAGTGTCCTTACTGCTGTTAGTCAGGTATGAGAGAAGCAGGAATCAGACAAATTAGTCTGGGTTAACACGGCTGCTCTCAGTGATAACTTTAAAATAAGAAAAAGAAAGAAAAAAGGTGTAAGTAGGTATAGTCAGGACGGTAATGAAATATCTTGCACCTGTTTGGGAGCTAATGACAGGATTTAGCGCCTGGGAACCTTGTTCTTCTGGGCTGTTATTTTAGCCCTTTCTCATCTCTTCCCTGTTTGGACTCAATATATTTCCCAGCAGCAAACCTCCCATATTACTTTTCTACCATGCTTCACTTACCTCAGACAGACTCCGGGATTAACTTGGGCAATCCATTCTGTTCAGCTGAGGGAACTCTTCATTTGGTCTGACGAATGCAGAGACACAAGTAAATTATTTACTCAGAATCAGCCATTCTTTGTGGACTGCGGTGAGGATGCGGCAGCCTGGGCTCCAGCCTCTGTACCTCCTGGCCCTGGTGCCCGGAACTGATGGGAGCAGAGCGCCTCCAAAATCGTTCAGTCCTGAAAACTGCCAATTTCCTGCTGGGTCACTTCCCAAGGCACAGCAATTCACAGTACTCATTTGGGCGTCTAGACATAGCCCAAGGCACAAACTGGGGACTACTGCTGACTTGGGGTGTGAGTCTGCGCTTCCTTCGCTAAGCTCAGGGTATGGATGACACTGAGTTGGGGGAAGCCCGATCTCAGAGGCCACCTGGTCCTTGCCCCATCCTAAGCAGCCCTCCATTTGAATGTCATCTGAGCTTCTGCCTAGGCTATTTTGTCTGCAAAAAAAAAGCTTTTCCACTTCTTTTTTTCTGGCTTGTCTTTCAAGATTTAACATGGGAACTTTCCATGCTAACGACTTCCGGGAAGTCTTCTCTGATTTCCTGAGTCAGAGATCCTTCTCCCTGACCCTTGTGCTGGCCCCAACACAGCCCTTAACTCACTGTCTCCCTCACTACCCTGACGCTCCCCCACGGCAGGTCATTGTCTTGCTCTCCAGTGTCCAAACAAAACCTATCACCTGGTAAGCATCTGTGAGTGTCAGGATTGAATCAATGAAGCAATTTTCTGAAGACACACAGCCCAGAAGTGGTAAAGCCTGGTATATTAGTCAGCTTTGAAGTATAACAAACAACTCCCCAAACTCAAGGCTTAAAACAACACACATTTACCCTGGGCTCACGGGGGATGTCGCTTTACTCCATGTAACTTCTCATCCCAGGGCCCGGGTGGAAGAAGCATCCCCTCTGCGGGATGTGCCCATGTTCAGAGAAGAGGGAAAGAGCAAGAGGCTGATTCAGACCACACACTGAAAGCTTTTGCTCGGACATGGTGTATGTCGTGTCCTCTCATATTCTATTGGCCAATGCAAGTAGCCTGACAAAGCCCAAAGTAGGTGGAGTGGGGAGATCTGCTCCCCATTTAGGGACTATTTAAGAAGAATCAAACAGTCTACCCCAGCAGGACTGTCTGACTCTGAAGTTTCCTGTCTTTGCTTTGCACCTGTCTTCCAGCTTAGTTGCCTTCTCCCTCGGGCTTGAACCTCAGGAGATAAGAGAGGAGGAAGGATCCAGATGTACAGAGGGAGACTGATGGTGAAGCATCATTGGACCACCTTCCTGAAAAAGCTGTGGTTATTTGTCATCTTGATGAAAAATTTGCAATGTTACACCATTGCAGCACAAGTACAGCCATGACTTAAGTTGCACAACTTCTGTAACTGACTTCATATATTTTTGACAGTCCTATCACGTTCCAAGGAATCATAAATTCTCTTTTTCCTCTGGGAACCATGTCCTCAAAATACGATGCTTATAGAAATCATCATAGGAAACACACACAACATAAGCTCGATTCCCTTCTCAAGTCTATATTTGTAAGCCCCAAAATACCAGGTGATGTAAGAAAGAGCTGTACTGAGCCGGCGTCTGCAGCTCAAACCAAGATCACAATAATATGTCCCAGAGATGACATGTCTCCAGAGGAACACAGGTCTGGCCTTCCCTCCTCCCTCGATGCCCTGCCTGTTTGTGGCTCACGTGGCATCAGGGCACCATTTTGACTCTTGTAGGAGCTTGAAAGGAGAAGAAAGTCAGAGTGGGACTAATGCCAATTTGCAAACTAGACTCTGACTAGTGATAGGAAACATGAAAAAAAAATCTGGAGCTATTACTCAAAAATCCAGATTTCTGGACCCTAGAAAATTGGAAGAAGCAGCAAGGTGAGCCTGCTTTCCCACGTGGCAGTAGCTGGCTAGAGCTGAGTGTGGTGCAGCCGTGAGGTTGCCTGCGAACTGGGACATGGGCTCTGGATGAACACAACCACCCCCCAGGGTCTGGCACCCATATCTAGCCTGCTTCCCTCATTTATGGTATCACTTGGTCCCTGTTGGTACCTACAGTTTTCAACTCCTTGTTTAAGTGCCTACTGCATTCTAGAAGCTACCCATTGTCATTCCATGACCTTCCCCAAGATCAATGTAAAACAATGTCCCTTCCTTTCCAAAGTCCCTACTCAATTCAATGTTCTGCTGTGAAGATGACATGATGACTTTAGGTCCAGGGTGACTGGTGGCCCCAAAGACCCAGTGAGTGGTCTTGTTTAGGCCACTGACATTATCTGCATTCCCTAATGACTTGTTCATGTTAGCCCTCATTGTTCACCTCTAGGATGGTGATAAGATGGAAAGAATATGGATGGATTTTTGGGCAAACTGATGTGGGCTCAAATTCCAGCTCCAAGTCATAACAATTCTCTGAGCTTCAGTTAATTCAATAGTGTTGTGTTGCTATGTGGTTGGAATAACTGAAGTCACTTATGTAAAAAGCAGACCACGCATCGTAAAACATTCAATAAATATTAGCTCTCTTTCAAAATCCCATATACTTCCAGTTTCACAAAATATGAATACTTCGTATATCCAAGTACATACAGAGAGAAAGTTAGCTGACAGATATGAGTGGGAGAGGAGGTGAATATCCTTTTAAAGGCATAATGGAAAACTAGGTAGTTCTCTCTGTTTTAGGAAATAAAATATGCTATGACCCATGAACACCATGCCCTATGACATGGCTGTCTGTGGACAGGCTAGTTTTGTTTGGGGCTGGGAAAGTGTCTTCTTATTTATTGTTTATTTACATTATTGTTTCTTACCATTGCATTTTGTTTCATAAATTTGGCCAGGAAGATGTTGTCCCATCTTACAGATGCAGAAAGTCAGTCTCAGGTGTTCTAGTCAAGACTCTGGTTGCAAAAGCAGAAAGCCACACAGGCCATCTTTGGTTGGGCAATCTTATGAGCATGCAAGACCCGGTGCCAGAGGACAGTTGAGTCTTGCAGGGACAGAAATTGGCAAGCTGGGGGCCCAGGCTGCTTTTTCTCCCAGTAGTTTAACAGTCTCTCTCATCTCTTCTTCTCTGGCAATTGGCCTTATATGCCCACTTCCTTTCAGCTGAGAGCTCACCATTAACTATCAGTTCCCCACAGCCCAGGGTTGAGATTCTCTCCTGGCATCTGTGGTTCTTGTCCTGCTGCTGGAAATGGGATGCCAGGTGAAGGACCCTACCTTAGATACTGCACCTACTTCCATGAGTTCTTCCTGCCCTCTGGCCATTCTTCATAACATACAGAATGGGTGAATGGCAATATTCAAAGAGATGGTAACACAGAATTTTCTGGAATTGATAAAGGGACATATTAACATGTGGGTAAATCTAAATAAATATTGGCTGTACAAATAATAATAATAATGATGTCTAATTTTGGATGTTAAAAAACTGTTAAATATACATATCAAAATCTCTAAAGTAACACTAAAAGAACAAAACAGGATGTGTAACTTCCATATTTTTTGAGGGATAATGAATAAATTTAGGATTAAAATCAATCAATCCATAAGAAGACAAAAAAGTAGAACAGACTGGGAAAAAAAACAAAAAGAGCAAGACCAATACCAATAGAAAGCACAAATTAAACAGTAGGATAAAGTCCAACTCTATCTACCAGAGACCCTAAAAAATATAAAGTGACTAAATTCTCCAGTTAAAATTAAAAGGTTGCCAGAATTAAAACAATTCACTTCTATACTGTATATAAAACAGAAAGTAATCAGAAATAAACAGAAAGGTTAAAGCATAAAGATGGGAAAAGACATGTCAGTTTGATACTAAACAAAAAAGAGTTGACATATCTCTATTAGTATTATCTGGTTAAATAGACTTGAAAGCAAAAAGCATTACCAGAGATAAGAAAGGTTACTACATATTGATAAAAGTTGAATTCACTGGGAAAATTTAACAATTCTAAATTGGCATGCACAAGATGATATTGCTTCAAAATAAATAAAACAAGAACAGATAGAACCACAAGGAGAAACTAATAAATCTATCTTCATAATGGAAGATTCTAAAACATTCTGATAGTGCAGTAATAAATATACAATGCAAGAAAAAAGTCAGTAGAGATAGAGAAGATGCGAATACAAAATTAAAATCTTAATCTAATTGAACTCTGCGGCAACAGTTGGAGGATAACAACTTTCCCATGTAAATAAGGAACAATAAACAAAGTCTAAGCAAATTCCAAATAATTTGTATTACACAGACCCTGTTTAATGACCATAATGCAATTAAGCTAGATAACAGCAGCAAATGAATAGCTAAAAAAAAATTTCATTTGAAAATTAGAAAAAAATTACACTTCTAAATAACTCATGTCAAAAGGGGAACATAATGGAAATTAGAAAATACTTAGAACTAAACAATATTGAAATACATAACAAAACTGTGGGATGCAGCTAAAATGGTACTTACAGGAAAATTTATAGGCTGAAAAGCTTATATTTATAAAGAAGATTACAAATTAATGAACTAAGCTTATTCCAACTTTAATTAGAAATAGGAAACAATAGTATAAACCCAATGGGAGAAAAAGGAAGAAAGAATAAGAGCAGAGTTATTAAAATTAGAAATATGTACAATAGGCCAAGCCTGGTGGCTCATGCCTGTAATCCTAGCACTTTGGGATGCCAAGGCAGGAGGATTGCTTGAGTCTAGGAGTTTAAGACCAGCCTGAGCAAGAGCAAGATCCTGTTTCTGCAAAAAAAAAAAATAGAAAAAGTTAGCCAGGTGTGGCAGTGCATGCCTGTATACCAGCTACTCAGGAGGCTGAGGCAGGAGGATCACTTGTGTCCAGAAGTTTGAGGCTGCAGTGAGCTATGATAAGGCCACTGCACTCCAGCCTGGGCAACAGAGAGTGAGACCCTGTCTAAAAAGAAAAACAGAAAAGAAATATGTACAATAAAGAAAACCAGCAAAGTCATAAGTAAATACTTCAAAAAGGCCAAAATAATTGCCATCTTATATGGGCACAGTTCATAACACTCCAACCAATTATAATCATCACATTAAAAGATTACTGATTACAGATCACCTTAACAGATACAATATAATGAAAAAGTTTGAAATACTGAGAGAATTGCCAAAATGTGACACAGAGATATGAAGTGAACACATGCTATCGAAAAAATGGTGCCAAGAGACTTGCTTCACACAAGGTCGCCACAACCTTCAATTTGTAAAAAATACATTATCTGCAAAGCTCAACAAAGCAAAGAGCAATAAAAGGAAGCACACCCGTACCTTTCCTGGATCACCACATCTCTATTTTCGGCTTCTGCTGAGATGGTTGATTGGCTCTGTGAGTCACGTGCCTAATCTCTATACAGATGGTGTTCCAGTCACACCCTTGGCCACGTTTCCAGAGCACACTATCTGGATGGCCTGAGAATGCTCCAAATCATCAAGTGCTGCTTTCTTTTTGCTTAGTAATTCCTGCTTTGGTTTATTTTTCTCCTCTCCCAACAAGGGGACACCAGGCCACACCCTCAACACTTTGCTTAGAAACATCTTCAGCTAAATAGCTGGGTTCATAGCTTACAAGTTTTTTCCATCCAAAAGAACACAATTCAGCCAAATCTTCTGCCACTTTATAACAAGTTTCCTCCAGTTTCCAATAATATGCCCTTCGTTTCTGTCTGAAAATTCATCGGAAGCATGTTTGACATTCATATTTCTAGCAACATTCTGTCCATGATGATATGTGTATTCTCTAAGATAACAGACACTTTCTCTACAGCTCTAGTCTTTTCTTTCTAAGACATCACCAGAATCCTCCTTTAATGTCCATATTTCTACCAGGAGTCTCTTCGTGGTAATCTAGGCTCCAGTTCAACCCACAACACTGTTAGGAGGGACATACATTAGACATTATTTGAAACAGACTTAACAAGTTAAAAAACCACATTGTAAATCCCAAGGTATACACTAAAATAAATAAATAAAAAGATAGAAGTATAGTTAATAAGTTAACATGGAAATAAAATGAAATACTTTTGTAAAAAAAAGGAAGGAAAAAGAAGAAATGAAGAACAGATGGGACAAATAGAAAAAAAATTACAAGATTATAAATTTAAACCCCACCATATTTATAATTACATTAAGTATAAATAGTCTAAGTGCTCCAATTAAAAGACAGAGATTGTCTGACTGGGTTTATAAAGCAAGGTCCAACTATACGTCATCTATAAGAAACACATTTTAAATATGAAGACACAGATTGGTTAGAGTAAAATGACAGCAAAATGTATATCATACAAACACTAATCACGGGAAACCTGGTGTAATTATACTGATATTAGACAAAATAGATCTTAATACAAAACAAATTACTGGGAATAAAGGGGGCCATTCCATGAAGATAAAAGGTTCATTAATCAAAGAGAGATGGAAATCTTAAATGAAATTCTGAAATAACAGAATTTCAAAATACATGAAATAAAAACTGACAGAAGAGAGAAGAGAAACAGACAAATCACAATTAGAGTTGGAGATTGCAACAGTAATTGACACAACAAACAGAAAATCAGTAAAGGTATAGAAAACCTGAACTTTCAAAATACTGGAAGTAATTAAGTAATTGACATTTATAGACACTCTGCTGACAACAAGAGACCACACATTCTTTTCAAGTGAACAAGTAAGATAAACCATATGCTGGCCCATAAAACAAATCTTCACAAATTTAAAAGAATTGAAATCACATGGAGTATGTTCTCTGGATAAAAGGGAATTAAATTAGAAATTAGTAACAAAAATCTACCTGGAAAATCCCTAGATATTTGGAAACTGAATCAAAAATTTCTAACTCATATCAAAGAGAAAATCACAAAGGAAACTAGAAAACATTACGAATTGAATGAAAACAAAAACAAAACATATCAAACTCTCTGAGGTGAAGCTAAAGGAGTGCTCTGAGGAAAATGTAGAGTTTCATATGCTTATGTTAAAAAAGAAGAAAGGTCTAAAGTCAGTTATCTAAGCTTCCACCTTAAGAAGATATGAAAAAAGAAGAACATTTAAGACCAAAGGGAATAGAAAGATAGAAATAGTAAAGATAAGAGCAGAAATTAATAAGAAATAGAAAAAATTTAGAAAATTAATAACATCAAAATATCATTTTTTTGAAAACCCACAACTCAATTGATAGATCTGTGGTAAGGGAGATTGATCAAGAAAACAGAGAGAAGACACAAATTACTAATATTAGGAATGAAAGTGGGGCCAACACTACATATCGTGGAGGTTATATTATGAACAACTTTATGCAAAAAATAGGCAAGTTCCTTGAAAGACAAAATCTACTACAGCTCACTTAAAAAGAAACAATGAATCTGAGTGGTTCTATATCTATTAATGAATTTGAATTCTTAATTTTAAAACTTCCCATAAAGAAAACATATGATCCAGATGGCTTTGCTGGTGAGTTCTATAAAATGTTTAAGGAAAAATAAGAATATTACCAATTTTGTACAAAATCTTTCAGAAAATAGAAAAGGAGGAAACACTTCTCTAATAGTTCTATGAGACCAGAATTATCACGATACCAAAACCAGGCAAAGACATTACAAGTAAAGCAAAGTATAGGCCAATATCCTTTGTGAACATAGGTGCAAAATCCTCAACAAAATATTAGCAAATTGAATCCAGCAATATACAAAAAGATAATACATCTTAACTAATTTGGAAGGCAATATCAGTTTAATACACAAAAATGAATCAATATAATTCAGTATATTAACAGAATAAAAGAGAAAAACACTGTGATCACCTCAGTAGATACAGAAAAAGCATTTGAAAATTTTAAGATCTATTCATGATATAATCTCTCAGCAAACTAGGAATAAAAAGGAACCTTCTCAGTCTGATAATAGACATCTACAAAAAAGACCCTGCAGCTAGCATTATACTTAGTGCTAAAAGACTAACTACTTTGCCCCCTAAATTCAGAGCAAGACAAAGATGTCTGCTCTCACCATTTCTATTCAGTATTGTAGTGGAGCTCCTAGGTAGTACAAAATGACAGGAAAAAGTTATAAAAGGCATAAAGTGACATGATCTCTAAGTAGAAAATCCTCAGTAATGTACAAAAAAGCCACTAGGACTAATAAGTGAGCTTAGTAAGGTCAGTATACAAAATAGATTGTACTTCTATAGACTGCCAACACTCAATTGGAATAAAAAACCTGTGCCATTTACAATAACATCACAAAATATGAAATATTTAGGGAAAAATTTAATGAAATATGCCACAGACCTGTACACTAAAAACTACAAAGTAGAAAAGGAAGAAGAACTAAAAACTGGAGAAATATATCATGTCCATGAATTGGGACATGATATTGTTATGATGTCTGTCAAGTTTTCACAAACCAATCTATAGATTCAATGGAATCCCAATAAAAACCCTAGTAGCTTTTATACAGAAATTTCAAAATTTTCTATGAAAATACAAAGGAATTGAAATAACAAAGACTATTTTTAAAAGAAGAACAAAATGAGGGACTTACACTATACAAAGGTAAAGTAACAAGATAATGTGGCATTTGGGTTGTTTTAATTTTTAATTATTATGGGTATATAATAGTTGTATATATTTATAGGGTACATGTGATGTTTTGATACAGGCATACAATGTATATTAATCAAATCAGGGTAATAGGGGTATCCATTACCTCAAGAATTTATCATTTCTTTGTGTTAAGAACATTCCAGTTCCACTCTTTTAGTTATTTTTAAGTATACCATAACTTATTGTTGACTATAGTCACTTTGCTATGCTATCAAATATTGTTAATTCTATCTAACTATATTTTTGCACCCATTAACCATCCCCGCTTTATTCCCTGCTCCCCGCTATCCTTCCCAGCCTCTAGTAACCATTCTTCTACTCTCTGTCTTCATGAGGTCAATTATTTTAATATTTAGCTCCCATATATGAGTAAGAACATGTGATATTTGTTTTTCTGTGCTTGGCTTATTTTACTTAACATAATGTTCTCCAGTTCCATCCATGTTGTTGAATATGGAAGGATTTCTTTCTTTTTTATGGCTATATAATATTCCATTGTGTATATGTACCATGATTTCTTTATCTATTCATCTGTGGATGGACACTCAGGTTGATTCCAAATCTTGGCTATTGTGAACAGTGATGCAATAAACATGGGAGTGTAGATATCTTTTCAATATACTCATTTTCTTTCTTTTTGATATATACCCAGCAGTGGGATCACTGGGTCATATGGTAGTTCTATTTTTAGTTTTTTGAGGAACTTCCATACTATTCTCCATAGTGGTTGCTCTAATTTACATTCCCACCAATAGTGTATGAGGGTTCCCTTTTCTCTCCATCCTTACCAGCTTTGTTAGTGCCTGTCTTTTTGATAAAAAGCCATTTTAACTGGGGTGAGTGATATCTCACTGTAGTTTTGATTTGCATTTCTCTGGTGACTAATGATGTTGGGCATTTTTCATATACTTGTTGGCCATTTGTATGTCTTCTTTTGAGAAATGTTTGTACAGATCTCTTGCCCATTTTTAATCAGATTAATTGATTTTTCCCTGTTGAGTTGTTGGAGCTCCTTGTATATTCTAGTTATAATATTAATCCCTCATCAGATGGGTAGTTTTCAAATATTGTCTCCCATTCTGTGGGTTGTCTTTTCACTTTGTTGACTGTTTACTTTGCTGTGCAGCTTTTTAGCTTGATGTGATCCCATTCGTCAAATTTTGCTTTGGTTGCTTGTGCTTTGGGGGTATTACTTAAGAAATCCTTGCCCAGACCCATGTCCTGAAGTGTTTTCCCAATTTTTTCCTTTGGTAGTTTCATAGTTTCAGGTCTTAGATTTAAGACTTTAATCTATTTTGATTTGATTTTTGTATATGGCAAGAGATAAGGGTCTAATTTCATTCTTCTGCATATGGATATCCAGTCTTCTCAGCACCATTTAAGACAATATAGGATTTGGCATAAGGGTAAATACATATATGAATGAAACAGTATGGAAATAGAGTGACATATAAATGATCAATTGATTTTCAACAAAGGTGCTGTATTCATTTTCAGTTGCTGCTGTAACAAATTATCACCAACTCAGTGGCTTCAAACAACACAAATTTGTGATTTTACAGTTCTGTAGGTTAGAAGTCCAACAGAGGTCTCACTGGGCTAAAATAAAGGTGTCAGCAATACTGTGTTCCTTCTAAAGGTTCTTGGGGAGAATCTACTTCCTTGCCCTTTCTAACTTATAGAGGCTGCCCACAATCCTTGGCTTGTGGCCTCCTTCCTCCATCTCTAAATTCAGCAATAGTGGGTCAAGTCCTTTTCACATTGCATCACACTAACTTGTGCTCTGTACCCCTCGTCCGTTTTTAAGGATCTTTGTGATCACATTGGGCTAACCCGGATAAACCAGGATAATCTCCCAATTTTAAGATCAGGATATTAGCAACCTGAATTCCATCTGTAACCTTAATTCCCCTTTGCTGTGTTATCTAACATATTCACATGTTAGGTTTAGACATGGACATCTTTGTGGGGGGAAGATATTATTCTGTCTATCACAGGTGCCAAGGTAATTCCATGGGGAAAGGGTAGTCTTTTCAACAAATGGTGCTAGTACAACTGGTTAGCCATATGGAAAACAAATGAACTCCGATTGTTACTTTACCCCACACACAAAAGTTATCTTGAACAAGATAGTATATCTAGACATAAAAATTAAAACTATAAAACTTCTCAAAGAAAATCTTTATGACCTAAAAGAGGTCTTAGGAGAAAAGATGTCTTAGAACACAAAAGGTACAAACTATACAAGAAAAAAAAATGGTAAATTGGTCTACATCAACCATTGATCTTTGATCTTTGAAAGATAGTATTTTTAAAAAATGAAAAAGCAAGTCTTAGCCTAGGAGAAAATAGTCATGTCCACGTATATCCAACAAAGGATTTGTGTGTGTGTGTGTGTGTGTGTGTG